>NC_088295.1:63570633-64170633 GCF_032854445.1 Liolophura sinensis | reverse complement strand
TGACTATCATGCTGGACATGCTGGAGTATTATGCTACCAAGAGATGATTTAATGAAAGCTCATGAAACTGGTCCCTGATATATTCACAAAGAAACAGATTTAATTTTCTCAATTTGAAGACAGAGATTAATAAACATTTTACACACCTGACTAAGATAAAGTGTATCTATCTCAATCAACTTATATACATGTAAATGTTAATATATATTTATAGAGCATATGGGCATTTGGCAGGGAAGGATTATGTTATATCTGAAGGACTATTTATTTGATCGGTGTTTTACGCCGTACTCAAGAATATTTCACTTATACGACGGCGGCCATTATTATGGTGGGAGGAAACCAGGCAGAGCCCAGGGGAAATCCATGACCATCCGCAGGTTGCTGCCAGACCTTCCCACTTATGGCCAGAGAGTAAGCCAGAATGAGCTGGACTTTAACTCACACCGACCGCATTGGTGAGAGACTCCTGGGTCATTACGCTGCGCTAGTGCGCTAACCGACTGAGCCAAGGAGGCCCCACTTGTGATAAAAGCCAGTCTTTATAGTAAATGTGTGGAAGATCTTTATTCCTTCTTAAATCTTACCAAAAACAAACTTTAAAACACATTTAATACACAGAAGGTGTAATTTTGTTAGTACAAAATTCTTGTTGGGCAATTCTGACAAAGGCAATTATGAGGTTTCCTTCCTTTTCAAAAAGGAAAGACAAGGAAAACTTGGACTAATAAAAGAAGTAAAAAAAATATGAAAAAGGCCAAGAAATCAAGCGAAGGGGAAATCACTACCTGTTTTTGCCATTCAAGCCTTTTGATATATTCTGATGTTCAGCCACGACATAAAAAGCAAATCAATTCTTTAACATGCGGATATGAGGGAGAGAAATTTGCGTGAGCAGGTGCTGACAACCACAATATGGAATCAATCCTGAAGGTCCCCATTGGTAGCACCTGGTGCCTCCTAAAGGTAAAAACCACAGGCAATGAACCAAAATCTTTTACTTATACTGCAGACACATTTCTCTCTGCACTAACACATTTAACACGCTTTCTGAAAACAACTGAGACACAGTCCCTTCATAAGAGGGTTTTGTCTGGCTCCTAGGAAGTCTGTCGCCTCCACCGGGGGTCAACCAGTCTTTGAATTTGACATGTTAAACAAAAGTCTAGACAAGCTCTGTCAGCTCAAGTGTGAGTATTTCCTCACATATAACAAGAGGTAATGTTGTTCCATTACAATACCACTCTGTTGTCTGCGCTTTACCCTGAATGTTCTTTGCTATCCAACACTCATATGTGAGTAAACTCATAATGTTCAAATGTCATAAATTCATAATAACAAAAGTTTTCTAAGAAATCCTATTGTATTTTATTGATTGGTAGGAAATAACGTCAATTTCAAATTTCTTGAGACAGATACAGCAAATCTTTCCGATCATTTATGGCAGAACTTTCTCCTGATGTGTAATCAGCGTGACATTTAATGGCTGAATTTGCCTGGGTGATCAACAGTTGATCGCATGTCTGGAGCAATTACTTGCCAAGAACTGGATACATTTCACTTCACACGCACTATGGTTGTTTATGGCTGTGCTTTATCACACGAGTAACATACATTTCCATACGCCTGAGTAAATACCTATGTGTTAAGTGGAACTCTTTTTCCCCATTAGATCAAGATTGACAAGAGATCATACAGCCCAGGTCAATAGTTATCACTCTGTCATCATGCCACAGTCCTTATAATAGCACGCCACAAAGACTCGCTACTTGCGGTGATAACAGAACGGTGGCATAAGGTGGCCAGCATGCATTAATCATAGCCACATATAGGAATAAGCTAGATGAGGTTTGATGTAAAACACTTTTATATGAGGATTAACATGAAAGGAGATGAGAGAAAAGCATCTGTACATTGTACACAGAAGGCCTTCGAACACTCAGGAAGTTTAATTTCCCCTTAATATGTCACAGCGAAGGGGAGCTGGTTTAACGTATAAAAAACTACACTGCACCATCCATGTTGTCTCTTCTTATACCATCGTAAATGGCAATGTTACAGATTAAATGTTTTACATCGCCAGTTTTGGGTCCACTCTCTAGAGTGGTTTTCTCACAAGAATCGTGACAAAATCAATACTGTTATGTAATTTACCACTCAATGACACCCAGGTCATGGATTTTTTTCTTTCAAGTTTATTCGAAGCCTCAATTTGCTCAACTGATAATAAATTGAGTAAGACAGTAACAAATAATTCCGAGATAAACAAGAGCAAGATGAAAACTGGTGTTAAAAAACATGGACAACATGTTGATAAGCCATCAGATTTAATAGAAAATTCCCCATCAGATTGAAGTTCAAAGCTGTAATTGGGTGATATAATTGTTTAGGCCATGCAGCTGCTGTCAACACAGTTAAATAAAAGCTCATTTTGGATGCAGACTTCATCCCACTGCTTTTATCGATAAAAACATATCGCCTACCCCCAACCTCACTCCACCTTAAAAAAGGCATTTCACAAAGAAGCCTGTTCTCACAAGGGCAAAGAGACACGACAATATGCTTGCAATTGCATTACACTGAGTAAAAAATAAAGTCAGACCAGTGCTAACTAATGAATTTTAATGCCGGCCACGTATGAGAGTTATCGAGGAGCAAGGGATGTCAATTATCTTACCGGAGATTACAAGTTGAGATCGTAACAGAATGGCCAGAAACAGACGACATGGACACATTTGGAAGCTCATGGGAAAAGAAATTGCCTCAGGAATGTTATGGCTAAAAAAAGCAACTGTGTCCAATTCATTAGCTGTCAGTATTACACTTAAAGAAGCACCATAAACAAAGCCCCTTGTGATAAATTAGAAGCTGGGGCATTCTTCATTAAGTCACGCTTGGCAGCACGCAGTGTTCTAAAGTCACCAATTCTTAGACCAATCTATCATTGGAATAGTTTGACTTTGAATAGCCCAGGGAAGGAATGGAGAAGAAATATATGTGGATGAATCTGAAAGGAAGCTAGAGCAGCTGGGGGTGAGTATAGCTTATGCATAAAACTGTGATGCTGAAGCCTGTATATACATACACTTCCAAAGAGGTTGTGTGTATGCAGTACAAATATCCAAGTGATCTCAACAAAGGAATTCCAGTGCAACTTGCTGCTTAAGTTCAATTTGAACCATTGGCAGGTTATGAATTGATGGACCAAAGAAAGTATAAAGCATTCATGGGTGACACGGATATGAAAGCAGTGAGGTCATATTGAAGGCAGAGAGAATACATACATGTATATATACGAAATACATGGAAATGTTCATATATCATGTATGTCACAGGTATTCTAAATTATCAGCTATAGTCAAATTTACAAATAAGGAAATCTTGACAATTTATGCCAGGAAAGTTTGTCAAGCATGTCACTGATGTGTGAGCGGCTGCCTTCTCTCAGTACAGCTTTTGTAGTTTGTTTTTTAAGGCCTATGCCACAATTCAATAAGATAACATCACAGCAGTTAAAGTGAAGCAGCTTGAGAGTGTTACAAATAATTAGCAGGGAATCAAACTTTAGCTATCGTCCGACGTCCACTTAATATACAAATAGACTTGACAGGTGAGTTTTGGACTGAACAAAATACCTAGATATTTATACGAGTAAACAAGCACAGTAACCATGAGGTCATGGCTGCATGTGAGGTACACAGTAGCCCTTGGGTCAATACTATTTTTGGTGGGTCATATGGCACATGTGAGGTCACTGTTATCAGCAGCCAGGTAACAAGGTCACCATCCATGTTCATGCACACAGCAGTATCTGTTAACAGAAGTCACTACTATCTTGGTTTACAGCGACCACATGGGGGATTAATGGTTAAAGCATCCACCTTAAAGTCAGGTGAGCTGCTGTCAAACCTGGGTCAGGTCATATCCAAGACTTAAAAATGGTGATTGTTGCTACCATGCTTTCAGCTCATCACTGAAGGTTAGACCAAGAAACAACACTGGATGGCTCAGTATCAACATAATGCGACTGGGTGGGATGTCATGTCTCGTGTCTCTGACATGATACTTCAGTGGCAAGCATTCTGTGGCATGGACTCGCCCTGCCCCAAGTAATCACAATAAATGTGCACGCATACATACATAATATCTTTGTTTCGATGTGGCCGAGATAAGACAAGAGAATGAATGTGAGCACTGCTGTCCATTCATACAGCAGCTTGAGGGAAGTCACTCACACATGTGAACAAATGTGAGCATTGCTGTTCATGTGCACAGGAGCACTAATGACATCGCTTCTACCTTTGTTCAAAAGTGTTCCAATGTGGTCATCCTTGTTCCTGCAGGCAGCAGGACCAATGAAGTCAGTACAGCCGATGTTCACAACAATGGTCGGTGTTCCAACAGGGCTGAAAAAAGAAGAACTATCCAATCACACATGAAACAGGTTATTTTGAAACTTTTAGATCATTCATTGTGAAGCAAGCTCTGATAACCTACCTGGTGTCCACCAGGCTTTCAAGCCCTCTCTGTGTAAATAATGAAAAGATCTTAAGTACTCTCAAGGTTTAAATGCAACACCACTGATTATCTAAAAATATATTTCCCTGCTGTGTCTACAGTATAGCAGACCTACATGTACATTTACTCTGTTCTTTACAGGATGGTTTCTCCTTTAAATATCTAACGACGTAGATTTTCTCCATTATCAAATGGAAATCAATACTGTTATCTTCGCAGCAAGGCTTCTGAGCCAAAATGTCAGTCATTGCATTAACATCCTTTGATCTACAAAAATGTCTAAAACATCAACTGCTTCTTCTTTTTCAAATGAATTCTTTCCATTTAACGCAGATGGCACCTTGGATATTCTCCTAAATGATATAACCCACATGAACCTTAGCTGGCAGATTTAGACCCCTGAAGCAAGATGCTGGAAGGTAAGAATTGGTGGAGAAAACAGAGATGGGGATCATGTGACAAACTGATTTCATCTAATTATGGCAGATGGCCAGATGTAAGCTCTCTCATCAGCTGACACCGTTTTGATGTCTGGGACGGATCGCCGACCCTGTCTTCTTCCCTTCCAGGCATTAGAGGCAGGGCGAATCTGGTCTCATTACAACCTCCTATGACTACAGGGCCTAATTCCATCGTTCAGAGCCACCCAGATTACACACACGGATAATGAACTAAAGTGATTTCTCGTCAAGGTGCCACAGACTGATGCCCAAAACAAGAGCCAGTCTGCTTCTGGAGAGGAAAACCTCCCATACAGATGATGATGAATTACATCATTAATCTATCTGGCCACAGAAATGCATGCAAAAGTGTGAATTATCTGTGTAAGTCCGCCAACGGCATCCCACTATATTTCGGCTCCAATATCAAATTGGAAATGATATCCATACATGCTCGATCGAAACCAATTTATCACTAAGATACAAACAGTTGGCACCACTTGCCAACAGCCACACAAATCCCAAATTGTCTGTATATTCATGAAAACTGGCAAGGGTATGTGTTTTTACGAAGGAGACACAGACAATGATATCCGCATTGACTAATGTGTTATGCATACAAGAAATACAAATTGTTTTCCACCAAGACACCAGATTTATGGAGCACAACACAGCCTGTAGGGCTAGAGCCGGAAGACAAGCGTAATCAACCACTTAGCATGAACTCTGGTAAAAGAAAAAGCCTAAGATGTTTGCTTACTCTAAGCCATGAGCATCTAGTGATATCTCGGCTTTGCCCTTGACAATGTGTCAGAGGTAGTTTAGCTGGTTTACGTCCTGTCTTCATGACACTGGAAAGTCATTGATCATTTCGACACCTGTCTAGGTGTTATCCAAACTGAATAAGAAACAGAATTTCATTATCTGTTTGGAATTGTTTTAACACTTTTTTCAACATTTTATTGGTCATATCACAACAATGTCTCCTTGTGGCAGGTGGGACCCAATAATGACACGTTTATCAGTGCTGCTTCACTGTAACATCATGCTGAAGACACCAGGCATGATGTCCCCACTCAGTCATTATATACACTGAAATCGGGCTAATCCATTCCACATATGCTGAGCTCCAAATGAGGCAGTGTTAAGGATACCAATGTCAAGTCTTAGGTAAACTTGATTTGAGATTGAGTCCCGGATTTACTGTCTGCCTGGCAGATGCCCTATTCATTAAGTCAATGTAAATGCTAAATGGGATAGGACATTTACAAAATACAGAACCTGATGTGATTATTGATCAGTTTCTCACCTAACACAATAAAAGCAGATGAAAAAACTACTTTCATTAGGCTAGACTGAATTTTAAAAATTATGTGAAACATGTCTCACAGAAGAGAACTGACCCCAGAGTTCAAAAAGATTTAAAACTACACAATTTAATGAATATTATTGCATAGAGTGTTCTCAAACATAAAATCTTTGATTATTCATAAACTATTAGCCTTCTGTAACATGGTTATATTTTGGATTCTATTTGAAAGGAGACAGACATAACATTATTTAAGACATACATTGCTGGAACGACACCGAAAACATTAGCTCAGTATCGTTTGCAGCCATAAGTCAGCATTTTGTCACATCATGTGTTCTTGCAGGTCACAACATTAGGAAAAAGTAAAAGTCAAGACAGCTTTTGTTTCAGCATGATCTTCAAAGACATACAAACAGTAGGCATTGATACCATGTACATTGGTTACACACAGAAGTCATCTACTTTTTGGGTGCCAGATATGACATCTGTCCATATCCCTTTGGAAAGATTCATTTGACTCATCTGCCATACATGGGAAGCAAGTTGCGGATGATTGTGGGTTTCCTCCCACCACAATGCTTGTCGCCATCATATAAGTGAAATATTCTTAGGTACAGCATAAAACACCAATAAAATAAATCAAATGGACTCATTTGAAATGGTTGTCACTGAATTTTTATTATGAGTACTTCACATTTCCAGAAATTAAAATATTCCACAGGAAATAAGGCCCAAGCAAAACACACATGCACATGGACTGCATGGACTGTATCACCTGTAAAAACACTGCATTTAGTTCATGAAACCATGCAGGAAAACATGTAACTAAGCCCTAGAATAATCTGTGTGCCACAGGATGCTGACAAATCTCTGCACCTTTTGCCTAAAGGACACTTAAAGCTGTCTTAGGGGAACAAACACTTCTTTCATCAAAGCCGATAAGCATTAAATACACATGTGAAAGTCTTGTCAAATCATATCATCAGCCTTTTTCCACAGATGACTGCTTCACACCTTGCGGTACATACCATGGTATGATCAGTGGTTCTAAGCTCGGCTGTTGCTGGCCGACATGTAAGTTTACCAGAGGGAATTCTGCTGCACTGACTGCCATACAGATCTGTGAGTTATGTGGCAGAGAGGAGCGACTGGTTACAGTACCCCTGAGGATGGTGTTCAGGCTGCACTAGCCTGGCCCCTAAAAAGCAAATCAATAGGCCTCCAATGTGCTAGCTGTCAGAGCTTCAATTTGTGTCATCCACACACGTTCTTCTCTCTCGCCAAAACACCCAGCCCTATGATCTTAGCACCATTTAAACTCCTTCAAGCAAACAATACAACCCGGATTTTATTGCGCTTATTCTAATACCTCACTGGAAAAAAAAAACGGGGTTGGTCCAAATGGCAGCTTGACAGAATTATGCTCTCTCCCGAACGACATGCCAAACACGGTAGTTTCCAGAAAGTTTGAAGTGAGACGCAAATAAAAATGTGCTCTGCACTTGGCAGCACATTTCAACTACACAGATCCTGCAGAATGCTGAAGGCACATCACGGGAAAATCTAAAGCATTTTACTGCATCATGCATATCAAATTTAACATTCATATCATCTCATCTACAACCCTTTGAACATCCATAATTCTATTCAGGTAAATGTTAATTACCAAATTACAGGTGAGATTTTCTCCATAAAGGTCAGGACATTTTATAATTTTTGTTCAAGGGCTTGCCCTGAAGCAATCATTACCAATCCTTCCTGCAGATCAAATTAAGAGCAGAGAGCTGGGTACAATTATTATTAATTTCACCATTAATGTCACTCCGATCAACTTTTTTGAGTAGGGCACAAGACTTGGTATTAAGCAGTACAATGCACATGGTTTGCATTCCGAACTGACAAAACACAATGTATTTTGCTAACAGGACAGAATTATTTATTATCTGATCCAAACCTGTAATAAAAAAAAAGTGTGGTAACCCACAGTAAATCCCATCAGCTGCTACTTCCTGTAAATCAAGGCATGCAAAACAACCACAGCTTCTCGTTATCGATTCATGTGATTTTACAGTCTGTTACCATGGAAACCCAGAGGCAAACATGACAAAAAAAAGCCACATCATATGCTTATATAATCATAAAGGGATTTGGACCTCAAAGTGATTTTGGGGCAAATATATAAGGTTGCGGCAAAAAAATTTACTAGGGGAAATTACCCCTTAAAAAAACACTATGCAGGCAAAATGTACAAATTTGATGTAATTATGTATCTATTTACGATAAAATAATTAAGTGTCAAATTTCTGGTAATGGCATGTCAAGGGATGAGCTATGCACTAGTGACCCCATATATGTCAAGGGTCTGCGATATACTGAGAGCAGTAAAAAAAATCCACTTTGTTGTACAAACACACAACTGCGGAAATTCAACAAAAAATTTCAGGTTGTTTTTGATGCTTTTATCCTTCATGTGTGTGTATTTGATCAAAGGAAGATTTCAGACTTAGCCTCGGGGTGAGTGTTCAAATCCTACCATGGTCTGAAAATTCATTGTTAACTTTTCTGTTTTATTAGCCGAGTCTTTCAAAACAAATTTAAAAACAACAAGGCTTCATGACAAATAAAAAGGGAGACAACCTCGTTAATAGTATATATCTTTGTGGCAAAATTCCCATTTACAAATTTTGACAAAGGGATCCTTTCCAGGGATGAATAAACTACTGGATAGAGATTCAAATATGAGTTTCTTAAATCTAGTACCTTTTAGTAAAAAGTAATTTTTTCTGATAAGTTCAATCTACCCCTAATTAGTATATTTCATGCAGATATGAAATATTTGTTACTTCGCCATGTGCTGAGTGTTATAAAGTTTATCAAGCTACAGGCAGCTATAGGCTGAATATTCTACCAATGAGTCACAGAGCGTAACAAACGATCTTTGACAGAATATTCGGCCTGGTGACATTCATTCCATCACATGTTCACACCAAAACAAAAATGTTAGGAATCCAACCTAACATAATATTAATATTAACCCAAAGGATAATATTAGGATAATCATATCATTAATTTATTATGCGATATGTCTGAATTATACATGAAACAGTAGGTATACACGTTAGATGGCATTGCAATATTATAAATAGTACACAATGTGGTAAAGGGACAGTCCTGCATCATGGCTATACTGTGTAATCTGGTTTCCTTAACACATACGAATACAATGATCAAACAACTGGCTAATAATGTACACTTCTCTAACGATGATCAATGGTAGCTGTACAACATAAGTACCCATGTACCATGCTTTCTCAATGATGTACCTGTTTATTGTTAAGACAGTTAAAGGCTGATAAAGATGCAGTATCTGGAAATGTCTGTACTTACATGTAAGCCGTTATTGTGTGGGGTGTCTTCCAAATAAACTAAGGACGTCACATGTTCAAATTCTGCTTCAGAATTGGTAAGACAAAATATGACCCAATATCAATATCAGAAAGTGACTACACACTACACAAATGTTATATGTGTAAAATTCAATTATTATATATTATTATAAATATTCAGTTTGAATATGCATAATTTCACTGCTTTGATTACAGGATAAGATACTTGAATTTGAGTTTATAAAGAATTTGGTATCAATATTAACAGCTTTTATTATTTTCAAATGGGTGGATTGTTAAATCAAGTCTCCAAAACTCATCTTAAGCAGAACAACAACAGCCAGGAAGAAGTGTCCATAGGGTGAAAACACATTGCTGGGAAACAAGGAATGACAATAAAAGCAACTAAAAAATAAACATTCAAAGCAGCAAGCCGAAATACATGTAGTCAGCTTCCATCAGAGGTTGATGCCAATACAGTGAACGCCTGAATCAACACAGGCAAATTACAAGCAAGTCCCTCTAGAATCTATTGTCCTGATTCTGCATATGGACAGAACAAGTGTCCATCACAAAAAGCAGGGAGGAATTAATATTTTGGCACTGGAAGATGCCTGAAAGGGCAATAGAAGTGCTAAGTCTACAGGGAGCGACATCCATGCCAGTTATAATTACTCTTCATGCTAACAAAGGAGTTCCTCTGATGGCATGAGTAAGTGAGCGGTTGCCCCGCAAATGAAGGGATATTCGTTTGACGGTGCTTCAAAGTGGAGAAAGATTCAATCTATAATTGCTCCAGGCAACAACAGCTCAGTAAGACCAGGTGACATTCAAGATGGCTTTTTGGCAAAGCTGATATTAAATTCTGCCTATATAACCGGCTTGGTCCCGACAAAAAATCCCTGAGAAAAACGGAAATATCCTGTGAATGCTCCAAAGTAATTTAAGACTGAGTGTCAAGACAGGAACTTAGACCTGGGTTTGTTCATGCATCCAATGAAGTAACCATTGAGAAAATAAGTCATCAATTTTGCATGGGAAATGGCCACCAATTCTAACTAGAAACTCCTTTCATTGCTCTGCTCAATAAACGTGGCAAATCTGAACAATTTTCCACACAATCTCCCACTGAATGCATCGGCTGCTTACACAGCAAATTGACAAGTGTTTGCCCCACACATCGTCCAAATTGCATAAACAGCAATTGCCATAGAAAATAATTGTAAACTTGATCCACATAATGGCAGTGCCAATTTCATATCAGCAAACCAAAAATAGCAGAGATGCTGTTAACAGTATCAAGGCTTTGGCACGGCATTGTAAACAAAGATCTCTCTTCCCCTAATGAACACTTTCAACAAAACTCACGGAATACACCACCATGGAAATGTGTTATCTGTCACTAGACTTTGAGTACAGGGCATCATTTCCTTTTTTCCCCAAGCATTTCCCATTTGCACCCTTCGTCCTTTGCTTACCCTATACTTGGTAGTCTTTCCTACTCTTGAAGATCACAGATGCATATACAACAAAGCGCTTCAGATTTGAAGAAATTGAACTTACTCAAACATATCATCTGAAAGCCATCAATGTGAATCAAATCTACCATACTGAGCCTAATGGACTTCACCAAAAGTACATCCTGATATTTAACAAATTTCCCAATACATGGTTTTTGAGCTACACCATTATGACAACGAAGTCAATCCCCAATGCAAAAATCTCCACCTTCTGGCATGGTATTACAAAGTCTACTTGCCTGTCATGTAACTTGGCTGTATTCATATTTAGATAAGACTATACCTGCAAAATATAATTAATTTTCCAATATCATACACGCAAAACTCAACCAAGAACATAATTCAGATGATACACATTACCCTGTTAAATTAGTTTTATGTTAAAACTGACAGACTGATCCTTTTGTATGTGCCCTGAAGTTATGATGTCACGTCACACAGGGATGTTCTCATAAGCAATTTTAGCTGACTGATTGGTGCGTGTGCATATAAATTCAATATTTCAAACAATGCTCCCAGAAACTATCTAAATATAATGAAAGCTTATATCTATCCGCAGACAAAAGTACAAAATCTGCTTCTTCAATAGTCATGTGATTTAAATATGCATGAGAACTATATGAAATTATAACCAGGAAAATCAAAAAGTGTTAATTAAGGATTAACATGTTTATGATCATGTGCAGATGTCAGAATAAAACTGCAATGAATCTCTGGATTTCTCATGAATCCTAAGTCAAATATAGTATTTGTTTACTAAACCATAAAATGAAATGTCCATAGCTTGCAGTGGCATACTGGTTAAACAAAATGACAACAATTTACTGGCCATTCAGTTTTAGAACTTAAAACTTCAATATATGAAATGGTTACTATATTTATTTAAACACATAATTCAATCTGATACTCTTATACAGTTGTCAGTTTATTGAATCTGACATTCATCATTAGTATGACCCAATGTGACTCATTTGGACAGTTCCACTCAAGTGAGCTGTTCCGCTTCACTGATTCATAACTATACATAACAGGGAGACTAAAGCCAATTGAAATCACAGTACATAAATCAAGCTGTCTTGGATGCATTCATATCGTGTATATTAAATACAAGAGATGTAACAGTATGCCTTGTCAAACGGGCTCATACAAAATGGCCCTTGTACACATGAGCAGCATGTCAGTGTGAATCTGCATTTCATCAGTATCAATGATGGTGCTCTGCACTGCAACCACTGACCACTCTGGTCAAGCTGTATTCACACCCTACTGGGTATTCTATTGGATTATCCAGTTAGTGGATTCAGCATGATCACAACCCTGGGAGAGTAATTGACATGCTGAATGGCCGCAGAAACATAGTGTGTAGCCCCCCACCCCTAACCTCCCACCCCTTCCACTCTGATACAAGATGGGTACCCCCCCCCCACACTTCCAGTTTGGTGGGTTTTTAGTCACAAGAAGACCACAACAACCACACTGACCCTTGTGATGACATGCACAGCGAATCATTGTACAAAGCTTGTCTAATAATCCATGGGTACATCTCAGAGGACTGTATTCTAAGCAGGTCAGACAGAATGGGACTTCATCCATAGCATGTAATATTCATGTACACATTGTTCACAAGCTGCAGTTTGCACAATGCACATTGTCACTGTATTAATTAGAGCCTAATTGGTTAGGACGCTTGGCTGGAAGCGTACTTAATGAAAGCTACAACAACCTGGACAAGTGTTAAAAATGCATCCAATTTGCTCAAGCGCATTCATCCCTCCAACTAACACCCCAATTGTGCCTCAGTACAATAGATAAGGAAAGTATGTGCATTTTGACCATCTCCCCATAATGAAGTCATAATGATGATCTTTCTTCTGGTGCTGACCTTAATTACATACACTGTAATTACATGTAACGACAGATGTATTATGCCAAGCCATTTAATATATCAAGTCAAGGTTAGTTTTAACTACATCATGGTATTAGAAGTCCATTTAATATATACAGTAAGCCAACAGACTTCAGACTGATGGTACAGGTATTTATACAGCTCTGCCTTGTCATTATTCAGAGCAAATTATCACATTTCACTTCTAGTGAAATTTGTCTAATAACATTTGTCCAGTGTAAAGGTAACCGTAGTCTTTCATAAATATTTCAACTACATACAGTGTATGTACATGTTGGTCTACCTCATCTGTTCTAGAGAAAAGCTATAGCCATTACAATAATTCTTCATCCTTTTCGCTCATTTTCAAAGTGCTTATTCAAGCATATTCCGAGAATGTTATTCTGTGTATACTTATTAAATTCAACTTTTGGTGAAGTAAAGAAATTGGTCAACCAAACTAACACAGTTTTATCTGTTTAAGCAAATTCAAAAGGTGCATAAATTTCACTGAAAGTTCCTCCTTCATATGCGAAAAGAATGATGAACTACAGTAATTACACTGCAAATTCATTTATAAATGAGAAATGTTTCATGCCGAAGCTATAACATACTACCATGTCATTTTACTGGAGAATCTATGGACTGGGTGTATAGCAACAGGCATTCTTCCAGGCCAACAGGATAATATGGCAGCATGGGTCTTCCACTGAGAGAATGGGCTATGGGATTAAATCCCTATACTTGGTTTAACTGGAAGCGATAAAGCAGAGTTAGATCAGTCATAAAGGAGGCAATCTGAACGGCCACTCAGGGAGAACCTCATCACAGGCATTTAACCTGTGATAAGCCTGGAAATTATAGTCCTTAATCTCCGCACTGGGGCAACACTTACTTAAACCAATATGCAAATTACCTTAGGTAAACACATAATCCACAGTCAAGCTGCCATTTGCAATGTATTGAATTTCAAATCAATCGCAGCTTCTTACTTGGTTTAGGATCATGTCTTTCCTGAACATAAAATTGCATTCTTGTAAGGTTTCATGGTCGACACTGCCTTGCTTCCGTCTTATGCTCCGTCATTATGCCTAATTGCTCGTTTTGTACATCTTCATGTTGCGTCTCTTGGATTTTTCTTACTGTCAACCCACTGGTTTACCAATTTTATTATGTAAGCCTTTACGTTTTTTTTTTTTTTGTTCCCAAATTGACACCTGAGCATCTCCTATGCTCTGGCTAGAAAACAAAATGTCAGCAATACCATTGTAACACTAGAAGATATTGTTTACCTACCTACACTGTCCTAAACTGTAATTTGACCCTAAAATTTTGTTCTCACCACAACTGAACAACTGAATAATGATGATTCCAGGCTGGAATACATTTTATTTATTTGTTTGATTGGTGTTTTACGCCTTACTCAAGAATATTTCACTTATACGACGGCGGCCAGCATTATGGTGGGTGGAAACTGGGCAGAGCCCGAGGAAACCCATGACCATCTACAGGTTGCTGACAGACCTGGCTGGAATACAGATCCCACTAGCTGGACAATAACAGTCAGGAGGTTTGTCAGGTAAAGGTTACTATGGGCACTCCGGCTTCCTCCACACATAACCCTAACCTCCATCATATGAGTAAAAAAATTCTTGAGTAAGGATAATCAAAGAAATAAATAAACAAATAATTAATAAATGCATGTGAATACATTTTTCTTCCAGATTTCCAGAAAATGTTTTTGAGAGTGTTGTATGTGGCCGTGCCATTAAGAGTTATAACACGAACCAAACTGTAAAACTTTCCAACTAATCTGACAGCTTTTCTGCCATTCGTATTGACCACTTATAAATAACTTAAGCTATCACAACATGTGTCCTTGTACAATTATAGTTCTAAATGGCCAGTGAAATTACATGCACTTTCCATGTAAACTTTAACATGGCAGCTTCCACATCACAGGCTATTACAGACTCCATTGTAGCTGCTGATGTTGTAAATTTGTCATCTTCTTGAATTTGTCTTGGTCAGAAGGTGTGAAAGTCATTTATAACTGACAAAACAGAAAAAAAAAGGGGAGTTGGTTGGCCAGACTAATCCGTCAGTAAGTTTATGCTGGTGTGGCCACTGACAGACACAGAGGAGCAGCTGTTTCCTTGGACCCAGTGGTGAGAGAAAGAACAAATTGCCACTGCTCATTGGCCAAAAATACCTCGGGAGACCAAGATATCCTCTGTCTTTTTTGCCTGGCTGAACAAAGGTCTGAAAGTCTCCTGAACAAATGTCAAACTCCAAGAGGTAAGTAATGAGGGTGTGTAACGGGCTGTGGCAGGAGACCCACCAGCTTAGGGCATCCACTGGTACCCTGGTATCCAGGAGGTCCAGGATGGCCTACTCTAATGCTCCCTACAAAATTAATGACAGTTGAGGAGGCAATCTAAATTAGCATCACAAGGTGCCGGTGTGCGGAGAAGTAAAAAGCAAGTGAAGTTGATCTACGAGTCTTTTGCCTCTGCAGATTAACCTTGTATGCACCCGCCATCCGTCACTCACCGGCAACCAGGACTGTATCGTCACCTCACCAGACTGACCTCCCCAGCCAAGGCCACTCAATCTCCCACAAGACCAGCTATTAATGCAAATATCAAGACCACCTCCCCTCAAACCTGGCCTGACTATTAAACAGATGCAGGAATAGAAAGGAATTGAGGACTGCACACGATGCAAAATTGCATGATATTAAACTGCAGTGTGTTAGCCTAGTTTCTCATCCAGATGCACTACTCCTCTCTTTTCATTAAGACAACCAAAAGCTCGTAATCTGAAATAAATCATGATAAATGGTCACAAATCATACACATTGACCTTACCATCAAAATTAGCGCCACAGCAAACGTATTTTAAACTGAAAGCGATTCTTTATTGGTTTCCACAACTGGCATTTATTGCAAAAATAAATCTTTGATACTAAATGTCTCATTTCAAATGGAAAATATATAGCCCAATGGCCATAAATTTCAGTGGTGCCTGAAATAACAGTCCACTTTGGATTATTGTCAGCAAAAGTTGAAATATATTATATTCTGGCTTACTACTGAGATTCTGGACAAACATATATATAATGATGAACCTGTTATTTAACATGCAGTAATTAGTACATGTAAGTACAAATTAAAAGTAAGATTATATGTGTGTATATAAGCATGAGAACCTTATTAAACTTAAACAACTCATGCTTTGCTACTTCCAGAATAATACTACAGCAGGCTGGGCGAAAAATTCAGTTGGGTAAAACGTCACATAGTTTAACACAAAAATAAATGGTGCAGGTATAAGCATTCATGCCTTAAAGTGTTTCCTCAGGTCATTCAATTTGACTAGAAAATCTCAAGCTATTCCTTAGGTGGACGAATCAAAACACAATGTAGATGTACAATATTCAGATCAGCAATAAAATACAGTATAATGTCAACTATTTACTGCACCAAATTGTAGAGCTCTCGCAAAAGTTCCTTCAAATATGCATAAACAATAACGGACAAAGAAACTGGAACCAACATGTGCAAGCATTATGAAGAAAACTGTGCAGGAGTAGATTCACAGCGTTTCAAGTGACAGCCCATCCAAATGATAACACATGGAGGCAAGGAGATGAGCAACTACTTCACCCTTGTCTAGGCAATGTTCCTGTCCATTACACTTTGGCCCACATGGTTAGACTTTAATGTCACATCAGCTGACCTATGACTGAAGCCTGACACAGGCTTTAACTGGTAAACAGATTAATCTTCAAGCTTATTTTCATAAGTTTAAGCTTAACAACCATATGGGAGGAGGCAGAGAACAGCCATGTGAGTGTTTAAGGTCCAAATCTTAGACAGAGGCCTCCGACAGAATGGTTGGTTTATTCAGGAGGTACAGAGGTTATACAGACCGGCGTGGGGGACAAACCCTGCTTGTGAGGCAGTCCAACTGGCTACCCTGCAATAGCTGTGGGTGGGAGGAAGCCAGGAAGTCGACCATCAGAAGGAACATTCACAGACCTGATGGCCTCAACAGTGCCCTTCCACAAGGAAGTCTGGTCTATCTTCCCAACCTTCATTAATTATTCACATTAACTCTGTCTGAGAATAGAACCTTCCATTTCACCAAGTGTCAGGCAGTTTTCCTGTCCTTGCTGAGCTTTTACTTTATCACCTGTCACAAAGACAAAATCAACAGTAGCCTAAACAGATGGTGACAGCAACATCACTGAGAAACATCTGAGCAATCAATCAAGAACACATTCCTGTAGTGATGAAAAAACACACAAGTTCTCTGTTTTGTTTCAGTATGGAACCAGCATGATCATCCCATTTACTTAGGCATATGTGTAAATGTATATTTTAAGGAACTAATTTATGGAGAATTAATTCAGAGTAAATACAAAAAGCAAGCCCAAACTCATAAAACTTGCCATGTCCTGAAAAACTTGACGTTGTCTTGTTCTCTGTCCCATCACTAAGTGAACAAACCATGTTAAAAGATATGATGTCAAATATTTGAAAGATAGAAAGACAAAGACAAGAAGGTGTTAATATAAAAGAAGCACGTATTGATATTTCCAAAATTAATGTAACAATGTTGGAACTGCACAACAATAATATCCTTGCCAACAAAGTCATGCAACAATTTCCTAAATTAAATTTATTCCCATTAGACTGTTTGAGCAAACCATTAATAAAATCATCAGAAAAAAGGTCTAAAGCTTGTTAAACCTATGGATATGATATAAGCATGTGTTTTTTGTCCTGTGTGGCACAAATCATGAGACTCCTTCATGTTGACCATTCTTAAATTCTTTGCTATCAACACATAACATTGTTACAGTGTACCACTTTGGCGGAGGACGGTCTTGGACAAGACAAGAGTTCATTCTAGAAAGTTTTCTAGGTTTACTTGTCCTTCAAGAGCACATCAGTCAGCACTGATTCAGTAATCACCAGCTCGCTCGTCTGTACTACCTGTCTCAACATGGCCCATTACAGAGACAACAGAATGCACTTTACGCATTAGAAAGGCAAAACAAACCCTATTTATTCTTAAAGGACACAAATGATCAAGGCAAAAAGGGCAAATGTCTGCGTAAAGCTTCAGAAAATTTAGCCTCCCTGGAACCTTAATTTGTACCCACAATACAAAGGGGCAAAGGCCAAGTACTGGTGGTGAAGTTAATATCTTCTTCAAGTGCAACATACTTCAAACATTGGAAGGACAAAGATCTGTCAGCTTCTATTATGGTAGAAAATGGACACCACTGGAGCCACTGTCTCCAGGTTAGGACACAACTCTTGAAAATGGCTGACAGAGCATTTGCCAGAACGGCATGCCCACGGGATGTCCCTAAAGTGTCTATATTTCATACATAACTATCTGCAAGGTACAAATCACCCCTGCTCAAATTGTACTCTTGATAGCAGTAATGAAAGATGACTTGGTTCCCCAAGAGACTTTGCTCAATGTCAGACAGATCTGCTTGGCATATAAAACAGAATTATGTGGGACAGCTCACCAAATCCTTTCCTTTAAGCACACATGAAATCTCAGAAGTTTGTACTGGTATTTCTTCGAAACCTTGGGAATAGACACAACAGCCTTTTATGGCCAAGGAAACTAGACTACCAGATTGGCAATTCATGGCCCAGAAAGCTTTTCCACAGAGTTATCAGTTGACCATGAATCTCTACTAGTACAATCTAACAAAGGATGGTAGTGTTTTCATATTTGTCAGACTCTTGATCACTAAGTCCCTTCGTGCTCTGCCCTAGTGGTTAACACCTGGTGAAAGATGTATGTTCAGCCAGGGCATACATCTGGCACTTTCCAACAAGAATTGAGGAGGATCAGGAATCTTCTGGTCCAGTAGCCCAATAAGGATTTATGGAAGTCTGCAGTAGAAACACTCTGCTAGAGGGCAATAATTTTGTTTTCTGGAATGGCCGTCATCAGATTCACCAGTTGGATATTGGGAGGACCATGAACATTAAAAGGGTCTGGCGACTCCATATCAGTGTGAAATGCCGAGGCAGTTAATGAGTTCAGACACCTCATTAATAAACTGATCACTCACCTTGTTTTCGCAGCACTCCAGACTCATTTAATACCTGTCACACATTGGCCGTCACTATTGTTTGAATTAACCAATGACCTCTGTGAAACTGATAGCTAAGAAATCCCTAATACCGGCGACCGACACAAGTGCCAAGAAATGGAGGCATTATCCTGACAAGATTCTCAGATGACAGCCCTGAATCCAAAGTTTCCAGAAAAATCTCCTGGACAAGGGACTGAGGGTTAATTATAAAGCACATTACTCCTCCAGCCAGTAATGGAATCAACAGCCCATGTAAAATGATAACCCAAAACCAAGGGAAAAAGAGAATTTGTCAACAGAATGAATTCTCAATAGTGCAAGATGAATATTCGGGCTCATCAGAGCTGCAGCTAAATGCATGGTTTTCAATGTGCAAAAGTTTTTCATGTTGTTTCCTCTTAGGTCAAAAGTCAGAATGTTTTTCAGTTACTCATCCATAAAAATAAATTTTCCTGGAATAAACAAAAAAGCAAACACAGTGAGGAAAAACATGTATTTTTCATCAAGGCAAAGTTCACATTCCATTGGAGCATAAAATTCCTCATTCCTAGGAGTTTACTGAGGCTATTGATGACCATAACAGTCCCACATACATTGATTACAGGGCCCCAGAGAAACTGTGGGCAAAGCTAGGAATTTGGAAAGGCTTTGGTCAGTGATGGATGTCGCAGTGATTGATGTTAGATTAATTACGGCTCGTTATTAATGGATGACTGCATGGTCGCTTGTGAACAGACTAAATCAGTTTAGCCTCATTTCAAAGATTTGATTGTCATTGCAGTTTTAAGCTCCTCACACATCCAATGTGGATTTGATTCAAACTGCTGCAGGTCCTAATGACATAGTGCTTTTCCTCATTCTGCTTCATCAACCCTTGCTCCATGTGCCTAGCTTACCATAGGAGTACACCTAGCCTATCAGACCTGCATGGTATCAGGTCATGAAATATTACTGCAATCCAATAGTACACTGGCAATCAAGAGCTATAACAAATCAAACTCAATAAACTCTTCACACCAACATGAAGTCCAAAAGTACATTGTCCAGTACTACAGCAATGTATAATCAGGAAATAACACTTATAACACATGAATACTGAATGTGCTCATTATATTTGCTCAATGGCTCTCAGTAACATACAATCAACTGTTTTATATGCAGACTGTTTCAGCATTCTGCATCGTTTACATGAGGTTAGTCACCATGACAAAACGATAAGCTTTTGCACTTCTTCACACAAACATGCCTAAGCATCCTCTTTAGGGACACGACTTCAACGAAGCAAATACATTGCTGACCATGCATAAATCATTTTCCAAAAGTACAAGAATCAACAACATTTTGATGATTATGTAAAACAGCTTCATCCAACAAGAGTCTTTTTCACAGAAATGCTGAACTTGCTAAATGCCAACCTCACATAAAATACCGTACATGCCCTAAAATGCTCTCCTCTGAAAAGGGCTGTTTTAGAGGGTGATGAAAGTAATAAGATACTTCTGTTGGCAAGAACATTTACACTTTTTACAGTAGGACATCATCCTGCCTTCCAAACAAGCCTCAAAACTCTCCAATAATATCAACAGAACTCTCAGAATGAGACAAAATAGGCAACTTAGTCATAAACAAAATTTTAATTCAAATTAATAACAGTATTAGAAATACTTCAGTAATTAAAAGCAAGCACAGTGCAATTTGAACACAGTTGCTCGAGGAATGAGATCAATATATATGTATCTGAAATATCCTCCAGTATTTAAAACATTCTTAAATCTTGCATGTTTCCCCATGACAAAGTTATGATTTCAAAATAAAATGCAATTAGACACAGCTACAGTATGTTCTCTAAATTTATGTTCCAAAAAGAATTTCAACTGGGAAACAAGCAATTCAAATGCATCAACAAACAAAAAAACATTAGAAAGGTTTTGCAATAACACACTTAATTACTTTCATAATGCAACAATCTTTATCTTTCATCTTATAGAACATTTTTTTCTCATTTTATTTTTCACATCTGATTAAATGAAAATTCAAATTAAATCTTTAAAAACTTTTTAAAACCAAACAACTCAGCTGTAATTTTAATACCAGATATACATGTGCATCTTGTGGATAAACTGTACCAAAAAATCAAAAAGACAAAAAATGTAACAAATCAATTGATTGCAGGTTAAAACTATCATACTACTCTCATTTTGCTAAACTTGATAATAAGAAAAACATACAAATGAGAAATCAATTTAATTAAGTAGGCTAACATTGCAGCAGGACCATTGGGATTAAAGCAAAGCTGTTACTTTATGCTGTGTGTTTGCAGTAGGTTAAGTACAGCAGAATGCTTTCGATACACAGCTGGTTCCACCAATGAATAAACGTTGTGTCCATCACTGTATTGATCTATCACTTACCTGGGAGATTGCAACAAGTCCTTAACGACATTTTGCCTGGAAGGCCTACCATCACCTGGCCATCTGCTGCCACACTATATACCCAGGTCACAGCAAAACCATAACTCAAGAACACAACTGATATATATTATAAAAGACGAAGCTCAACATTCCAATGGGAGATTACAACATGAGCAATGAATCAGACATGCTGGATCATCACCTTCGGCAAAACCTGATCAGAAGGAAATACACATTTATATCTTAAAAAGCCTCAATACCTCCTCTATTAGATAAAATATTCCTTTTTATAGTAATGCAGGCAATGAAGGCTTTGAAGTATGCTGAAGTGTTGACTCATCAATCTGTATCTATACACATACATATACTTGTCTATCATTCACTGATCCATCCTTAAACACTGTATTTCACCTAAAATGTATTAATTTTGCCTCAATCTGAGAATTACATATTGATCTTAGAAAGTTGTTTTGAGGTTAGTTTGGAAGGTAGGATCATATCCCAGGGGAAGTTCTGCATCAAATATTTAAACGAAAATATTACATGAACGTCATTTGCCTACAGAAATGCACCTCTTGGGTGTTGAAACATCATGGTCAAGGCAAATTCCACATTACATGTAGCTTCTTTACATTGACACAGGAATGACACTTTTAAGCTGTAGTGCTTTCCCATGAAGGCTCAAATAACCAAACCAAGAAGTCGGAGATATCACTTTTAGACTATCCATATTATCCTCCAAAATTATAGCTTTACGTAATGCTGCCGAAATTTCATAATCATCAACACACAGTGGAGGAGTATAATAACCCAAACACAGATACTTCGTGCTTTCTGGAATGTTTCTACTGCAGCGAAATTACTTTAGTCTGACCCTCTGGCACCAGAGCCCTAGTTACATGCCAACTAGCCTAACGAGAACAATGACATAAAGAGAGTCAGGCCAAATTAACTTCATTAGAGCTGGTAGAGGTAATTAGGACATTCTGTCAAGCACATTGAGTCTGCTACTTTCTTGTTTTGTAAGAAACAAAGATTTCAGTGAGACTGCTGGAAATGGGTACTAAGGGTAGGACACATTCACAGATCAGAAAGATAAACAAAGAAGCACAATTCCCCACCTACAGAAATGAACCAGTTTAGGAACAGAACAGAGGTTGGAAACTAAAGGATCCAACACAGAAACATGTTCATCACTGGCAGCCAAACAGCTGTATTAGCACAGATGTACATGTACCTTCTCTATAGCACTAACAGGGCCAATTACAACTTTCTAATCTGGGCACCCTTTCAGTTGGCTAATTTGGGCTAAACTATCTTCAGACATTAGGAAACCAGGAACTAATGCCTTCTATATCAAAGTTTAGTTTTAAAATTATTCACAAGACTTTCTAAAGTCAATACAAATGAATGTAAAGAAATTTGTAAATTTTGTAAACTTTCAAACATTTAGGTTGTATTTATTAGGGAATTTTTTTTTCTTTAGAATATCCTGTAATTTTTGTACTCCTTATGGATATCCAAATGTCTCTGTATTCAGACTGGACTCTATATGCCATGATGTATTGTGATATACAGAACCTTCATCCATTCAGTTAACAACAATCCACACGCTCATTTGTTACATTTCCCATTAAATTTAATAAGGTAAATCAAAATTACGTTACCATCTGAAATAAATTTTCTACTTACTAATTAATCTCACCAAGACTATACTATAAAGAAGTTAACATACCAAGACTTAAAGGGAACCATCACTCGTTGCCTTGGGCATATAACAAACCTACCACCATAAAGCTGCCAATTATGAACCAATGAGAGTTGGATTCAAACACAAGATCTCATTGATCAAGGGCTATAGGGAACTGTTGGTCAAGTGCTATCAGGAACTTTCGGAAGAAGGTAGTAGTCTCCTCAATCAGCAAGAGGGCCTGATATGTGGAGTGCAGTAGGTTTCTGTTAAGTAAATAATAAAAACACTTGAAATTCCAAGCACTTGTGTCATTTGAAAAGCCAATCTGGACTAATGAACGCCTGAGCTGAGTGATGGGTGAAGTTTAATGAAACTTTCAAGTGCAATTCTCCAAGGGCTTCAATATAACCATGTCAGCTTTAGGTTAGTGTCTTCAATGAAATCATCACAGGATACATTTATCTATTTACCAAATTTGTGTTTTAGCCCAATACATGTGCTTCAGAATAGTTTGGTGTTTTATAGGCAGAAATCTACCTGACATACAGTTGTATGTCAATGACAGCTTGAATCCAAAACTAGAGTCCAAGAACAAGGTAAGAAAAGCAAAAAATTCTTGAGCAGATAGATGTTGAATACCACATATTTGTTCATGATATGCGCACTATACTGTATTTGCACAAACTCAAGTCTCAGTTGCTACTTTTGCCATGCTTTGTGTGACTTTATTTCTTTTTAACTTTTGCAGTATGTGTGTTGGAATGCCAAATTAAAGATGATGTCATTCACAGACAAAAATATGGGTATGGTTATTTGTGAAATTGGATTCTGGTTGTTTGTATGCATCAGGTCATTCTAACCCTGAATGAAGCTTATGACTGGATATGGCAGATGAGTCAGAACATGTCTTTGCCATCAGGTATCCCTTGCCCTCACACTGGGCCATAGCCTGCCAGCTGATCACACAATGATATAGTATAGTGGCCAGAGACCAGACTGCATCTCAATCAAGTCACATGACCCAATAACTGGAAAGCACAGAGAGACCTGTGATGGTTTACATCCAGGAAATGGCATCTTCAGACCAGGGTGCAATGTGTAACACATGGTATATCCAAGGCCATTTTTACTATCATCAAAGAATGCCATATTACCTGTAATCCAGCGAGACCTAACTATACAGTAATATTATCCCACTGCCCATATTGGCCTTCTTACTGAATGATAGACTTACCAGAAAAGATCATAAAGTGAGAATTTGTCGATATTACAAAAAAGGAGGTCTTTCCCTGAAGTTTACATGGAAAGACTTTATCAATATATAAATAGCTGTTAAAAATAAGTATATGTAATAAAATATATTTATACATGTATGTATTAAATGTTTCACAGTTTTGAATAAAAACTCCACAGATATACCTAAATGCTTATTTTTCCCCCCTTATTATCTGTCACATATGACAAATTTTTACACGTAGAACACAGCGTGTGTAACACAACAGTGGAAAACAAACAATCTCTTAACAAACCACACAGCATTTTAGCGCTGTAAAAGGCTTTCTCCCACCAAGGCCTGGTGGAGTTTAAAGGAGTTCAAAATCCCCAGTCCGAGTCTGGGATTGAACCAACACACCTTATCATGTCTAAGTAAGCAGCCAATATGAATATGCCAATTAATTAAGCTTCATTTAGGATAAGTTGTCAAATATATATTGCATGATAGCTATAGGCTATCATGCCAGTGAAATTGTCTTCAGTCCCAACACAGCCAAAGTGGGTTCACATGACTGATCTACTGAAATACTCCAGGACACAGAGCCAATGCACTACTGGGGCAGCATGCCAAACTGGATGCACTGAAAGACTATAGAGTTTGACAAGGGTTTCTCATTTCTCCTTGATGAAGCTGATTGGATTTGATTTGATAAAGGCCTGGGTGCCAAATTTGAGTGAGGCCCACACAGAGAGCCTATGATTTATTACCTTCTGTCAGTAACAATTCAATCAAGCAGAAAATAACAGGGATAATTTTCATGTACATAATAAATATGGTGGCCAGAGTATGGGTGTGGAGATATGTCAGCCTGCAAGTCGCCTAGGTCCCTTCAGTGGCCCGGCTGAAGAGGGGAGGCTGTTCCCAAGAGAAACCCAAACGATGGTAACTTTTATTAAATCCACCTGATACACAGAAGCCCACTGACATTCTCATTATTGCTAGGCCTCAGTGCTTAGATCTTCAATGAATGCTCATAATGGAATTTTGCCCAAAAATATGCTCCGAACTGAATTGCATAAAACCCTCAGCGGTAACCTAATTAATATGCCATTGAGCCTACTGATGAATACAGAAGGAATAAAGCTAATTATTTGTGAGGGAGAAGAAATATGAGCAGCGATTCAGTGTCACGCTGAGGTAGACCTAAGGGTGTCTAATTAAGGTACAGAGCTTAAGGGCACCAGGACAAGAATAAGGACTCCCCATATCAAAGGGTTACCACATTCACTATAGGGCCCTGCCTGCATGGAAGCAACCGTACCTGCCCATGCAGCATCTGTTTCTTCAAACCCAGGCCTAAGTAGACTCAAGGGTTTGGGTGATTCAGTTGTAGCAGCAGGTGAGCGCTGGGGTTTTGTTCTTAATGTAACAACCAAAAACACTTTCATCAGGCAACCCTGTACTACTTTCTAATACACAACTCAAGGCCGTATAGTGTGTAGTTATAATTGCTTACTGGGATTTCAATCAGAATTACAGAAGGTGAACACTGGAAACAAGGGAGATGCACTGAATTTAAATATTACATTTAGATGCCTTGAATCTTAATATTAAAAAAAGATAGGATTGTTAACAGGCAGTGGTATCCACAAAAGGCTTATTTTAAATTCATGCTTTTTTCTATTCAAGACATCATAAGTAAACATAGGACACATTTCAGTGCATTAATTCTTGGTATACATATCATGCCAATTAACTGCACAATGATTTTCAAGAGTTCTGAAAGTATGTTCAACATACAGAAAATGAATGTTTATCACCATAATTACTTTCTCCACATTCTAGTCAGACTGGCAGTAACATCCTTACACTTAGTAAGTTTTACATGCAGGAATAGATCAACCATACTACATTATTTATAAGTACATGTATGTTCATAGTTGAAAGAAGCTGTGATACTATAAGCCAAGAAAACTTTTAAGTACATGCACATGATTTGAAGCAGTGCATTTGGAATACAAAAGAATTGGGGAGCTGCATGTAGTGTGAAATAAGTGAATTCTGCGGTTCTCAGTGGTCAGTGAACTGACATTAAACTGGTACATGGAGCAGTGGCCACCAGATGAGTACCACCAGCTTCCCATGTGGCCAAACATGTGCTTGTACTGAGTGGGCACTTTCAGGTGGACAGTGTCTAAACACAGCAGGCTCATCAAGTGCTCATATTCTCATTCTCAACAGTTGATATCAAACCAGACCCTGAAGCCATAAACTTTACAGCAACGAAAACCCTCAGAAAACATGTGCAGTCCTATTTATACAATCATATTTATAAACACACGAATAGCAGATGCATGTTAAAAGATGCGGTACAGTACATGTGTATACAGAATTTCATATATAGGTACTTTCCTCTCCGTCTAAATCAAGTTTTTCTTTCTTGATTAGATACTGAACTCCACACTGAACAAAACACACATCTGCACATCTGACAGTCCTTTACAGTAATGAACATTGGAAGACATGAAACAGTTCTGGTTACACATAACGTGTCCGAAATCTAGTAAGTCATACAATAAAGAATTAAGAGGATTAAACTGTTTGTAAGCCTTCGCTAAAGTCTAGGTATTTCTAGTGTAGATGTAATATTATTAGGCTATAAGTCTCATGTTAGAAGTGTTGTCTCTAGGACATCTACCCAATGGTTCACATACGGCATAATTCTTGGTGGCTTTTAACAACTGTCTGTCTGTGCGTACCATAAAAAGTTATGTCTTGAAAAATGAAAGTGAAAGTAAGGGGCTACCTTTGTCCGAGAGGAGTCCCGAGAGAAGACACATAAGGATAAGACACCAGGCCGGCACTCTCTTGTCACGCTGACGCATTGTCTGAAAATATACAATTAGTTACATTAGTAATATGTCACTCACAATGCTTTTCATAGATATTACATCACAATGTAATTGTTTTGTACATGTACATGTAGTTACCCAAGTTTTCAAATTCGTTTAATACCGCATGCCCCTTATTTTCACTAATTTTAATCTCAACCCATGCTGCATACAGAATGCACCTCGATTTTCCTCTTAACCATATGCTATAAACAGAATGCACCTCATTTTGCCTCTTAACCATATGCTATAAACAGAATGCACCTCATTTTGCCTCTTAACCATATGCTATAAACAGAATGCACCTTATTTTGTCACTTTACTGTACGCTACAAACAGAATACACATAATTTTGTCTCTTGCGCGGATGATACAAACAGAATACACATACTTTTGCCTTTTAACCGTATGCTGATGAATGTATACAGCATATACACATGTATAAAATAATAAACATAAAGACGCAAAGCATAGAGTAAAACCAGAGCAGCGACAACAGTGTGACAGCTGCCAAATGGTCACACATAACCATTGAAATACTCGTCAATTCTACTCAGTCAGGGTTTTATTCTGTTTATGTAAATGCATATATCATAGCAATTTACATGCTACCTAACACCATGCCTTAAGCAAGATTAGGTAAAAAAAAAAATACAGTGATGTTAAATGCAATTTATTAGACCTCACTGGTTTAGAATTAATAAAAATGATGTGTTGTCATTAAATTTAACAAACAATCACATTTAAAACTATGCAAAGTTACCTATAACTTACTATGAAAATGCATACACTGTCGAGTCTATTTAATAAATACCTATATGAGGTATAATATTGGCCTATAATGAATCTCTGCCATGCAAAAGCATCTCTTAGTGAGCCTCAGCAGATACAGCTTTTGTCCTCACTCGGGGATCGGTTTTTGTCCCCACTACTTGTTATAAATCGGATCAATGTATTGAGCTTATCTCTAAACATAGCAGTTGGTGTTTCACAGCGCTGCTATTTGTATAGACGTGTGGGATTTGCTGACAACACACTGACAGTTTATTGAAAACAGTTCGCATGTCTGATTTTCTTCACCGGTATACACGCCTTTAGATACTGAACGTACTGATAATGACTTAATTACGGACATTGGCTTTATAAAGAAGAGTTTATCAAGAGAAAGCTCTCAGCGGGCTTTATGTATGTTGCCTCTGTATTATGGGAAGAGGCAACATTACCACAACAGAGGCACTAACACAAACAACGATCACAGTATTACCGTTTTTACAGATTACATGGAATGTCTGAGTATCCATAAAATGATACCTCTTCAAATATTATCATCGACCTTCTGCTCCGATACACAGCGACTCATTTAAATCAATATGGTGTGCTGTTAGTAACGATATATTTTCTTTACTAGCCTGAAAATCACTACGTGTACAGATGGTAATTTCTTGATGCTGAATATTTTAGAAACATGTTTTATTACAGCTAAATTAATAGTCCATTGATCTCATTACAGTACAAGATAGGCTAACTTCTCTCTACAGTCAATTCAGTAGCTTGCTACTAGCCATTCATTATTTTGATTTCAGCACAGTACAACTAATTCAGGCCACCATTTTGGAAGGTAATCAAGTAGCTTGCTCCTAGCCTGCCATGAGTTTGCCTGAGGTGGAGCTCAGATTGCAGTGGAAAGCTGTATTTCTGCTACAAGTGAGCTTATGGTGAGCTGGTGGCAAGCCACCATGAATTCTTACTACCTTGCAAAACCCCTTTTTGCTCTTATTTTAGATAAATTGATATGTATTTTTTTTTCATGCAGATATTTTATGCAGTGTATATTCAGCTGCACTGTTTCTTTTGGTTCACAATAATGCTCTGGTAGAGAGCTTCAATTGGCTGTTGTCACTACTTCTGAGTATGTATCAACTGAATGATGTAGCCTCTTAACCACTACAGAATGATGTAGCTTCTCAACCACTAATCAATACAAAGCAAATAAATCATCTAACCTGAACATTTGAGGACTTATTATTCCAAAGATATTGAATATCTGAGTCCTGCATACAATATTGAGTTTATTTTATTGCATGTTGAGTTTCTCCAAAAATTCTAACTGCCTATAAACGGCAGCAAGAATGGATGTGTATGAATCCCTGAAATATTCTGAATGCTTTAAAGTCACAGAAGTCACAACTGTACTCCTGATAAATCTGAAGGAAAAAAAACCCATAATTATGAAGCAAATTAAAATCAAAAGTAAAATATTTTATCAACGCCTGTTAGACAAATATGAACAAAATGATCATTCATAATTCACATATTTGAAGTACAGAGTAGTAATGCTAAGAGCAACAGCAAGTCTTATCGTATGGGTAATTCAATTTTCTCTCGGATTATTAAGTTACAGTTGATTATTGATGCGCAAGCCCTAAGCACTTAACACTAACTGATTCAAGCCAGGAAGCTCAGATTATCTCATGAAGATCAACACTAATCTAAGATTAATAGCATTAACTAAAAAGTATTCGAAACGGCAAGCCCAATCAAGGCAATGAATTTAAAAACCATGTGTAAACAGATCTAAACAACTCATCCAAAAAGTAAGACTCCATCTGATGGGTTGGGGCTGGGTCAAATCTCAGTTTGTACATAGCTTGAAAACTTTGCACACAGTATATAAACACACTGAGCGTGCGAGGAGGAAGCCGGGTGGCTGTAAAACAAATACATGTAAGACATACAGCGTTACATATGTCCTCTAAATCAAAAGCCAAACTCATTCCATGGTTTGTTTCATGGCATTGCCATATCATTATGAAGCATCAACCTTCAAAGGTAGTCAAGTGTCACTAAAGATTCATGAAGGCTGAGAAAAATGCAGGTTGTAGTTATGCGTAAGATGCCATTTAATACTGTATAGTTGGGTGAAAACATTTATACCTATTTAGCCATGTGCTTATATTCCTCATATGCCCCGTCAACGGAGTTCTCTTGAGCTGCTGAACACTGACTATCATAATTTTGCTTTATGTTGTAATACAACCCACAAAAGACTTGAGATTACCAATATAATGATACTTGAATTATGCGTGGGAGAGTACCCTAGATGAAGGTTGTTTACATGTAGTTCTTCAGTGTTAACAACGCTTGCCATCCTCAGTAGCATGGAATGTCTTAGAATTAAAGCTCATCTATAAAGAGCTCCACTAGGACATAATCACATCATTCGGCTGTAAATAAATTTTTCCACGCCCGTTCCTCAGGAACCACAATTGACGGTGCAATCATCAGCAAGCGCGATATGACTGGTAAATGGCTAAATTTGCACATGGCTGGAGAGATATGGTTCCCGCAACCAACATGTGGAAGAAAGACAATTTACGACAGTTTCTGAGCCAGCAATTTCCACCCATACCCCAGTGTGGTGGGCCGTCAAAACCTGGCATCACTAACCAATCAACCAGCAGACTTCCATTTGGGAAAACAGCTCAAGTTTTTCAATACGCTACACACAAGTGCACTGATAACACACAATGTGACTCCCTATAGTTTTTGACTTTCCATCAATATTTTAGACGGCAGAGATGATATTATAGGCAGATTTCCCCTGTCTTAGAGCAGATGGGAAAATGCCGCAGGGGTGCAAATCTTTTTTGAACATCGTCCCTACACGGAGGAATCCCTTCCCTGATAGATGTGCCAATTGAGCTCCTTTTGTGTTTTCACTTAACAAGAACAGGCTTAATGGAATGCAAATATGACTTCACTGACACACTTGTCCATTCAAATACCCAGGGCACTTTCTCACAATGGATAAAGGTGATACTGCTGTCATAGGGGTGACTTCCATTTGAATCTAGAGTGGCCAATATATATAAAGATGTAAGATTTCACAATAGCTTTGATATCCTGATGTTGGGATAAAAGATAAATGAATTAAAGTTTTATTAACCATGTATTAAATACTGCACATTATAAAAATAAGTTTTCAGTAGGTTTGGCTGATAGCAACTACTATGAAAACATGAGTTTAACATGTGTAGCAATGGTAGTTACACTCAACTTGGCCTACGGGCTATGATCACTCTGTGCATGGAATGAGGCCCAGGAGTAAATTCATGTCACTTCCAGACTACTCTCTGCATTTGGTCAACAAACTTTTAGGTGACCTTAAAAATGCATTCCTTCAGGTGTGCTAAAGACATCTTTAGATTCTAATTTCAAGACATTCAGTTTTTATAGAGCTCTTTTCAGAATGTGTTATTCTGAGCAAATCGTGTAGCCCTTGTGTGCAGACAACTGAGCTTTACAACCGAGAACTGTTCCTTTCTTGATGTTACTGGAATTAAAATGGTGCCATCTCCCTAATGACCAGTTACGCTTGTTCGTCTTCTGTCCAGAAAGTCTACTTTTAGTACAGACGTGCGCAATCAGTCAAAATTAGTCTTCTACTTGTTCACGCTCACATTCTGTAACTCCACGATAGGACAAACAATGCTTCCAATGACTGTAAATGGTCTCAGACTGGTGTATCCCTCACGACCAGTCCCCTTTTCAAATGGTCAGAATGAGATAAGTAGCAATTAGCAACAGTAACCCTGCCTAATTACTTCATCAGACCCATTAGAGTGACCTGAGCAGTTATCTTCAACCCCTGGGTGCTATCACAGTTACCCCAGCTCAGGATTCCATGAGCTCCTTCAGGGGAGAGTGGGTGGAAAGTGCAATGGACATCCTTCCACAACAGAAAACTGGCGCACCAACAGGGCAAGGTCACCTGTCCAGGTTTGGCTAGATGATGGTGCAATATGATGAAAACATGCAGGGGGAATGTCTCATGAGTTTAAAAATAATATGTTTAATAATCATGTAAGAGACCAGTTAAAAGAATTATTTAACCCACTGCCATATGCATAGACAGTTTTGGCACCTGAATAATTAGCCTGACAAAACCAGAGCCAATATATTGACAGCTTAATCAATGACCTCATTGACCCCTAAACAACCTTTCTTTAATTGACTTCTAAGCTGAAAGCTGGAAGCCTGTTCATATGGCTTTTCAGCATTTGCTTTTAGTCATTTTTCCTGAAAACTGCACATCACATCTGTTATTCATTTACCTTGTCCATTACCAAATCCCTTGGGCTATGAAATGGTATAGTAAATTTTGACCCATCGCCATGACCTTCCGCAGGTTGCTGAGAGACCTTCCCACGTATGAGAGACCTTCCCACGTACGGCCAGGGAGGAAGCCAGTATGAGCTGGGCTTAAACTCACAGCGACCGTATTGGTAAGAGGCTCCTGGGTGAATACGCTGCGCTAGCGTGCTAACTAACAAACTATGGCAAATAGCTAACAAAAACATGCGAGTCATTTGTTGTATAATGCACTGTACACAAACAGTAATGGTCACAAATTTTACATTAAGAAAACTAGATCCGAAGCTTATTTTTTAAGAAGAAAAACAATAGAGTATATGTAATCATACTTAATTGCAGACAGACAGACAAGAAATATACCAAGGCTGAATCACAAAAGACTGACATTTCCACACGTGATGTACAGATATGAACACCATATTTGTGGAAGACCAGTGATCATGAATTGACTTTAAACGACACAAATGGCCACACGAATGTCATTGGCCATTTATCGTCACCAAAATCCCTATTGAGAGTGAGGGGAATCTGCTAGTTCCCAGTCCAAGGCCAGAACTGAACTTGCAGCTGGAGTGTCCTAGCAATTGGAAGATAAGCTGAGCGTCCGAACCATTCGGCTATCGGCCTCCCCCTACTCAAGTACATCTATGTTTAATGCACATACACATGTATGTATAGATCGATCTCCATGCATGACTCCTGCTAATGAAACATGGAGGCCATACAGACATATCAGGATCCTGGTCCTTAACCTTATCTTGCAAGACTGTCTAGATCACGCAAATTACAAGTTTCCTGTCATAAAGAGGTGAACAGTCTCCAGCAAAAATGTCCCCCATCATCAATTCCAATTACGCAAGTCAGGTGGTTGCACGCAAAAAGTGCACTGGAATAACTCATGATGAATTATTGAAAGCTAGATATACAGCAGATTTAAATGCTTGTAACCAAGACTAAATGGACCCCTGGCTATAAACAATATATCCTCATTAACACTTTGTTGCTCTTCAGCATTCTTTGGGAGCTGCTTCCTGCATCTAAAGCGGGTTTTTGTTCCCAGCAACTTAAGAGAACATCTCAAAGAATACATGAATCATGAATTTCCATCTCAACCTTGACCTTAAGCTCTTTCTGTGTGTTCCTCTGTAATTAAATACGCAGTGCATTATTTAAATCCAGTGAAAAATGGCACAGTACGTCGATCACTACAAATAAGAAATCAGTCTGAGGCTAAATGTTACACAAGGCACCAGTAATCTCAAATGTATACATAGAATCAGCAATTTTTTTATATCGCATCAATAAATTTAAATCTCACATGTATCTGTGCAATCTTTACAGGAAGTATCTTGCCACTTAAGGCCAGCGTTCCACTTACGATTCAAGTACAAACAACCCTAGCGACTGTGCTAATTCCATATGTGCTAGGCAATGAAAGAAAATAGACATCTGCTACATGATTCAAACAGACTGGAATGGATTTCTCCTGTAGAAACATAAAATATGCACAAAATGTTTGAAAAGGGGGAAGTAGTTGTAAGAAAAAAATGGCAAATAATCTTTGATCAGGCCATCAAGACGACAATACTAGATGGCACTTGGCAGATCTTACTACACATAATGATGTAGAACGTTCAGATCAGTTCAGTGTGTAACATAAAGTAATGTTACCAATGTGCATCTACATGGTTGATCACCCAATTGTGTTCTAGAAACCTGTGCTCCATTCGATCTGGGGAAAATGAGGATATAAAATACCAGTAAATTATTATTTTGTCATTACGATGCAATGTTTAAGGCTCAGTCATTTAGATTTCAACTCCAATTAGATTTCAGCTTGATGCTCCATCATGTCATACATGACTGATACTGCTATGTGGATGTCATACACACAGACTCACCATGTATATGTGATCTTCACTGCTTAATTTTCAAGCTAAATCAACAGTGATCCTGGGGTGGAGTTTGCAAAGCCACTTTTGAGGGTCAGTATTTTTAAATACTAAAATATTTACTTTTTAATGAAGGGAGGTGCAGCGTGATAAAGACAAATCTTTCCAAATATTAATTTTCAAAAAAAATAATAAACCGAAAACAAAGCAATCTAACTGAAATGAAAATAAAACATGGCTTCATGAGGGTAGCCCATATAAAAGTAAAAAGTTAATTACTTCATTAGCCTTACTAACCGGCTGTGCATTAACATGGCCTGATTGACCATTGGCTAACACAATCAGACAACAAAGAGATACTAAAATCTCGATGAGGAACACACCTGATGCACTGTACTTCATCCTACAACTCCTACAGGAAGAGTAGATCAATTTATGGATTCACACATCACATCAAACTGGCTATTATACAGTCTTCAGGAGTAACATTTCTCACCAAAAGAATATATAGCCACTAATCATCTTGAGTCAGCCAGACATGTATGTCTTTGATGTTCTTCATGCTAGAGAAATACACAGAGAATACCAGCATCTTGAAGAACAGGTTTCATGTGATGTGCATACAGTATAGTGAGATACTACATGTAAAATCCTATCTTGTAAAGAGTTCAATCTTTGTTACTATAATGTCCACTCATCCCGGCTACATCCAGGTGTAACATATTATCAGTGTGAAAAGAATGTCTATGGGCCCACTTAGACTGCTGACTTAAGTCAGCTGACTAGCAATTTTGTCCAGACCATTTCACAAATAAAATATTTGGCTATCCACTAAAACCTTTTTGTCTTCGAGTTTGAAAGATAGACCAACATCTTCAGTTACCATCATCTTCCTAAGATGATGAGGAAACAAATTTGGCTCTAAAAGCTATGAGTCCAATATTTGAAATTTATTTATTAATAATGGAAAAAATAGGAATAAATCTGCTTCCATCACCAACTGAAGGTCTGTTTATTTATTTCTTTATTTATTTGATTGGTGCTTTACACCGTACTCAATAATACGGCAGCCAGCATTATGGTGGGTGGAAACCGGGCAGAGCCCAGGGGAAACCCACAGCCATCCGCAGGTTGCTGAACCTTCCCATGTACGGCCGGAGAGGAAGCCAGCATGAAGCCAGCACGACCACCCGCAGGTTGGAAGGCCAGCACGACCATCCGCAGGAGAGGAAGCCAGCATGAAGCCAGCACGACCATCCGCAGGTTGCTGAACCTTCTCACGTACGGCTGGAGAGGAAGCCAGCATGAAGCCAGCACGACCATCCGCAGGTTGGAAGGCCAGCACGACCATCCGCTGGAGAGGAAGCCAGCATGAAGCCAGCACGACCATCTGCAGGTTGCTGAACCTTCCCACATACGGCCGGAGAGGAAGCCAGCATGAGCCGGAATTTAACTCACAACGAACGCATTGGTGAGACGCCCCTGGGTCATTACGCTGCGCTAGCGCGCTAATCAACTGAGCCATGGAGGCCCCCAGGTCTGTTTATAGTAACAAACTAACAAAACACATGTGTTACTGTTGTTTCGCAATTGTCTTTTGTGATAGTTATAGTATTTCATTTGCAAACTTTGCCAGAAATGAAAATCAAGAAAAAATTTGCTTCTTGTGTTACATGTAGACAATTTTACTTTTGTGAAACAACCTAGTAAATTTTTTTCGCTGCCTGCTTACAGTAGTCAGCTAAATGACCCTCAGCTCGCTAAGGAAGTTTTGTGAAACGGCCCCATAGTCTAGACTCACATCCTGTGTCAGTTTAGAATGTAGTCAATTGATGCAGACCATGAAAGCTGATCTGACTATCCTACACTGATGCAGGCATCACTGGTGGACAGTGACTAGTTATCCTCCTATTCTTTATTATAAGAATCATGCATGAATCCTATAAGGACAGTTCTGACAACCACACACGTAGAATGCATATATTATATATACCACACATTCCCTTAGGATTAGCCAAACTTCACAATCCAGTCAACAGATCAATTTATGGGCTCAAAAACTGATTTATATTGTTCACCTGGACGAAAACAGAGCAATTCATCATTTCGCAGACAGTGGGTCATGTTTGGCTTTGAAGTCAGACATAACACCACAGAACAAACTCCTCACATGCATGATTTATGTCAATGCTCTGGTCTGTGCTTCAGGGATATCACAGCACTATTCCACAAGATTCTCTGCACTTTCAAACAATCAGGAAGCCTGTTAAATCTCAGGGGAAACCACTGACCTTGTAATGTACCAGATACCTCCTGGCTCTCAGGTACTGTGGAACCAGCAGAAGCTGGACTCCTCCAGGGTGAAGGGTTGGGAACTTCCATTATTACTTGTGTTCAGTGATGGTCCTGACCACCATAAACAGATTGCAAATGACCTGCGTCATGGACAACTCTTTGTACAAGTATAGGCCGTATCCGATACCGAAACATTTGTATCACTGAAACGCTACCGGCTATAGCTTTGTTGCAAGATCAGTGCTAAGATGAGTTTTACCATACATGTAATATGCTAATATAATTCCCCATCCAACATTATATTTGGTAAATACATTAATCACTTTCTTGAATGTCTTTTCCACACTTTACTATACACATCATCATATGATTTATTACAAGACTCCACCTCTACTAAATAAAAATTGCTGACACTTTTTTTACCAATAGCGTACAAAGCATCCTATTACATGACAATTTTTTGAGTGAAAGCCTCTTCATAAAATCCTATTATCCTGTCTAGTAAATTAGCTCAAATTTGAATGATGAATCAAGACTTAATCAAGGGCACTGAAGAATTGCCCATCTCCAGATTCTCTATACTGTGTTTCTAAAATGCAAGCCTCCACCCCAGAGAACCACAGATACAAATTAATTGAGATATTGTGCTGACCTTTAACCCTTGGATGAAGTTTATGGCCTTTAACTATGAGTGACAGGCTTGAGTCAGGAAATGCACATAAATCCCAGCATACCTAATAATGAAGGATTTGATCTACGAGGCTGTGTATTGGAGAATAGGTTGAATGAGTGACCCCTGACATTAGTGATGGAATCTCTTTCCTGCGTTGAGGACCAACAATGCCTCCATCAAATCCACTTTGAAAATTAACCTGACCATCCTCTCTGAAGAACTCCATCTTAGCGTATATTGCTATGGAAACCTTCGACTGGCTGACAACTAATCAAAAAGCAAGCCCCCTTTGGCTTTATGGGAAACCTCTTGTTATAAGATAGAAATGCTGATATTGTAAACTTCCTGTAATAGATATATAGACACGTTTTTCTCCCCCCTCCCCCCCTCATAGCAAGCCACGCATTCCACTTTCCCAGCTCAGGTATCCATAATGCCATTGATTTCTACTGGTTCAAGGGCACAGTATAAGAGGAATACAGACGCTGCTATCCAATGACTTGAGGCCACTAAACAATAAGTCAATGCTTCACCCAAAAGAGCCATTTCTACAGTAGCCATCTTCTCCTATGCACACAAAAATTGATCCACAAGGAGCAGACGTTTGCTGCTCACCCTCAGTAATGGAAAAAAGTGGAATTCTGAACAATGCGATATGCAAGTTGATAATTCCCAATTGATTGAAATTTGTGCTTTTTTTTTTTTTTTTTTTCGCTTTCTCGATAAGCGACATTCTGTGCTTGCATATTTGGTATTCCATTTCCACAGGGCAAATAGTCACACCCGTATTTCAATATAGAGCTATGGCATGTTAATTGGGTTTTAAGTCTGGCAGCACTGCACCAGCTTTGTCTGCCTAATTTTCTCTCCACGGCCTTGTTGACTTTGTCATCGTACAGAGGAAAAGCCAGACGTTTTGCCTATTGGAACTGAATTACATCACACACGGCCATTAACAAAGCACCATATTAACTTTGTTCAACCGCATTATGTGTGACATATAATTTTCAACATCAATGGAAGTACATTGGTGGAATTTGAAAATAAAACTTTTCTCCATTGTTTTTTTACTTCTTAACACTGCAGTTGTAACTCTAACAGTAATTTAACACTACAGTATATGCATGTATGAAAAAATAATTCCACCATATACATGTATTAGGGAGATTCTTTTTTTTGACTTAATTGCTTCAAGAGCATTTTTTATTTTATTATTAAAACATAAATTTGATACATATTTCATGTCTATCTGTCAAAGTTTACTTAACACTGGCTACTCAGACGGAATAACATTCCACAAGAAGACAGGGCAGCAGTGTACCCTGCACAAGAGGTCATTCAGTTCCAGAGGCAAGAACAAACTGGCCATTCAGGGGAAGCATTACCATTAGCCAGTTGTCAGATAGGTTTATCGCTGCCTCATGCTGTTTATCAGAGCTCACTCAGCAAGCATGTCTAGTCGCTGTAAATTAAAAATCTGTCACAATATGCACATATAGTTGTACACAAAGTCAAATGCAGACATTCATAAACACACAGCACTGCTGTGATTCTGACTTAAACTGTTTTGAAGTGTGCTCACTGTTCAGTACTTAAAACTTTGTCCATGGTTAAATTATTTTGCTCTGACTCTGAAAGTTCTATTGACTTTAAAAAGTTGCTCTGAGGTTTACTGGAAAAATGTTTAAGTTACCGTATTAAATTTGACATTTTACGGCCTTTATTTACCAGTACTTCTAAAAATACAATTTGTGAGTGAATGTTTATGGCCTATACAGCATTTACAGTTCACCTTATACATACAACTGTTAACATTACTTTAATGACATAATGGAAAACTTTGTGCCACCTAATACGGTAACATTTTTTTTAAATAGCTGTGGTCATAAAGCAAAGAGGTAGTGGCACACGGCTAAAGTTGAGAATGATATGTTTTTGCAAGGCCCGAGGACAATCTGTGTTGGCAGGCAGCATGTCCCTTACATATCCAGCAGTCTGAGACATAAAAAATCCAGTAGGGCCATCCTAAGATTTACCATCTGCCACCAAAACAAACAAATACAAGTGTATATTCAGGAAGTTTAAATGTCATACATTGTATGAACTATTATTTCAAACTCTAAAATAATTCTCATTTTACAAATCATGCATGATAATGTTTGGTGAAATACATGTTGAGCAGGATCCGCACACTTATGTGTATGTATTAGGTACCAATTTAAGGTTAAGTGTAACACTCATTGACAGGAAGTAGGGTCAAATTACTATAACTCAAGGATTCATTATCCTATTGAAGAACAAATTACTCCTGAGTACAGGGTCAAAACCATTTGCGTCAAGAATATTATCTACCAGCTTGTATATTCAGGCAGAATAGATTAAGAGACCCTGAGGCTAATCAGAGGACAAAATAATGCAACTTGTAGTTGTTAGCATAAACAACATAAGAGTAACAACGTTAGCATAAGAGTATATATTAGCATAAAATTTGAATAAAATTTAAATTATGTACAGAATCTAGAGGCATGTGTCATAGTGAGTCACTATAACAATGATATAATCCATACACATGTGCTATATCTGGCTACACAGTGACAATCTTTGTATTAAAGTGTCCCACAATATAACTTCTATGAAACATACCCTAAATATCCTAAAATTTTGCATACAAAAGTACATTTTTGAAGGCAAATAAATGTTGCAAAATATTATTTTTGGTGCTGAAACTTAAAATTTTCCAGTACATCACCCCATCTTCCAAGCAAACCTCAAAACACCTTTCTATAATCTATAGATTTCTAAGAATTGGGAAATATGGGTAAGTTAGAGCAAAATGAGCAAAATTTATAGTCATTTAGGGTATACATTTATACAGTTGACATCAAAAAGTCTCTTAACAGTGTCAATGCAGATATTGGTGTTTATTTGGGGGTTTTTTGGAGGGCATTAGAGAACTGATTTCAGTGCCGACAACTCGCAGAGGCCACTTTCTGTTTTGGCACGGTAATTCAGGCACCTGACTGCCTGCAATACATGTTCTTGCCAAACAAGTAGACCACTCAAGTAAGAAGACACCAACAAAAGCCCCGCGTACTGTATATGACCAACGCACTTTTCCACAAACACATGAGGGCTCCATCCTAGAAAACAACAACACGGCTTTCGTAGGTGAGATTCTAAAGATGGCATTTTAAAAGTAGTTTTAGTTACTGCATTACTGTTATTAGGATATATAAAGTATTTTTGTACATGTACTTTTAAAAGTTACACTTGAACAAGGCAAAACCACAACAACAAAATCTGAAACCTACAATCAACTGTGTACACACCTTGAATGCAGTACTAACTTTATCTACCCAAATTCTTCTAATTTTTGGGACAGACATCAGTAGCATTGAAAGAAGAATATTACATTTCTTTACCAGCCTTTTGGAAAAGTAATGATATAAGTATATTGTTCATTAGATGATCTAACCATGCAAGAAAAAAGGAAGTCAATATTCATGCTACAATTATATATATATATATATATATATATATATATATATATATATGAGCAGATCAGTGTCCCAAAAATTAGAATAACTAGGTATATGTACTACAGATACATGAAAAAAAAAAAACCATAATGGTTCTTACTGACCATGAATCTAACATACAGAATTGAACTGTCAACACCACACAACTAGAGTAGCTCCTGGGTCAGTTAGCTGACGGCTGATAGCCTTACTGACAGTCTTATCTGTGAAGGGGCTGTGGCACTGTTAGCTTGCTTTCATCAGAAGAATGAGCAGAGCTATCACATTTAACACCACATATTGGAGTGATGAAGGTTACAAAGCCACTTGTACAAAGGCATGATGTGCAGTGTTGATGTGCTGATCACTGGCTATCTGCAACCTCAATGGCTATCTAAACAGAGCAAAGATAACACACATATATACATATAAGGAGAAAATAACATGCTGGCTAAGAGTTAAAACAATGTATTCTATATTTACACTGGTCAATATGGTAATGAGTTGTGGGTAGTTGGCTTGACTGTTAAGGGGTGAGGTCAGCATATTGTCAGCATAACATCATACAGTGGATCTGGACACAGACAGTGAATTAGCATGCTAATGCAAGGTCAGAATTAGATATGACCTCCAGTATTGCCACTTTAGATGACACATACAACTGATCTGGTTAGGTTAAAAGACATTAGAAATGTGCCATGTGCCATAACCTCAATCAACCTACTGACTCTGCTAACAACTGGTGAGCATTCATCTGTACCTCACTAACACCTACTGTTATCCCTCAGTCTGTAACATCAAGAGTTAAGTGAAAGCCGTCCTGAGGGGATGAAAGGAGAGAGAGGCAGTGAAAACCAACTGGTTGACTCCTCCTTTATTCTCCGCACAGACAAACAGCTGCCAGCAAGTTGCAGGGTATCAAGTAAAGGAGGTCAAGGTTTGTGTAATGTAGATTTAGGTGATATCAATTCTTACTTTATGTTTTATAGGTGAGCTGACACTAAAACTTCAAAAACGAATCAAAAACAAAACAAAAATCCACTTCTGTATTTTGTTCAGATTTGGTACTTTTATCATTTGCCTGTTTTTGGAAGGACTATCAATCAAGTAAATGACAGTCCACATTTCCCACACAATTTTTCAGTATTTTCTTTTTAATTTTTAATGACATTTAAAGATATAATACTAATAAACTGCCCATACAACAAACTTCAACTTGGAGTGGCCTTAGGAATAAACATTTATAACAAATGGTGAATTTTATTAAGCTTTTTAATATGGTGTATCCTGGCTTGTTTGTTGATAAGGCAGGTAAAAGAAATGCTAATATCATGTGGCATTCAGAGTTAGTCCAAAAAAGAAACTTTACTCAAAAATACATCAGCAAAATCAACTTGCAGATTCGGGTATCTTTGAAAACGTTTGGCAAGTCAAGAGGTTAGAGGTGATCCCAAATGATTCACTGCTGAGCTAAGCTGCCTAATTTTATCCACAGAGCCGGTTTCATCCATCCTCAGCCTTGATCTGCAGGCTGAGGCACGTTGCCTCATCACAAACTCTCATTACAAATTTAGTTTTGGGTGAAAGTAATCACAACTGGGCTTTTCCGGAGCTGAAACAAGATCCGTAACACATCCTGGCATCTGGATAAATGGGATAAAAATAAATGGAGGCAGCTATCTGAAATCTGGTTACTTTCTGACAGAGACTACAAGTTTTTACCCGCTAAAACATATAGGGTATCAACCAGAGTGCCGATATCTACAAGTGCTAAGACACCACTCACTTCCTAATAAATACAGTCCTTGCTTGAATGCCGTATACACCATGATGAACACTGCAGATGTGACGATATTAGTACATACATTTATACGGTGTATACATACATTTATAATCGTTACCTACGGAATGGGGGTGGGGGAAGCTGCTGTAATTCATAAAAACTGAAAGGAATTTAAGTTATCGTTGAAATGCTTCATCACAAATACAGTCATAAATTGCTCTAACAGATGTCAAACGTATGGTATTGAGTGTGAGGTGCATACAACATGTGAGGTATGCAACAAAGATTCAGAAAAAAAATAATGGCAAAGGAAAAAAATTGAAGTGGATGTACACAGCAGATCAGAAACATACAAAAAATCCATTATCAGATTTGGTTATATCTCTGATTCACTTAATACAGGTAGTCTTCCTGGACCGTCTTGGGTTCATTACAGTGAGTGGGCTACGTACATGTGTATTATGTGTATAGCCAACATTAAGATCTATCATCGCAGCAAGAGTTCCATATGTAAGAAACAGCATAGATGTCTAGAGGTAAAGGCAAGCTATCCATATAACATGCAGAATGGACCTCTTTACCATGGCAGTCTGCATATACCCGATAGATGCTGACCTAATGATGATTAAGCCTTCGTGTCCTTTGTGAAAATACAATCTCGATATTGGCTTGGGATTCTCAAAAAATAAGAGGCAAAGTCAGGGAAAATTGGAACTTGAAGCCGTATGCGTCTTTTTTATTACAGGTATAAAGGCTTGCTACATATAGAAACATTCAGAGAAAAGCCAGCGTACTGGCAAATGTATCACCATTTTTGTACCAATTCCCATGTTTCTGCAATTACAGTTGTAGAGTAAAATGAAAAACATATGATCTCAAGTCAAAATTAGGGGAAAAAAAGCAGGTTAAGTTGTCCTGTACTTCAATCTGACATTGTTTATGACCTATTTTCTCATGAATCTTGGTACAAATTCGAAAAAAAAGAAAACATTCCAATCTTGAGTACTTGGCAGGTTGAAGCACCAACTAAACAAGGATTGTTTTTCCAGACAAAACTTGCACCCAGTGGTATAATGAAAAACATTAGCCATTTAAAGGCAATAGAAAAACACCATGAACCACTGGATAAATTATACATTAAGTTCTTTCGCATTAGAACAGACAGGTTAGAAGAACACGACAGTGGGGCCTTTAGGATGTGGAAGGAAGTATTGAGTTGTTCCAAGGTTGTTTACAGTTTGCTGAACTGCCCCTGCTTGCTGGTCTGTCTGTTGTGAGTAATGTGTGGGGGCAGTGTGTAGCACTGGCCCTTAGCCAGGCCAGGCTAATGAGCCCCCATCACACATGGTAGGCCCCCAGGTGGGGAAATGGTAATCTCCAGGGGCAGATAAATATAACCTGCCGCTGCTATATAGATACACAGCCAGGAATGTACCCAGAGGGAGTAGCAGACAACAGCAGCTGTGGGGTGAACAATCAGGGGTACCATCACAACTCACAGCCAGCCCACTACAGGACAGGCACCAGGCCATATTACACAACCTGGCATCCGACATTTCCCAGCTTCACATCCTTCTGTATAAATCTTGGCAAGAGGGTAACGTTTCTCAAGAGCAACTGAGACCATGCAAACAAGAAGCCAAGTCAAAAACAATAAAGCATTATCTTCCCAGTTTAAGATGCCAAGACTTCCATATCCCCATTCATCAAAGTTCATTTCATCCAACTGATTTTGGGTTGAAGAGCTTTATTATGAGTAGATATGTTAAAATTGTTCTTCATACACGTGTAATTATTCATCTATTATTTGACTGGGAAAGATAAAAATATGGTACATAATACCTAATCAACAAATGGGTTTTTCCTATAATAGCAAACAGGATGGAATGATCTCTATACTCTTGGGCTAGGCTCCAAATCTCAGCCCAACTGCTTCCCATACCCAATATACTACGGAGATCCACAAGAAAGGCTGTGTCCTGTACTTGGAACATGTACGTGCAACTTCTCTAAAGCTAGTCTATCCCTACTACTGCTAACTACTGAAAATATGAAACACCCAGGTGTACATGTATGTGGCTTAGTCCTCGCTGGCTCATTTAGCTAAAGAGTATGTCAATGCACCCAATTTACACATGACAAATGAGGCCACATGTTTAACTGGAGTGTTTGCTGCCATGGTCACAGCTTTTAGCTACGAGGTTTGTCAGTTACCTGGCAAAGGGTGATAGATTCTTTCAGTTTCCTCCCCGTTACACCTGACTCTCATCCAAGAACTGAAATCTAAATACCAATCACACAGATAAATACATCCGCATAGGTTATATAAGCGTGCCTCAGTAACATATGCAGATATTTCATCATTACATCAAAGGCACAGTTTCAAAATGTAACTGGTACTACAAACAAGGTTAACTGATTCACTTTGAACCCATTGGGGTCAATAACATTCCCAATCTAACTGGAGATTCCATCACTTTCAAATTATTTCCATAAATTACAACTGCAGACAATTCTATGTAATTTCACCAGTTGTCAGACTCGATTAGTTTCTAGATTTGATTCGTTGTTTGATATGATCAACTGCAGCTGCGGACAGCAGTTGTTCCAATATAGGCAGCACATATACCCAGGGTAATCTATCGGGATAATCAGTGTGGTATCTGAACCTTTGACATTGTCCAAATAAACTCAGCCTCCCATGTGTACAAATTTACACATCCTGTAAGTCCTGCGGCAAGACCTCATTTTGACAGATAAAGATGGGCAGTATTCCCACATGGAATGCACCCCCCTCTACATTCCACAAATGCGCTACACAAGATTTCAGAAAAACAGTTAAGTAAAGTCACAAATGTATGAGCGAATTATGATTTGGAGAGGTTTAGCAACTTGACCAAATGCATATCACATTCCACACTTCAACGCTAATAAATTGCAGTGGCAACCATTACTGTTATCATTGTAGATATCCGATTATGATAGCTGGAACAGCTGTGTATCTGCATGTACTGCAAGCACTTGTCACTTTCTGTATACATGTACAGCATACACATGTAAAACACTGTTTTCACTCTTTACATGTACAAGTGTTCATGTCAATATATTTAGATGGAACAAGTCAATCTAGGCTGATAAAATAACACTCATAGTGAGAGATCCTGAAATTGAACTACCCAATAAATACACCTAGTACTATAATCAAAATGCTAGGTGTTGAAATTGCACAGTGGAATTTCTGTTTTTATGTATCTGAGAGGCTGAGGATATGGGATATCATAGTAATGCATATCAATCCACACACAGTGACTAGCACACAACATTAGCTGATGCTTTAGTTTCAATATGTAATGCTAGTTAAAGAGCCACTAACATGACCACATTTGTGTTTCTAGTTTAACATTAGGATGACAAATTTAAGTGCCTGAATTCAAATGTCTCAGTCCAATAATGTAAATTATTTAATCTTTGCAATCTCTAAAATCACATGAACATTGTATATAAGCCTAAAACTATTAGCCTATCCAGCTGACCGTCTCAAAATGTTGCATTTCACGATTGAAATAAACCTAGAATTACCCATTAAATAGCACGAATAAATAACCAAATATACTCAACACACATCAACGGCATTCTGACCATCACCTTGACCATTCATAGAATATATCCAGTCATTACAGTGCTGTGAAATTGGGTTATGGGGCTAGCAAAGGATAGAAACCATACGTTTGCCATTTTATGGCCACACTGATTTTTTTCAATAATGGCCCCACACCGCTAAATGTGCAGTCTTAAGACTACATGGGGCTATTGTTAGCCGAGACTAAGAGCCTGAACAGCTGCAAACCCTCATTAGACAGTTAGATTACTACATGGTACTTAAATCTCACCTCCTCTGTAAAAAGTGTTAACAATACATGCTTGGGGTGCGTATGTGGAGATTAAGGTACAAAGACAAGCTAGGAATCAAGTGTAAGCGGATTGTTGACTTAAAGGCCTCCATGGGTAAGCCAAAATCAACCATGCCCAAATAAAGAATTCATATAATTATATACATGAGAGTATAACAAAATGGGAAAGATATTTTCATACGAATGAATAAAATCTGCTTGTAATCTGTGGTAGTGGTTTAGATGTGATGGCATTACTAGCATTACAAGAACATCAAGAACATGTATGTTCAGAAAATGCATAATTACACTGCCATCCACAAGTGAAGTAAGCCTATTACATCCCACATTTATTTATTTATTTGAATAGTGTTTTACACTGTACTCAAGAATATTTCACCTATACGACGGCGGCCAGTATTATGGTGGGAGGAAACCAGGCAGAGCCCACGGAGAACCCATGACCATCCGCAGGTTGCTGGCAGACCTTCCCACGTACGTACGAAGAGTAAGCCAGCCCCACATTGGAATATGGATACAAAATGTATTCAGTATACAAAGTTACAGAAGTGGCTTATATTTTCTGAAGTTTGTATTCCAATTTCAATTTTAATCCAGCGTTAAAAAGAGTTTATCCGTGAGCTGAAATTTGCTTTATAGCTAAGGATATTGAATAAATGAAACCTTTATTTAAAAAGGGTAGCTTTGTCAAAATAAACAATTAGCTCTTCCCAGAGGCCCTCTATAACAATACATGAACATTAAACAAGTATAAACAGTATATACAATTCCATCTTTTTAAAACATGAAAACAGTCAATAATACCTCACCACAGTATATCGGGGCCTCTGTGGCTCAGTTGGTTAGCGCGCTAGCGTAGCGTAATGATCCAGGGGCCTCTCAACCAATGCGGTTGCTGTGAGTTCAAGTCCAGCTAATGCTGGCTTCCTCTCCGGCCGTATGTGGGAAGGTTTGCCAGCAACCTGCGGATGGTCGTGGGTTTCCCCCAGGCTCTGCTCGGTTTCCACCCACCATAATACTGGCTGCCGTCGTATAAGTGAAATATTCTTGAGTACGGCCCAAAACACCAATCAAATAAATAAATAAATAAATAAATAAATAAATACACTACAGTATATCAGCTTATATCAATTTACTGATTGAAATAAATTTTCAAATACCACAACTTAAAAGCATAAAGTGATGGTGCTGTTTTGATTATTAATGTATCATTAAATTAACAGATTAATGCTACAAATTCAACTTGTTTATTTTACATTCTTATTTTATGAAGCAGAAATATACAGTTAAATCTAGTCACGGTATTCATGGAGAGGTTTGATGAAATTTCACGACACCTTTCCACTACCGATCTATACACACACAAATATTCTCTGTGCCCACTGCAGATGTGGATACATTGTATGATATGTATGCAGGTGTCATTTTTTTCAAGCAAATGTAGTATCCGTTACCATAACAGCAGCAGTGTTGCGTAACCTGGTTGTGACCTAATGATGCGTGTAAGAATACATACTCACATGAACTACTTTGGTTACCTCTCCCCTTCACTGGACTGTAATAACATGTAGTGGTAATGTACATTCCATGCTAGTTGCTCATGGCTGACACAAGGCCCTTCAGTTAATATCAGGGTGGTCTGCATGTACAGAGCCTCCTCCAGTTGTTTCAGCCGACACTGAATAACCCAAGTTAACCTAGCAGATATGTATCTCTCCGAAATTCCTCTGCACCGATTTCCAAGTCAGATAACTCTTCTTCTTCTTCCCTTCTGACGCAGCAGAACGGTCTGATTGGTAAATGCACAAGTGTCGGTTTTTTCAGCAATGAAGGAAAACTCTGATGGCTGCTAACATTTCATTAATGCAATTTTGCAGCGCGGTTTGGGCTGCAAGTAATTTCCAAGTCAAACAAGATATATTCCAGTCAGCGGTTTGCGGGGAACAATGGAAACAATACTCCCCTGAAATACTGGAAACTGGATGAACTGTCCTAGACTGGAGTCAATACTGGGTTATTTATCACCATCAAAACTGTGGGTGCAATCTGAATTCTGCACGCTACAGCATCCTCCCCAACAACGATCTGGCACACAGCTGGCACCCTGGAGGGCCAGTGAACACACGACTAACTCCACCCAGACCTATTTCATTAATTAGTCAACTCAGGTGAAACAGCCACACATTATGCAATCATCAATAATTCAGACCAGGTAAAGGACTGTCAGTAAGTAATCACAGGTAATTGACTTATCTCTTACCCACTTTGATTTGACTAGTCATGGACATCGAGTTTTCATAGCTTCCACTTCACGGCCAGTTTATCTGTTGCCAGGCTGTGTGCCGAATTCCAAAACGGTGTTAATGCCCAGCCGCCGTTTGCCTAGATTAGAACAGCCAAGGCTTGCTCTATTTTCAATACCTTTGGGAATGAAATGTCATGCCAGTTAAATAGCAGCACAATTCCTTTTGTCACTTTTTACAGTTTCACAATCCTGCAGTTCATGCAGAGAGAACCGTACACAATCTATCGGTTCCTGGATTCAAAGCACAGTGAGCTAATCTCTCCACATGTAAAACTATCCTCGAACCATGCCGTCACCCACCCTGTGATTATCCGGAATAAAATACCAGACACCCCAGGATGAAATCCTCTTAGGAAAGACTGTTTAATCCTCTGGAAGATCGCAGGCCAATTAAACAGGCAGATTAAGAACCTGCCTCATTGGCGGCTGCATACTGCTGGGCAATCACACCCGTTGTTGCCCCAGGGGAGATGCGAGAATCCAGAGTTAGCAGCACAGGTATTACCTGCAGGACTCTCTGATGTATAAACTGGGTAATGACAATCTGCTTACTAAAACAATCCACACTGTACTCTGCCACCCCAGGGTTTTTTCCTTTCCTTACCTCACAGGATATATCTGGTTTGGTTTTCAGCCAATATGTGTTACTGTCCTGTTACTCAATTTGTGGTGGTAATTTCATTCAGAGTAAACTGCGTTGAAGCCAGTGTTGAACTGGGCGATGCACAGGGGCCAATAGTAGTCTGCTTGTTACACCCTCCAGCCTTTGCGGGGACCAGAACTCGGGGAGAAAACTGTCAGCCACATCACCTTCAGAAATCAATGAAGACAGCTAGAGGTCCATCTGGCACACATGTCTGTATGAGAATACTGTCTCCTCAATACTATAAATTGTCACCAGGCAGCAGCTTGTGCTCTAGCCGTCCAGCATGATTACACTAAACCCAGCCTTTTCTCTCCCTGCACAGCCTCTGGAGACTGCTGATCACCAGAGGCAGAGTTACTGACAGGTCTCAACTAACACAATTTCAAATGAAACTCCTAACACATGTATGCATCAGACAGAGCCAATATACACACACAGATTTTTCAAAATCAACAACAACAACACATACTCCACCTTTACAACTGTAAGTTCTGGCCCCTCTTGATGGTTGTCAGTGAATGAAATGTAGTAGGTAGTTAAACCAGTGTCTGCTCCAGTCATACAAACCCCTGCCTCAAGAGTCTTGTCTTAGTTACATGCCGCAAACCAACCACATGTCAGGGGACCCAGGACCTCTGAGAGCTGGCATGCGCCTCTTGTAGTGTATCAGTGCTCCGGAAGACAGGGACAGACAGGTCTGCTATGCTGTGTACCATCAACAGGCATTTATCAGTGGTGCCACACTGTAAATTGTTCCCACCTAGAGAGCCTTAAAGAGACAGGGCATAGGGGTACCAGATTACCCAGTCCCAACTCGGCTGGCTTTGATAGTACCCCAAGGGTGGAGTGGCCTGACTGAGCTATAGCTGGCAGCACATTGAGGGGTTGTGAGCTAGGGGGCAGTGGAAAGTAAGAGCTGACTGAAGGGAAGAGAAGCTTTTCCTGCGCCCAGCTATAGCAATCACAACCAGCACAGCCTGAGCATAGTAGTCTACCACCAGTCAGGAGAAGCGGATCAATAGCCTGAGAAGTGCCGAACGGCCGACCAGCCCTGGCCTACAAGCTCTTCAATTTCTCCCCAATCTTTTACTTTCCTCAGGACTTAGTCCTTACTCCCTCTTGTTTTCACAGTGGGATTATATGATTATGACGGGATTAATCCGTGCAGAGCTGCTACCCAGGAAAACCGAGCCCCTCCTAACCCCCTGGGATCTGAGTGATCCTGAGGAGAGATCTATACTTAAGTAACATTTGTTGTAATCCAACCAATAATGCATTTGATCGATGGTGTAAAGTATTTACAACATTATATTGCCTTTGCATGTTAAATACAAGCTTAGGGCATACCAATAAAAATCCATACATTACCTCTAATTAGATATGTAAGATCTTGATTTCATCTCTTTTAGTTAATCCAACAAACAGCAAGCTGATAATCGAAACTACATAGTCACAGAAATAAGATTTTATTTATGTTAAGCATGGATATTCAGTTCATGAATAAGTAATCCATGCACAGCTTATGTCCCTTTGATCCAGCAATTAATGATTCAAAATGAAAATTATGACATTACTTATTCAATAACTTTCACTGGCTGTTCTGGCTTCCAAGGAAGCATTACTTGAGCTAACTATTTCTCAGCACACAATCCAATACATAATTCTACAGCTATAAATTTACACCAGGGACCACCGGATGTTTCTAAGTAATGTTTAACATGAGAGGTTATCAGATTCTGAGAAAAACTTTTAATTGGCAGTTTCTTTTGTTTCTTGTTTCTTTTTTTTCTTCACTTTTTTTGTGATAAAGTCACTAAAATAACAGGAAACAATTTCAAAAACTGTTTGAATTGTTTTGGATAATGATAAGGTTTTTTATATTCTGATGTAGGGTAACTCTTACAGATTTGCCCTCACAATGCTATAAAGTGACGATCTCATGGATTCCACAAGGACTGCTATTCTGTTGTTATAACTTGCAACTTTGATATTCTGTATTTAACTACAATTAATAACGCTGTACACTGTCGTATATGTGAAATATTCTTGTAAATGGCATAAGGCACCAATCAAAGATATTTGTTTTTACACCAGAGACGAAGACAGCATGAGCTGGACTTGGACTCACACCAAGGCCCCTCAAATAAAAAAAAAAATACATACGTATAACTAAACAGCAATACAAAAAGAGTAATACGTACATATGTGCATGTGCACACATGTAGGATTACTCTCTGCAAAACTGCAACAAATTACTTTAGGTATAAAATATGATATTGATAATATTACCATACAAAATGTTACCATACGCAATATAAATACTGGACAAAAAGTATCAACACAACACTAAGTAGTTCATATTGCACAAATACATACACACATATATTTGACTTTTATGGTGTCCCTGAACATGAATGGACTGCTGTAACACTGCAACATAACAAAAGAAGTTTTGTCATCACATCGATCAACCAGTTTTTGTAAAGCATGAAAAAGTTCCTAAACATAAGGACACTGAGAGCATTTTCTTTACCATTACACATTGACAGTTATCACAACTAAGGATATTACCCTGCCTTCCGACCTGTCCTTATGGCAACCTCATATTCAAATTCTGACAGGTTTACACTCTGACTGATGACTGACCTGATGTTTACCATAAGCTGCATGCACATTAAACACTCTTTCTATTGGTATAGTATGAGTTGTCCCCCCTGACAATATAGTCAACCCAACAAGCAAGTTCTTCTGTTCTGGCAAAATATTAGCATAAGGTTAAATAAATTTATTTTTTGCTAGATGATGCAAGATGCTAGATAATGGTCATACTCAAAATATTTAACTCACACAATTATATTCAAGTTTTCATGTGTGGAAGAAGCTGGGCAACCCTGGGTAATACCCCCTTCCTCGGCCACATTTCTAGGTACCATGTAGTACCAGTGCACATAGATCTGTTTATTTCTTATTTTTATTAAAGAGAAGACAAAATTAGAACAAATGTATATAAATATACATGCATGTATCGATAAAGTACACCACATATAGTTTCATAGGCATAACTGTCTATTTTGCAGATGTTGCATAACCAAGATTTTGCAGTTTGAAAGTAGATGTAAAATCACACACAATGAGAAAATCTAATACTAGTCCAGGTTATCAATTTGAATTGATTAGGTGCGAGTCGATTCAATATTCAGAAATACCATGTTCTGCCTTTAATCATATTTACGTTAGGTGTGAGTGATGTGACATCATGTTTTCAGTTTATCTAACATGGTGCATCCCTTAGATTAAAGACACTTTGTAGTTACACAGTAGGTCAGAAAAAAACATGGCTGTTTAACTTTGTTCCCACATTTGAAAATAACCAAGGTTATATCGTTTGTTGATTTTTCTTTTAAGTGATTGGTGTTTACTGCTCTACATGTACCGTACTTCACAATTTTTCACCAGTACAATGGAGCCAGGTTTGAAAATAATCTTCAGGTACATGTACCACACCCCAAAGTTTCCAAATGTATTTATTTACTTATATGAAGGCTGAACTGATCCAGTGTGAAATCTCATTAAAGTCAAGTGGGCAGTTGAATTAAAGATGACATAATTCTTTGTTATATGACCAAAATACAATGTTCGAGGTAAAATTGAAATGAACAAACAGTAAGCAGATAAGAAAAATATAAATATCGCATTCATTATGAAAACAAAATGTGTCCCAGAACTTTGCCTTTGAACACTTCTTCACATTTAAACTTTATATGCTTTTCTTGTGCCAAAAAATTACATTTAATTGTCCTTCGTATTGTGAGTAATATGTTTGCTAACTGTCATGTGGAAGACGACACCAGAAATGTAAATTCTGAAAAAGTGTACACTATTTGATGGCTCAGTTCCACTGTTTGTAGGGCATTTGCCAGGTACATGTACAGTCACAAAACTAGAAAGCCATACACAATTACCTGAGAAGCAGTAATTAATCGACTAACTTTATTACCAAAACCCCTGAGAAAAGAGCAGTACAGAGTTCCAGAGATGGGTCGAAAGTCTTATTTATCCAACAGCTCAAGGAAGCTTTTTTTTTTGGCCCTTACGCAGTTGCAGAATTAATTGCCATCGATATTTCACAACCACAAATGTGTAATTGAAGCATACCGTGATTAGAAGCTGACGGCATTGGGCTGGTAGCAAACCTGTAGCACTTCCCAACAACTACTCGGTAATGAAGGTAGGTATTAATTTCTACTCAGGCCAGTCACCTTTGGATTAGCACATTCATGACATTTGTGATAAAGAATGACTTATAGAGGTTGAGGTAGTTGACAGGTTCACAGATTCACAAGGTGACTGATAATACAGCTCTGGCAGAACTGGCAGTCTGCACTTCATTCATTATAGTGTTAACCATAAAGCACCAGGATCCAGCCAGAAGTACAACAAGCAGAGGTCTCACTTAAAGCTGTATACATGTGAAATATCTCAGCTTTCTTCTTGTTTTTAGTATTTTTCTTCAGCAAAATTAAATTCATTCACATATTTCTACTCTATTGTAGAATTCATGGACTAATAATGATTTTGAGAATGTTGGAAACCAATGACATAATTATTCAAGAGATCATTTAACAGTAGAGTACAATAAGCAGGTAAAGTACAAGGTATAATTTCTGGGAGGATGATCACAAGAAATGGTATATGTAAATGACCAAAAGAAGAAATACTACGGGTGGAAAGCCATCACAAGGAATAGCACTAGTGGGTGACCACCACAAGGAATGGTACTGGTGGGTGATCACCACAAGAAATGGTACTGGTGGGTGACCATCACAAGGGATGGTACTATTGGGTGATTATCACAAGGAATGGTGCTGGTGGGTGACTGTCACAAGGAATGGTGCTGGTGGGTGACCATCACAAGGAATGGTACTGGTGGGTGACCATCACAAGGAATGGTACTGGTGGGTGACCACCAGAAATGGTACTGGTGGGTGATCACCATCAGAAATGGTACTGGTGGGTGATCATCACAAGGAATGGTGCTGGTGGGTGATCATCACAAGGAATGGTGCTGGTGGGTGACTGTCACACGGAATGGTACTGGTGGGTGACTGTCACAAGGAATGGTGCTGGTGGGTGACCATCACAAAAAATGGTACTGGTGGGTGACCATCACAAGGAATGGTACTGGTGGGTGACCATCACAAGGAATGGTACTGGTGGGTGATCACCACAAGGAATGGTACTGGTGGGTGACTGTCACAAGAAATGGTGTTGGTGGGTGACCACCAGAAATGGTACTGGTGGGTGATCATCACAAGGGATGGTACTATTGGGTGATTATCACAAGAAATGGTGTTGGTGGGTGACCATCACAAGGAATGGTGTTGGTGGGTGACCATCAGAAATGGTACTGGTGGGTGATCATCACAAGGAATGGTGCTGGTGGGTGATCATCACAAAGAATGGTACTGGTGGGTAAACATCACAAGGAATGGTACTGGTGGGTGACCACCAGAAATGGTACTGGTGGGTGACCATCACAAGGAATGGTACTGGTGGGTGACCACCACAAGGAATGGTACTGGTGGGTGACCATCACAAGGAATGGTACTGGTAGGTGATCATCACAAGGGATGGTACTATTGGGTGATTATCACAAGAAATGGTGTTGGTGGGTGACCATCACAAGGAATGGTGTTGGTGGGTGACCATCAGAAATGGTACTGGTGGGTGATCATCACAAGGAATGGTGCTGGTGGGTGATCATCACAAAGAATGGTACTGGTGGGTAAACATCACAAGGAATGGTACTGGTGGGTGACCATCACAAGGAATGGTACTGGTGGGTGACCATCACAAGGGATGGTACTGGTGGGTGATCACCACAAGGAATGGTACTGGTGGGTGACCATCACAAGGAATGGTACTGGTGGGTGACCACCAGAAATGGTACTGGTGGGTGATCACCACAAGGAATGGTACTGGTGGGTGACTGTCACAAGGAATGGTGCTGGTGGGTGACCATCACAAGGAGTGGTACTGGTGGGTGACCACCACAAGAAATGGTATTGGTGGGTGACCATCACAAGGAATGGTACAGGGTAGTGGTCTCTATTGAGGAATTCCAGTGGTGGGTGACTATCACTGGGAATGGTACTAATAGGTGATCATCACAAGGAATGGTGCTGGTGGGTGACCATCACAAGGAGTGGTACTGGTGGGTGACCACCACAAGAAATGGTGCTGGTGGGTGACCATCACAAGGAATGGTACAGGGTAGTGGTCTCTATTGAGGAATTCTAGTGGTGGGTGACTATCACTGGGAATGGTACTAATAGGTGATCATCACAAGAAATGGTACTGCCGGGTGATCATCACAAGGAATGGTACAGAGGAGGTGGTCCCTTTTAAGGAATGGTACAGATAGGCAACCATCACAAGGAATGGTACTAGTGGGTGATTATCACAAGGATAGGTGTTCGTGGGTGACCATCACAAAGAATGGTACTGGTGGGTGATTATCACAAGGATAGGTGTTCATGGGTGACCATCACAAAGAATGGTACTGGTGGGTGACCATCACAAGGAATGGTACTGGTGGGTGACCATCACAAGGGATGGTACTATTGGGTGATTATCACAAGAAATGGTGTTGGTGGGTGACCATCACAAGGAATGGTACTGGTGGGTGATCATCACAAGGAATGGTACTGGTGGGTGATCACCACAAGGAATGGTACTGGTGGGTGACTGTCACAAGGAATGGTGTTGGTGGGTGACCATCACAAGGAATGGTGTTGGTGGGTGACCATCACAAGGAATGGTACTGGTGGGTGATCATCACAAGGAATGGTACTGGTGGGTGATCACCACAAGGAATGGTACTGGTGGGTGACTGTCACAAGGAATGGTGTTGGTGGGTGACCATCACAAGGAATGGTGTTGGTGGGTGACCATCACAAGGAATGGTACTGGTGGGTGACCATCACAAGGGATGGTACTGGTGGGTGACCACCACAAGAAATGGTCCTGGTGGGTGAACATCACAAGGAATGGTACTGGTGGGTGACCATCACAAGGGATGGTACTGGAGGGTGACCACCACAAGAAATGGTACTGGTGGGTGACCATCACAAGGGATGGTACTATTGGGTGATTATCACAAGAAATGGTGTTGGTGGGTGACCAAAACAAGGGATGGTACTGGTGGGTGACCATCACAAGGAATGGTACTTGTCGGTGATTATCACAACCATGGGGCTGGTGGGTGACCATCACAAGGAATGGTACTAGTGGGTGATTATCACAAGGAATGGTACTGGGGAGGTGGTCCCTTTTATTTATTTATTTGATTGGTGTTTTATGCCATACTCAAAGAATATTTCACTTATATGACAGCCAACATTATGGTGGGTGGAAACCGGGCAGTGCATGGGGGAAACCCACGACCATCCGCAGGTTGCTAGCAGACCTTACCACTTACGGCCGTCCCGTTTAAGGAATGGCACAGATGGGCGACCATCATAAGGAATGGTACTTTAGGGCAACTATCACAAGGGATGGTGCCTGTGGGCAACCATCACAAGGAATGGTACTTTAGGGCAACCATCACAAGGGATGGTACTTTAGGGCAACTATCACAAGGGATGGTGCCTGTGGGCAACCATCACAAGGAATGGCACAAATGAGCGGCCATCAAAATAAATGGTACCGGGGGTGGTCCCTTTAAAGGAATGGTACAGATGAGCAACCATCACAAAAAGGAATGCTACAAATCGAATGGTATTGGACCATCACAAGGAATTATATTGGTGGGTACTTAGTTAATAGCCAAAGGAACTGTTTTTGTGAGTTAGTTTTCAGAGCAACAGAGACTTTACATATCATACACTGAATACAAGTTTATATTATATTAGCTGACATAAAAACATACAGAGGCCAATAAGCAGGAACTGTGCCAGAATTCATCATGGTGCAAATCAGTCTCCATCATGGATGAACCATTCAAATCATTCAAAAAATTTTTTTACTTATACTGAAGCAAATATTTTGTCATCTCAAAACTCTACCTATATGTACAATGCAGTGTACAACCATACATACATGTAGTCTGAACATCTGTAGACAAATTCTAGCAGTGAATGCACTTTACCTTACGGCATCCAAATTACCATGCTGTATCCCAACTGTCATTACCATATGACATTCAGATCAGCATACTGCATCCAAATTAGCGTACAGCTTACAACCTGCTAAACTGCATCCATCTATATATATGTACACTGTACATCAAACCAAACTGCAAAACAATTTAGGATGAATACAATGTTGGTTACATTGTATGTATATGTAAACCCACTCTATTATATTTGCCATTAATACTGAAGAATTTGAACAAACAATGAATATGAAACAAGTAAAGGCAAATCTATATACGTTTTTTTTTTCCCTTCAATGTGTGTAACATGCATATTGTGGCCTACAGTGAAGCTGTCATACAGAGGATGCACTGTGCAGCAATACAAACATTGGACAGTAACACTACATGTACATGTAGCTGCTTGATGCAGCTAACACTGTGGTGCAGAATTTCTGTTTCATCGAGCCATTGTTAGCACAGTCTGGAAGAATCACATTTCAAAGATAGTTGTTGGGTAACTGTAGCTGATGAAATATTGGCAATATCTGCAGAGAGCAAATATTACCAGGCTCATCTGGGTGTCCGATGTCTGTCTGCCATAAACTATCCACCCATCCAAGCCGTTTTCAGGCATTAGAATTATGTACTGTATGGAAATGAAAAACCAAAAAAAAAAAAAAAAAAAAAAAACCAGAAGCTTCCTGTTCAAAGCCTGGTCCAATTACACAGTTTCTCTGTTACCATGAATCATGCTCTCCAGGGACTTCTATTTGAATGCCTATGTTATGAAAACATATCAAAGTATTTAAGACATGCAAGCACAAAAAAGCTTTTTTATTCCTGTTATTTCCGTAGAGCACTGTCATTTTCATCTGCTAAATTTATATGTATGTTACTTAACTATATTAGGAGGGATTAAATCTCTATGTGTGTGAAAGTGGAGTTTTGAGGATTTGGAAAATTGTGCACAGAACATGTACATTAGACAATAATGATGTCATAAATGTTTTACTTTTGCATGGATACTTTCCTTGCAGCATTATCTATGAAAATATATTTTAAAAAATATTCTGGACACACAGCACATCTACGTGACAAACAATGTATTGACAATCACTAACAACTACAGCAAGCGGAAGTACTGACTCTTTTATAATTAATGGTTTCACTACCTATCACAGGACGCTATGCAACACTGAAGATGTATCAGCAAACAGTCATATATCACAATTGTAATGTTTTCCAAGAAAATACTAAACATTCAATTGGTGAGCCTAAATGCAATGTTCAAAGATATACTTGGATTTGCTTCCATAACTCTGAACGCTTGCACCAGAGCTTTTCCTTTTGCAAGCAGTAAACTAACCACTTAAAAGCAACATGGGCTTAAAACAGAGATGTATGGTCATTCATTCCTGCATTATAAAGCAACTGTTCAACCAATGCCACTTAGGTAATCTGAGTGATAAATTGCACCCAACTGCCATCATGTCTGAACCATGCTGGTTTGTTTAGCATACCCTGATGGAATGACGCACTGGTTGACAATCCCTAAATTACCTGGGTTACCATTACACAGTTGGGTGCTCTCAGATTGTGTTACTGGCATTGATTCCACTTTGGCCTGGTTTAGTACACAAAGCTACCATAGACACAGCTTTTAACATTTCTAGACAGAGAAGAGCTAGCTGGATGACCTTAGTTCACTGCACAATACATTCCTATTTCCATGAAGACGATTTCAACCAATCATAAATCGCTCCTGTATATTACGTGCAGGTAAGAAAAAATTATAAGCCTCTTAATTTCACAGTTATTTAAATCTTTAAATTTTGAACTGACTTTGATATTTCACATACATCATTCAAGAGAAAGTGGCATCATGCTTCTGGATTCTTTAGTTTGCATTGTACGTTTTGGACAAGCAATGTTAAACTTGTTGATATTTTAATACTATTTCACCTATGATGCTGAAAGTTTTAATTAATCAATGTGTGTGAAATATCAAATATATGACCTTTCAAAATATTCTGGATCATTACAAATTTAAGAGGGTTACCGTTTCTGACCCACCCAATATAAAGTGTAGATGTACCCTAATTCTTTGAAGCTGAAAATGACAAACAAAACAGCAACTAGATGCAGACATGAATGTGAATATACATGTAGCCAAGTGGTGAGTCAAGGTCATGAGGTTAAGCATGGCTTTCCTCCAATCACTTGAATATACGCTGTATTACTACAATTCTTCAACCTTTTCACATGTTTGCTCAGTGTTTATTCAAGCATATTTTGAATGCATTCTTCTTTACAGACTGATAAAATTATACTTTTTATGAAACCCTCAAACTGGCCAATCCAACCAATGTGGTTTTGTTTCCAAAACCAAATTACAAATGTACATAAATTGCAATGAAAGTTGCTCTTTCAAATGTGAGAAGGTTGAGAAATCATGGTAGATCACACCAGACACTCTCTGGATTCTCCCATCACCAATGTTCTTGGGAAACATGGTCGCAATAAGCAGTTGACAACACTCTAGGGTTGCTTAGATGGCTCTGCTGGAGATCAGTATGGCTTGAGTTAAAACACCAGTTTAAGAGTGAAATATGAATTACACGACATACACTGTACATGTCAAGAAGTTAGAAGTGGCTTGGCAACAGACCTTTTTGAGTCATCAAACTATAAAACAAGAAGTTTCTTCCTGCTTGTCGTTTGATTTTCTGCATAACCGTTCATATGATCAGCTTAATACTTGCTTGCATGGTGCATTCCTGAGGATCAAAGAAAGCGCAGTAACATGTATCCAAAGATTTTCTATTTTGTGTGCAAATTCAGGGACAAATGATGCCACAAATGGGCACAGTGTGCTAGTCTGGTAAAAAATATAATATACTAACTCCAGAATGCCAAAAACCATTACTGATCATGTTGTTGAAATGGCATGGCATAATACAAGACAACAATGGTGAGCTATAATCCTGTATACATGGATTTCATGACCAAGGGATTTACAGCTTCAGATAACGACAATACCAGGAATCCTATTTATAGAAACCTCTGATTCATCAGTCATGTAAACTGATAACACACAGTTTTCCACAAGGGGAAACAAACAGAGAAGATAACAGCTTTCACATGGTTAAAACTTATTTCAGCCATGAGCATCAAGTTAAATTGTCTCTAAGAAGCAGGGGGTATTTTTTTTTATTTCTTTCTGTTCTATTTGAATGGCATGTATCTAGTCTTAAAAACAGATATTGCCAACTTCTGTATATAATACAGTTTTTACCCGAAATCTTTTCCAATGGAAAAAAAATGTCAGGTTCTCAAGCAGCAAGATTACATAAAATATTCAGCAGCTTTACAGTGCACAATAATGTTTGACTGTTACAGCCTTCAATGGGGTTTTACCTCAATTTTTGTTTCAGAGGAAAGCTAACATTTTTTTTCAGTATATATACATGTATATGTCTAAAATGTTTCTCAAAACATTTTGAAAAAACTACAATGTTTCTCCTGCTAATTGGGACAGATGCAGGAACAGATGCGGGGACAGCTTTATTGGTTGTTCTGTTGCTTTTTGTATGTATGTACTGTGATGTTCATCTTTCAAACTATATGATGCTTTGTCTTGTTTTATATAAAGCGATGCATTTTCTGATTGGACTATGAAGCACGTTCCAATATTGTTTTCTCTGTGAAGACCAATTTCATTACAAACTGAATGAGCTACTTTCAATAAATAAAGACATTTTTATCACACATAGGGCAAAGTTCCTGGATTGCATGTGAAGCAAGTATACTGGATAGAATATATTTTTTTTCTTTTCTCATCGGTACTTGAAACCATTTTTAAGAATTTTTTTTTTCATCTGCAACGACGGTGGATAAATTTAAGGTCATGGCATAAACTTCTTGACTTCAAACTATCAATAACCTACAATGGAATTGTGTCACTCATGAGCCAATTTGCTTCGGGCATGCAGAGAGTGAGAACAGAGGAGGGGAGTCTACAAATTCTCTGTCCAAGGCCAGTTTTGAACCTACAGGTCAAGTTAAAATTGCTGGTATTGTAAATGTATTCATTGCAGACTCAAACTTCATAAAGACTAAAGATTCTAACCAGGATATCCTCTCTAAGCAATCAGTCAATATGAAATGTTTTTGCTCTCCTTAAAGGGATGCTGCATAAAATTTTTTTTAAAAAGAAGAGACTTGTAAAAATTGAAACAGGCATCATTAAACAGACCATTTAAAGCTATGCACAAATATACAGGCATTCAAATATTTGATTTCTAACGTGGACTTCATGGATCTTACCATCAGCGTTTCATGCTGACTTCCTCACCGGCCATACTTGCGAAGGTCTGTCAGCAACCTGCTGATGATCATGGGTTTTCCCCGGGCTCTGCCCGGTTTCCAACCACCAGAATACAAGCCGCAGTCATATAAGTGAAATATTCTCGAGTACAGCGTAAAACACCAATCAAATAAATAAATACCATCAGATACCATCAGTTTAGGAACTCTGATGTCACAGGAAGTTTTTTCAACTCTCATCATGACACTGAATGTTAGAACAACTCTTTGTATCCATGAGTAAAAGATGACTGAAATAATGGTCCCAAAAATTCCTTCGTTCTGGTGAACATCAGAAAAAAAAGGTGATGTGACATCACAGTTCCTAGTTACGGCCAATATGGCTCATAAAAACCAACATAATTATCAAATATTAAAATGTATTTCTACACTTGAAAAAATGTGAAAAAATGAATAAGTGTACTTGTACACATAGTTTACAGTTGCCTGTATAGTTAACTTCACATTTAGCTTTCTTTCACTATAAAGGAATGTAGTTCTGAGGCAAACTCAGAACATTGTCCTTGAATATTTCCAAAAAAACATTCAGCTCTAGATAAGCTTACCATAGTCATGCAAACATTTAACCCTTTTTTTTTGTTCTTTTTAAGGGAAGTAATATTGAGGCAAATTTCACTAGTGCCCTTCTATATTAGTAATAAGTTTCAGCTCTACTTAAATTTACCATGCAAATATTTAAGCATGCTTCCAACAGGTTGTTAATATCCGCCACAAAAAGTGAGCAATATGGCCGCTGCCTGTTAACATTCCCTGAGGCCAAAGGGCCATGAATGACAAGATCTATCAATAAGGATACCTTATTAACCATATCATGGTGGGACAAATTAAAGTTCTCTAGAGACAGAAGCTAAAGTGGAGAGAACACAGAGGCACTTCTGGGAACAGTCAATTCCAACAGGCAACTATAAACCATAAAGCATTGCAGAGAGACAGAGAGAGCAGAGAACTAATATCATGATCTGGAGGCTATCTGCTTGCACTCCACCTTCTGTTAAACACTACTATCGTAAATTAACACTTGTCCGGATGGGAAGCCATAAATATCTCCTGCATCAGACACAATGAATTGGCCCGAAGCCTTGGCCGTTCCCTTCGCCACCTGATATTCAATATTGCCAATAACACTGCACACTGACCACGGTGAAATTTATGGGAAGCTGGCAGATTAAGAATGTCACCAATTATCAGAAGCCATGAAGCCTATGGAAAGATGATGTTGCCGAAAGGAATTCACTTTTGATTGCGCAATGATTAACTTTTGACCAGTTCAAACCTTTCCTCGGTTCTAAGGCTATACTTGGATTAAAGAAAAGTTGTTTTGAATTAGCCCTCCAGCAACAATGTGGAAACTTACAACCTCATTTGTAATGAGCGGAGATTAATCAACGCTGTAAATAGAAATTCTTTAATTCAGCAACACCATACTATTTCTAAAAAGCTGTTAATTGTGCTCCTGCTGGTTGAGCAGAAACGAAACAGAAATCAGCCCAGTCTCTATGTTTCGATCTGTATGTTTGTCTTCTCCAGCAATTATTACCATACAATTTATACCATAAAGGCTGATGTGGTGGAAGAAGGGGAGTCAAGTGTGACATTTTTTCACAGCATTCTATTAAAGAGTTACTCCAGTGTCAAGTCCAAGACCTGTACGTCTTGAAAGCAGGATTAAATGTTAAGGATCCAATTTGCATTGTATTAAAACCACTGTTGTTAGTTGTGGAGGATAATACTGGAACACTTGGCGTCACCCATCACTGATGTACAGCCACAAATGACATCATCCTTTCCAACGCCTATGATGTCATTCAAGCATAACTGCAATACTCAATGTCACATCTGCTTGATACATCGTAACATAAGGTATATTATCAATTTTTCGGACACTGCCATGATTTTGCTTTTGAGTACTTTTACAGGTTAAATACACTGTAGTGCTCTTCGTAAATCATTTTGAACTGTGCATAGTGTCAGCTCTGTTCCTTAAGGTATCCTTCATAACATTTTAATATTTCCATCTGGTTTCTCCTGAGGCTGAAGTGGCATTTTAATCCTTAAAGATATTGATCAGAAATGTAGCTACATCACACGGCTTACTTATGATGAAGGCATACATAAGCTGCAGTTTTTGCACCAAAACTTCCACCCTAAAAATTATACATTTTTGTGAATTTACACTGCATTGTCTTCGTTGTATGAAACCAAATTTTTTTACAATTTTTTAAAGAGCTACTATGGCATCAAGACTTGTACGTCCTAATAGCGAGGTAAAATTATACAGATCTAGATCATTGGCATTGCTTTCTTAAATTGTAAAAAAAAAAGTATGTTGTATTAAAGCTGCTGTTGTTAGTTTGAGAGGATAATATGGAAACAAGCTGGCCCCGATGGCTCAGTTGGTAGAGCATCCACTACGGAAGCAGTAGATCCAGGGTCAATTCTGGGTCGGGTCACACCTAAGACTTTAACAGAGGAAGTTGTAGCTTCCTTGCTCGGTGTTCAGCATTAAGGAGACATTGCAATGACTGGTTGACCCATATCAGTATAATGGCTTGGGTTGGGTGGCTTCCTTGCCTTCAGTAAGTTGTCTCAGTGAAGCAGCATTAGATACAAGAGCGGTAGAAATCCGTCCTGCAACAAGGAGGAACATTATACGCACATGCACTCTAAGGACTCCTTCGTCGTCACATGACTGAAAAATCATTGAGTATGTTAAACCCCAAGCACTCTCACTCACTCACTCACTCACTAATACGGAAGCAAAAGTTCTCTGTCGTTTCCAATTGTGCCTAGTGTGAAGCCATGCAAGAACACTTGACTTACCCATCACTTTTTTTCTACAACAATACAACTAAGTATTAAAATAAAAATTCCTAAAGTAACAGTTTTAGAGCATGCAGTTCAACTGTTTTGGAGCTAAGACAAAGTCAGGACTTTGTGATCCTGTGGCTGCTGTTATTATGTCCAGAGACTCAAACTGTCAAGGTCACACACACCAAAACTGCCTGAAACCCAATTCAACCTAATACCAGACCTTGTTCCGTCTTGCTTCAATAGATACAACCATGTCACCTGAAAGGCCACACTAACTTCTGACGTTCTTATTAGACGATATGGTCGCCAAATTCAATACCTATTTGTTACATTTGCTTACCCTGTGTCCATGTTCGAGGCAAGTTGGTGGCAAGTCGGTGACAGACAGACAGAGCCCCTCCAAGATGAGCAACAAGTCAGCACTTAAAAGCCATGATTCCCCACATTCATATTACTCTTAATTTATTTTAGGACTCCCTTGGTATGAGCTGGACCAGACACCATTTATAACTGTGAAGTCTCCAGTAACTACTTCTTCCAGGCTGTCCTGTATACTTTACCAGTATAAGAAGAGATGGGCAATACTACTGAAGCAAAAACCTATTAATCGTCATATATCCCCCCCCCCCACAAAAAAAATGACCAGGAATAGCTTACAGTTATAGGCAGCTTACCTGATAATTTTTACCAATAAATGACTAATATCCATGGTGGAACTACATGCATTCAGTAAATACCAACAGCTTAGGGTTTCTTTTTGCATCAAAAAATAAAAAACAAGGGAAATCTACCCTTAAAAAAAGCCAATGTCTACATGGGTATTAATATACTGGTGACATCAAACAATAAATGAAGTTACGTCTCAGAAGAACAACTGATTTCTCTGTTTTAACGATGCTCTTTCCAGAAGAAAACAACATCTCCTATACAGGAACATAAAATGAAGACAGATAACTATAACTATGTACCATCTCTACAAATATTCTGGTGATACTGTATTGTCACAGTAGCTTTAAGTGTATATGTGTTTATATCACTATATTTTCTAACATGGTAATAGGTAAATTTACAACCACACGTGTAATTTATACCATTTCACATATATCAGTACCACAAAAGGCATATGAACCTTGGAAAAAAAATTAAACCCCAATCTATACCATGAGTATACCTCTCATGTGCATAAGACGCTGACTGTTTTTCATTTAAAAAAAAACTACTACTACTAATTCTTTCTTGACTTTTGGTGTCAACAAGCCACAAACAGCTAGAACTCGTCATGTAGGAAAGTTTGTTCCATTTCCTGCACTCAAAATGTGAAACATTCTTGAAAAGTGCTTTAAGCAACAATCCAATAAATCCAAACATGATCCATACAGTGTATGGAAACATTATAAGATGTCCTCAACAGTTTATCATCATCATCATCATCATCATCTGTTTCATCATTAACAGTACACACAAGAGTTAATGGTCCTAAAATACCATTAAGAAGGGCACAATTTTACACGTTACAGCTTCAATGCTCCCTGTTCCCACTGCTTAATTTAAGGCAGTCAGCAAGTACAGGTTGAACAAAAACTAAGAAAAGACGTACTCAGTAATTACAAGACTCAGATTAACAAAGGGCATCCTATTCTGTAACATTCACATATATCAACTTCACAGAGAAACCAGTTTAATCCTTGCCTACCTGCTAGTGTTCATTCAATACCAGCCCGGCAATCATTTCTCTGGCGCGCCTCACTGCTGATTGGTTAATAATCGTCCAGTCAGGCAGAGAGATACCCTACAGAAGAGAATGCAACTCATATAACAAGTCCCTGACTATGTATGGCAAGACTGGGGGATTAGCAGCATTTTAGTGGGCATTTTCTTGCTTGAGAGGAACTCTACATGCCACCGGACACCTCCTAATCAGAATATGCTACACTGAGTTTATATATAGCCTCTGTAAGAACTGGTTCTTCTCAGTGTGCAGAAGGAAAAAACAAAAGCAAACAAAAAAAAAAGACTGGCACTGAATTTCAGAATGTAGGCATTAAATTACTTGTATTTACTGGCATTTTACGGAACTTTTTTTGTCTTTTGGTTTCTAAGCCATGACTATTCTATCTAGAACATAATACGAGTTTGAATATTGGCATGGCATTTCAGCCAAAAAAAGATTCTTGGGAAGTTTTGTGCATGAAAGGTTTCCCTTCACATCCATAAATATTGTGCAAATGTTCATTCACCTGGGATGTAAAGACTTATGTCGAAAGTTCACTTAATATGTTAACAATTCTTAATGATAAATGATAAGTAATAAATTTATAATAATAGTCTATTTAAAATATTTCTTTATTCTTCACACCACAACAACAATGCTCTTAGAACAACACAACTGGTGTATGTGTCCTTATAACCAATGAAGTTCTGTGTATTCGTGAAAATAATTTACTTAATTGGCTTTTAACACCATATCTCAAAAATATAAGTCAGTTGTATGGGTGGAGGAAACTGGATACATGCCAGGCAAATTTCATATCCAAGTCACATGCTATACTTTCCATTTTTATAACAGATAAAATATAACTCATATCTTCATGTAACTTCTCAGGAAAGACAGATGTGTTCCCATTTTCTTCTACAAGAACACATGGCATCAAAACCAGTGTATATACACCAATCACTTCAAACCATGAATTGTGACTAGCTGATTTCTTTCCTTGTTAGCTTTACAGCACATCAAAGAAACATCATCACAGTATCCTCCAGCAGGCCAGCCCAAATGCTGCCTCACTAGAACATCATGTCATAGACACTGAGTTGATATGATGCTCTATCCTGTCACAGCATAGTGGCACCAGACAAACCACATCTTGCCATATTACATGTACATTGTAGCTGTGCAGTATGTTTCCCCTCATATATGCTCAACACTATAAAGTAAAACAATTTCATAAATGAACCATACAAAAACAAACTTCTCAGAAAGGGCATGTAACAAAAGACTGCTTCTCAATTTCATTCAAGCAAGCTGTGATGTGGAAACTACCATTACATGTAGTACACTCGCCAGCTACTACAATAATTCAATAATACTCAATAATCCTATAAAGACAAATTGTCCCCAGAGAAATATGGTCATTGTCTCCCCATGAAGATGGTTATAGTTTTATGCCTGAGAGACACCATCTGGGATACTACTGTAGTAGTAGGCAAGTATTGTGGCGGTAATTTAATTACATACACCACAATGAAAAATATTATTCCACAGTATGTGTAGGCCTACTGCACGTCAATGAAGAGAATATACGGATAGACCATTACCACATATTTAACCAAATTACGATTAAGACTCTTGCACATTTATACAGAAACTTGTCACAAGAGGAAAAAGCATCATCTAAAATGTACAAATATTTCTCTTTTTGACATAATGACATCAACTGAGTACCCAAGTTCTTGCTTTTCCCTCTTAAACCTAAATTTCAATGTAAAGTGCAAGCATTTCAATTCCACAATTTTTGTTATTTAAGACAGTTACTTTAAATGTGGATGTTTGAAATGATTTCATATTTCACTCCTTCTCAATAATAAATCCTCCCCTCGCCCATAACATTCCCATTGCTCAGGCTCAGAGCCTCATGCCCCATGGTCACAAAATTTTTTCTCATTCAGGTGTAAGATGACTCTTAGTATTAAACTAAAAATTCTTCAGGTGAGTCATAATTAGAGTGCAGTAAATTGTTTTGAACTTCAGACTAAGTCTGAATTAAATACAAATTAAATATTAAAATAAGACTTGTATGTCATATTGGGGCCTGGTTACTTTATAACTCAGTGAGTCTCTAAGCATCTCTAAGCATAATAGCCCTAGGGTTTACTCTGTTGGTCAAACTAGGACTTGGACTCAGATCTCCAGCTCCTAAATCTAGCACTTCTACCGAGATAAGACTAGCTGCTGCTAGTCTAAGAACCAGAAAGCCATAAAGCCCTATACATGATCATTCATTATTTCAAGCACCCAGGTTCCTCACAAGGAGCAGGAGGTGATAATAACAATGGAGCTAAATGGGCAAAATGTTGTTTTTTGCATATTCCTGAAGTTTAAAATACTACACTGAAACTATCAAATTTGAAAGCTGGGCACATTCTGATTACTTTTCCTGAAAGAATTTCTTAACTAAAGGCTATATTTTTCTTTTTTTATGGTAAAATGTTATTCAAGGCCTATCTCGCCTGGGTTAAATTTGCTTTGTTTTCACCTCAAGTACTCTAGTTACATAACCAAATGGTGTCCTGATGAGGCGCTTTGACATAACTGCAAAACTTTGAATTCACTGAATACACTGTGCATTCTGCTGTAGAATGTATAGGTGTGTCACAATAATCAAAAAAGTATGTGCAACTTCACAATAGGACACTGAGAGTAAATGGTCTGTCAGTGGGTGGTCACAGGTTTCCCGTTGGCCCTGCCCTGTTTCCACCCACCATAAAGCTGGCCGCCGTCATATAAGTGAAATATTCTTGAGTATGGTGTAAAGCACAAATCAAATCAGACTGAGTAAATCATACAGTACAATAATAAGAAAAACGTATTCTGTAAATACTACAGATGCATGTCAGATCATATAATACACTGTATATACGTACCCATGCAGGCGGTATCTGTATGTATACATGCAAATACACATGTCCACAGAGCGAAACAAACTGGGATAAATATCTGCTGCTTTCCTCCTTACTATATTTATATTTATGCACATTTGCAAATCTGAATAGTTCAATGGACAACTGAAAGGAAAATGATTGATTAGTTGTAGTATGGCTGCATGTAACAGATCTGTGTCACACAGTTTCCCACGCCTGTATACCTGTGGCAGTGGCTGTAGTACAGAGCAATTAAACACACCTGTGTTTCTTCACTGCATACATCCATGTACATGTAGTAATTTACTGATAGGCACAGAATATTTTAATGCTGACTGTTATCTTCCAATAAAGCACACAGATTGAACATCACCACAACAAATATGTTTACAAAGACAGATGTATAATATCATTTGTATATCATCAGACTGATGTTTATCACAGAATCTTGCACTTATACAATAACAGTAAGGAGGAAACTGGATGACTCAAAGTAATTTAAATTAGACCACTACTCTTGCTGGAGTTGAGACTGCAACCAGAATGGTTTGGGTCAAGAACATTTTTATTTCTTTTAATTTCATATATATTTAAAACGAACTATTTCATTTATGGAACATTATCTCGTATTCGGTTTCATACACAATATTATATATTTCATGCATAAGTAAACACATACAATATGCCAACAAATCTGTTTGAAGCCAATGACAATTTGGTTACCATGGAAACCTCTTTATTGCATAAATTAATTTATTTATTTATTTGATTGGTGTTTTACGCCGTACTCGAGAATATTTCACTAATACGACAGCAGCCAGCATTATGGTGGGAGGAAACCAAGCAGAGCTCAGAGGAAATCCACGACCATCCACAGGTTGCTGTCAGAACGTCCCACGTATGGCCAGAGAGGAAGCATGCAGCATGAGTTGGACTTGAACTCACAGTAATCACATTGTTGGGAGGCTCCTGGATCTTTGAGCCGGACTGTTATTGGATAAATGTACATGTACGTTGCAAGCACGTCCCACAGCTAAATGTGCATGACCAAATTTATCTCTGTCAAGTGCTTTAGCCCATGAGGTAACACCTCTGAAATGTATGAATTCAGAACAATTGCATATAGCCTGCAGCAAAAAAAAATTCACAGTCTATCGATATACAGGTATATACGCCTAGACCCCAGTTGGGCCGTACATGGGAAGCAACCTACAGATGATAGTGTGTTTCCATCGGGCTCTGCCCGTTTTCCTCCCACCATAATGCCGGCCGCTCTCGTATAGGTGAAATATGAGTATGGTGTAAAACACCAATCAAATAAATATGTACATAGAACCTAGTTGGACAATATCTCACCAATATGTCAATGTTCTGATCAACAAAAATTAAAATTCAATGTACCTTCAAAACATTAGGAGTTACAGCCTCAACACGGATAGGAAAGCCCTATCAGAGGACATGAAATCTTCAAAACATAAGCCCTGCCAATAAAAGAAATGCTGAACTGACTGGTGGCATAGACAAGCACATATCTGCAAGAGGGGAGTTTGGGTCTGGAACTCTTTTGTCGTCAAAGGTAAAAACATTCCTACTGTGTCCCATGAACAGTGAAAATTGTTAGGCAGCCTTTGATGAAAATAACTGACCGATCACCTTCCTCACCCTTTTGCAGAGGCACTAATGACACTTCTTTCCTTTAGAAATTTTTGAAGTTCACAAACATTCAGATTCTCAATTTTCTGCATCATTTGTCTACTCTAAATTACACTTTATGACATTTTTTCAGACACCCTTGTCATAGTGAATGTGATCAAAAACGTTTGTCTAACATTTCTGACAGGACACATGATAAGTTGCACTTTTACTACTTCTAAAAGAGTTCGAACTCGAAAATCTCCCATTGCTGCCATATCCCACAAAACATCAGAGTCGTCTTGCATTCAAGCCTCTTATAAAAAGCTTCGTTGATGTTAAAAGATAAGACACAAAAGATTTTATCCACTAACAGACCAACACATCAGCTGATCAACAGCCCAAGACTCTCACCCACCCACAGACGGACACACAAAAATAACTTATAGCACCGTTTGTCACAACCAGAAAATCCACTCCAGTTAAATGGTATATCCATATTGAACACAAATGCGTGTATACAAGCCTTTGTACGCTATAAAAATAATTGATGAAAGCAACCCGTCCACCAAGCCCTACATTCAAATGAGGCTACATGTACATTCAGTTTCTGCTAGCTCTACAGCAAATCTAAATATTTCTTGCAATTCTGTGCTTATTCTAATTCTAAGTCTCATTCTAACTACCAATGAACCATGAAGAAAAAAAAATGTTGGCAACTCATACTAGAGACTATAGCAGAAAATTCTGGCAAAAGACCTGTATTAGCTAATCAAATTTTCTCTATTTACCAAGACTAGCTCAAACTATATTGTCTCACACTTGCACTATTCATAGAGTTAAAATGATTCTAAATTTCAAAAAGGTTATACAGCCATCCACATGATAAATTTTACATGTTCTGTTACCAATTTGAACAGTAACAGACAGTATAAATTTTTTGGGCTGTTTCAAAATAATGGCAAAAATTTGATTGGATTTGGATGATGGCAAAAATCTCTGGTGTAGGCCCTTTAAAGCACTAAATATGAGTGGGTTTATAAATGTACCTACCAGTATATGTACTTTTCAGCCAGGATCTACGGATGCCGGCATTGCCAACATTCGTGTCTGGTCTGTCAGACGATGCATATCTTCACACTCTAATATGGAAAAATATAAATGTTGATACCTGATGTACCAAGAGAAGTACACTAACAACATGTTCTCATAGGGTCTACCTAGCTAGCTACTTTTAAATGCAATAAAATGCAGTTGTAATAAAAGAAAACATGCCAGTGTATCAGAAAAAGACAGATTTGAAGAAGTACATGTTTACAAGTAGTTCTGTGGGGCTATGTTTATGTAGACACATCAATGTACATGGCCAACATCTGCCATGTTTGATGTGGGGCCTATGTGGTTCAGTTAGTTAGCGTGCCAGCTCAGGGTAATGACCCAGGATCTTCTCACCAATGCGGTCGGCGTGAGTTCAAGTCCAGCTCATGCTGGCTTCCTCTCATTGGGAAGTGGGAAGGTCTGGTAGCAACCCGCGGATGGTGGTGGGTTTTCCCCAGACTCTGCCCTGTTTTCATCCACTATAATGCTGGCCTTAGTCGTATAAGTGAAATATTCTTGAGTACTGCGTAAAACACCAATAAAATAAATAAATGTTTGCAAATGTCCGCTAGGCAATACTAGGAGACAGCTGACCAAACCTTCAGCTTTTTCAAAGTAGGCCTCCACATAAGGTAATGTAAGAAGTAGACAAATTCTGAATCTTGCCTAGCGATTATATGGAAATTTCAAACATGGTGCATGAATGAAAGATGCTGCTCATACATCATGCACATGGAGAAGTTCTTGACCTGTGCAAGCTTGCAAGGCGAAGTATATCACTAAACTGACATACGTGGGATGCAGAAATGGACAACAGTATGTTGAGGACAGCACACTGATGACCAAGGAGTGCAAGTCAATGCTTACATATAGGGTTATGATACTACATAAACATAACCCCATAGTGCGATAAAACATCATACTTTGGACAACAGACATGATCAGCGACGTCACAAGGAAATTTATATTAAATATGCTGAGTCACGGCACCGAGGCTGGCATTGTTGTGGGGCTAAACTATACCTCACGTTTCCTGGTGACATTTGCACTGCATTAAAAAATAAATTGGGTGGGTCACATTTGATATCCAGTTTCTGGAATGAGAAGAATGTCTCTGGGAAGCTGTCTTTCACAGCCTACTTTCAGAACCGTTGAATGAAGACCTCACATAGAGTTAGTCCGAGGAAAGTGATTACTGGTTGAGGAATATTTTCATGCCAAAATTCCGGTACGTCATATCTGGGACATTCGTTTTCCTGTAGTAAGGGAGAATTCATTATATAAAGTCCTCAGTCTTCATGCACTTTCATTCGTCATTCAAGGGCATCACTACACGATCAGCATACTGTGTAAAACTAAACGTGTGTTGTTCTGGCAGTTTGTATCAGCTTTAGTACTTGGAGTCTGAATCACCATATCGACCGAGACCGAAGGTAGTTGTCCGTGATCCCTATAAATTCCTGCATCTTAATGCTAAGGTCAGAAATTACAAACTCTGAACAGATACCGCAGTGGAGTTTTAAAGTATACTGCGCACCTTTCCCTTTAACAAGTCGTCAGCCCGCGGCAGACAACTCGTATCACGTGATTGGGTTCGCTGTCTACAATTTTTGACTCGTACTTTGATTCGACGAACATATTCGTGTTCTGTTTTATTTACATATGTCATTTATGGCATTTATGTGATGTTTATGACGAAATCTCTCAATGCCATTGCCTTTAACACGGGAGAATCAGCCTTTTCTTGTCACTCTAGTCGCCTCAATCAGTGGCAGCACGGGATCAAACTCAGTTCATCTCGGGCAACAACAACAACTGTGTTACTTTGTTTCTATTGGCACTGTACAGCAGATCTGGGAGGGGGAGGGGTGATCTTTCCTGGTGTTTGATAAATACGGCGACATCCCAAAATGGATAGCCTAATCAACCAGTCTATGGATTGTGGTTTGTTTACAGACAATATGCTCACTCCTCTCTGCAATCCAAATATCAAACTTGTCACCGCCACTGTGATTACGAATGATGTTGCAGTAACATACCGGTGGGTGTCTCGCAGAAGGTCTCAGTGCTGGCATATTTATGGTGCTGCCTCAATTGAACATGATGTCATTCTCGAAAGACACCATCACCCTTAAAACTGACGGCCAAGCATATATAAGCAAAAACCCAGGAGCCTCTCAGCAATGCAGTAGCTGTGAGTTCAAGTCTGGCTCATGCTGGCTTCCTCTCCAGCCATATGTGGGAAGGTCTGCTCTACATGCATATGGTATTGGGTTTCTCACGGGCTCTGTCTGGTTTCCTCACACCATAATGCTGATCACCAGCGTATAAGTGAAAGCGTATATTCTTGAGTACGGCATAAAACACCAATAAAATAAATACATTGTAGTGACCATCATGAAACAACTTTTATCTTTTGAAGAATACACGCGTCAGATGTAGTGTTAAATAATATATTCATAGTTCTTTTATTGCTGCATGCCTTAAAATTTAGAACTGCCAAGAGCTCAAGGAATTGCACCTTCATAACCATATGGGACAGTATTTGGTCAGTTTAGCAGGCTAATGGTTATTTTCATGTAAGAGAGACTGACTGCTGACATGTAGCTTTTCTGAAGTAAACATAAGGTCCCTAAATGACAACTACAGCTACCCAAAGCCTGCCTGAAAAGGTAATAAGATGCTGAAACATCTTTAAGTTTACAAATAAGTTTTGAAATGATTTAACTTTATATCTGATCAAGCCTCTACATACATCAGCACAATCAAGTTGCTTTGTAAGAGCTGAAACATGCGTTTATGGGTAATTATCATAATAAAAAATCTAACGTATATGGTTTTGATTGTATCTTAGTCTCTTATAGTCTCTTATTTGTTTTTTCTCAGTAGATATTTACATGGATTAAAGTATGCCAGAAACATTCTGTAGGAATAATGTGTATATTAGCCACCAACAAAAGTGAAAAAGTTGAAGTTTGCAATAACTGTTTGAAGAATAATTTTGTCTCTATTCCAAATAGTGAATTATTCATGTAGAAGGTTTAACCACGTCTGGTTCTTCCAGGAACTGTCATTTTGTATACCTCAGCTCTGACGTATGTGTTTTGTGAAAAAAAGAATTGGGAAAAGCAGGAGCAGAAAATGTGCCAGTATGGACACAGACCCCCATTACAACTTCCGTTTTCTAAATGTTTGTTATTGGAAAATGTAAAATACCTGGTCATTGGATTTTTTTCATTTTTCTCACAGATATACATGCCAGCTTTCCAAAACATTTGACCTGGTTGAGATATTTTGAACGGTATGTGCATTACAGAGCTTTGAACTTCGTGCTTGAGAACGGACAAACAGACACATTTCCAAGATAAGGGTACCCCAAGTTAAATTCCTCCTACCCAAAAGTTTTTGCATGTATCAAACCCTAACTTTGTGTGTGAGGTTTAGAGGTAGTAGGAATTACGTGGTGGAAAAATTATTGAGTTTGAAAAAGTTGGCTGGTGTGATAGGACACAGACGATTGTAGTTCTGTGTATTTTAGGGTGTGAAGTCTTTTTTTGCTGCCAGCCTGCCGTTTTTGCTGTACAGGTACAGCTTGGTATCAAAATGATGGAAATTGTCTAAGCTTTGGGCAGGTATGAGTTTTAATGATGAAAGTTTGAAATTCTGGGCGAGAGGACACAAGGAGACAGGTGGTGATGAGTCTGCGGTGACGTCCCCTTGGCGGTTGCTAGGCACCCCTCCCAGCTGCCGGCATAGAAAGGTCCAGATTTTGACGGTCAACCTGTGTCAAGATTTTTATGGCTTCTTTCTCACAGGCAGGGCCAGGTATGCACTAAAGCTTATTGGCCACGGAATGTTTGGGACTGAGCTACAGAACTAAACGTTAACATTGTCGCTTATGGAAAACTAATGGGGGTCTGTGGCCCGTATTGTAATATAGATCAAGGGAGATAAGTGTGTTGATTTTGATAGCTCACATAAGGGAGATAACTTTCGGTTTCAGCACGAGAGCTGTTGAAGACACTTTGCTATGGAGTGGACTGAAGGTTGTGTGAAGCTTTATATTGTTGGACAATTTGAACAACATACATGCATTCATAAACAATCCCTCTTCATTCAAAGATACATTGTCTTTTGTATCTTTGAACAGAACAGAAGCTTGGTATTGCAGTATATGTGTAATGTTGCCACATCAAACCCTCTGGAAACCCGATGTATTAATGCACATGGTATTCACCAGACGTATATTAATTTCAGTCTGTCCCTTACACTTTGTTTTCTGTTGAATACTAGTTCCAAATACTGCCAGCGTTTGCAATAAAGCTTATATACAACACAGCAAAAAATAATCTGTAAATTTTATTGAAATGATTATAACTTAATTTAATTAGATGTCATATATTTTTGCAGGGAAAACAATGGACAGGTTTGGAGAAGGGAGGCATTCCATCAGGGAGGACTTGCATATTCCAGTTCTTACATCGCATTCATATGGTGATTGCATCTTACAGGCAGGTAAGACAAACTGATATGTTTGATTTCATCTTTGTTATTTAACTCCATAATTATTTGCGTATATGATAGTGGTCTGTTTTATGAATGGACAGACCTGGACTTCACCAGTCTTTGTCAAGTTACTGATGAACTTGTTCACATCTGATCAGCAGACTTGCCTGTCGTGTTGCTGAAAGATATTGGCATTTAACTACTATAAGACTGTTCAAAAAGCTCTATGATTGCTGTTAACCAGGGACTAGAAACAGTACACCACACCAGCTTTTTGTCAGTTTGTTTCTGTTGCATTTGATTTATTTATTTATTTGATTGGTGTTTTAAGCCGTACTCAAAAATATTTCACTTATACGTTGGCAGCCAGCATTATGGTGGGAGGAAACCGGGCAGGGCCCAGGGGAAACCCACGACCATCCGCAGATTGCTGAAAACCTTCCCGGCCAGAGAGGAAGCCAGCATGAACTGGGCTTGAGAGTCTCCTGGGTCATGACGCTGCACTAGTGTGCTAACCAACTGAGCTACAGAGGCCTCTCTTCAAGTCTTACATTTGAAATACGCTTCTTGATATTATTTGGGTTGATTTATTTATTTATTTATTTATTTATTTATTTATTTATTTATTTGATTGGTGTTTTACGCTGTACTGAAGAATATTTCACTTATACGTCGAAAGGAAACTGGTCAGAGCCTGGTGGAAGCTTACAACCATCCACAGGTTGCTGAGAGACCTCCCCATGTTTTACTGGAGGGGAAGTCAACATGACCTGGACAAACTCACCACTATGGCATATGTGAGAGGCTCCTGGGTCATTGTGCTGAACTGGCATGCTAACAACCAGGTAACAAAGGCCCCTTATTTGGGTTGAAAGTAATTCCTTAATAACTTGTCGTATTGTATGGTGTAACATATAAGTAAACCCCAAAGATCTGGCTAAATTAGGATTCAGGCATTTTGAACTGTATTGTTCATTATGTTCTGGGAGTCCTTGAGTTTTTCTCTTTAAAAAATCGATTTTCTTTCAGAACTAGCTACATGTTTATGTCTTTAATGTTTTCTAGCCAGTGTAAGTGATACCTTGACCTTATTTTTACACAATCAAATAGCTACTGTCAACATGACTAAAGTACACTCAGCAAATCACCTGTGATTCCATGAATTTTTTCTCAACTGATTGCCCTGTTGTAGGAACTTTAGTACACTTGGGTGAACAGTTGTTAAAAATTGTTTGAAATTATGGGATTTACTGTTATAATCACACAAAATGAATTTCACATCATATTTCATTAACTGAAAGGTGATCAATTTGCTAGAAAATTCCTTGAAGTGATAGGTGATTACTGTATGTATCTTTTGATGATTTCATCTAAAAGGCAAACTTAAATCTCTTGGCCGTTGTTCAAGAAAAATAAAAAGAATGTTACGTTGTTATGAGTTAAGTTGCTCTGTAAGCACAGTTGAAGGTTGAATCTTGTCACAAGTCAGTTACGATGAAGCATTTGTTGGGATTGCAGCTAGGAAAGGTCATCTGTCAGTTTAGACTGGCAATTTATCAAGTTGTTCTGTCAGTCCACATTGTAGTTGCATTTCATTAGGTCACACATCATATTCATTATGATCGTTTATCACTCAGCTTGGACAAATAATATTCAGTTATTTGCTTCACCATAATCACAAATTTGTGATGTAAAAAGTTTGCCTTGTGGACTTAACCCATAAACACCCCACCATAGCTATGGTTATGTTTGTTTTTGTTCAGTTGTTTTTGATGGATTGTGATTTGAATTGGTAACCATTCAAGACAAGAGGGTTTATACATGATTTGATGGGCTCGTTGAAATGAATATTTTTATGAGTAAAATTGGCTATTTGTAGTTTGTCACGAAGCACTATATTTATTGCAGGCGTAAAGCATTACAATTGCAGAAGATTTTCATGCATTCTTAGTCCTCGTTAGTTTTAAAGTGGAACTGTCTTTCATGAGTAATTGTAGACACTGGCAGCAACAAATGTCGGTTGAAATGTACACCTGAGATTTGTAATCAAACCAGATCAATTCAGTGTAACCTCCTATGAATTATTCATGATCCATTTATGCAGGATAATGGTTTTGGCAGTAGATGGAGATGTTGTATAATAAAAACAGGCATGGGTATAAAGATATTTTTTATAACTTAAATGTGTGCGAATCATCCCCTCTTCACCATTAGAGAACCACAACTTGCTTATGAAATTTCGATATTGCATTTGTTGGCACAACACAGGAGAGTGCAGGTCCGCTTTCTATTTTTTGTCTTCTCTGTTCATTTTCCTGCCCTATTTGTTATGTCCACATGCAAAGGGAAAAAAAAGAAGCTGATGATCTATTTGATGCTGATGGCACCAATTGCACTCCGTTGACGGCGGCCATAAGCGGCTTTGAATCAATACGTCTGTAGAAGGGAGGGTTACAGCCGGTTGAACGAGGGGCCTGCCAAGTGCCAGAGCTCTGGTAGGAGCTACCCACCGCGTGGCTGTAGTGATGTGCATGCCTTGTCCCACAGATCAGCTTTCTCGTACCGTACACTGATAGCTCTGTGGAACGGGATTTAGGACCATCAAGGGATTTACGCGAACCAAAGCCAATATGGACCTCCTGCTGAGTTTATATCAGCCTCTGCCCGTCCGTGAAGAACTATGCCAAGACAACTGAACCATTTCCTTTTGACACACAGACTGTCCCGTTAGAGCCCTGCCCAAGCCACCGCTCCGACGTATCTTGGCCTCCGTAAAGCTGACTTTGGTTTTGAAAAAGCCTTGATGAGTTTTGGTCCAACAGCGCGGAAGCCGTCCCAGAATCCCTTGAGGTAGGTGATAAGTGTCTCCGCTAGGACTGTTAATTCACAGCTCATGAAGTATGTGTCTGTCTTCACTGACAGCAATGGCTAATTATTCCTCCCTGGTTTTTGCTGCAAAGAATTTAATTATCCAGATAATTTTAGATATCCATTCGGCAGAATAGGAATCTCTTGGTGTCTCATCTTAAGGTCAGTCCATCTCATTCTGGTATCCTCCAAGTATTCCTATGGAGAGATTGAAGATACATACTGTATTTGAACTAGAATTCCACCTTGAATAATTTACTTATTCTGTCTGAGAGTTGTGTTCATGTTAGAGAGATGTTTTAAGGTTGTTTTGAAAGGCACATGTAGGATGATATGCTACTGCCTAAATTACATTTTCAGCACCAAAAGTAAGATTTGGTGATGTTTATTTGCCTCTAAATTTCACTTTTTCATGCTAATTTTTAAGACAAGTACAGACATTATCGTTAGAATATTGGCATGTATGTTGTACAGTGTAGTGCTATCTCATATTCCCATTCAGGTTTTGTAACTTGTTGCCTTTTAGTTGATAAGGAATGATTGCAGTTTCGTTACTTTTTGATGTACACATAAGTTTCCCCTCTTTTCAGTTGATATTTTTAGATCATTTTTTTTTATATTGCATGTACCTTAATGTTAATAATTCCATGTTAGTGTCACAGGAAACCTCTTAGTCTAGTAATCATTGATCTGTGTTAATCATTATTGGCATATGATAATGTCACCTGGACCCTCTCAATCTCAAGTGTGCTAAATGCTTCCGTAGATACCTGAACAGCTATTTATTAGCGAGAAACGTATTGATTTTATATTAAATTCTGAAAGAGAGAGCCATTGCAGTGTTAGCCATATTATGATGTGAATCTGTTCTGTTATCTCTGTAACACATTCAGTTTACTCCACCATGGAGAAAGGCATATAAGAAAAAGCCCAGTGTCATTGTGTGAGTATAAACATTACAGGGTGAAGTGTTATTAGCCCCCTACCATTACGCAAGAGAGACTATACGCTTACCCCTCATCTGTCTGTCTGTCTTTTGTTCTGTCAAAAAATGGTTCATTAATCTGAATTGCACTTTAGTGCATGGTTTCACACAGAAAAGTGACAGATCATTATTTAAGTCTGGGGCCATTCATTCCAATTTTGATAAAACTATGAACGTTTTTGTTCTCTTTTAACTATAAATCTGAATGTTCATACTATTATTAAGAGGTTTACATTGAGAAATCAATATTCCAGAGTGGTTGTTTCGCATGTCTTTGATATGGCATTTCGGTTAGGCAGCAGTATAAATCAGATCATATTAAAACCATACGTACTGCTGAAAAGGAAATTTGGTGAAATGAAGGAAATAATGTTCATAGAAAAGTTAATGTACAAGCATAGTTCAAACCTAAGTAAAACTAAAACAAGGGTGTAAAACAAGGGTGCAAAACAAAAGTTTCATGCCATTTCTGCTTCCATTTATACTTCCAGGACAAAGCTGTTGTCAAATGTTTTAGTTCGAATAATAATTTTTTTCCTTAAAAGCATGTTGATTATTTACTCAAGCCTTGCAACTTATTCTAATGCTTTCTGTAGGTCTGTTGATTTTAATAATGCTAGATCCAGTCCAATGCTTTGAAAAAAGGATTTGGCACTTTTATCTAAATTGGTCTGTCAATTTGGTTCCATGTTGAGCAGCTGGGTACAGAAGCTTTTTTAACATTCCAACTACATCATTCAGCAGCAGATCATCCCTTCCAATTTTTTTCTTCTTTTTCCCCCCTCCATTTTGGGGAGTTAAAAGGAAATGGCCAATGAGGGAGCTCACTACATTAGAATCCAGTGGTTGGATGAAAATAGTTTTGTCGTTCTATTGCAGCATTGCATCTGCACATGGTGAGAGCATAATGAAGACAGATGGTTGTATTACGTTGAGTTTTTGGTAATGCCAATTTTTGTGAGACAATTACAGCTAAAAGTTTTTCCATTTTCATGTCATTATGACTGAGAACTGAATTTGTATGTCTTTAATTGGCTGTTTTGTCCATACTTTCACCTTGATGCATGGTAGTAAATTATGAGTTACTGATATTTGGTACCTGGTATTTTTGGTATTTGTATCATATCAGTAAGAATCAGTTTTAATATTCTTTGTATGGCTGCAATTGTGCTGTGGTTATTGGGTGTTAGTTGACCTGGCTTAGTAATGAGGGTGATAATGAATGAATCAGTGGTGTCATGAGTTAGGGGGTCATTGTTAATAGGTGTAAATGGTTTGATCAGGTTACTTGCCAGTGGTGTCATGAGTTAGGGGGTCATTGTTAATAGGTGTAAATGGTTTGATCAGGTTACTTGTCAGTGTTGTCATGAGTTAAAGGGTCATTGTTAATAGGTGTAAATGGTTTGATCAGGTTACTTGTCAGTGTTGTCATGAGTTAAAGGGTCATTGTTAATAGGTGTAAATGGTTTGATCAGGTTACTTGTCAGTGTTGTCATGAGTTAGGGGGTCATTGTTAATAGGTGTAAATGGTTTGATCAGGTTACTTGTCAGTGTTGTCATGAGTTAGGGGGTCATTGTTAATAGGTGTAAATGGTTTGATCAGGTTACTTGTCAGTGGTGTCATGAGTTAGGGGGTCATTGTTAATAGGTGTAAATGGTTTGATCTGGTATTGAGGGTCATTGTTACATGTCGGTGGTGTCATGAGTTTGGGGGTCATTGTTAATAGGTGTAAATTGTTTGACCTGGTATTGAGGGTCATTGTTACATGTCGGTGGTGTCATGAGTTTGGGGGTCATTGTTAATAGGTGTAAGTGGTTTGATCTGGTATTGAGGGTCATGGTTATGTGTCATTGGTATCATGAGTTTGGGGTCATAGGAAGGGTAAATGGTTTGATCTGGTTTTGAGTGTCATGCTTACATGTCAGTGGTGTCATGAGTTAAGGCAGTGGTTAAGAGTTGTAAATGGTATGATCTGGTATTGAGGGTCATGGTTATGTGTCAGTGGTGTCATGGGTTAGTGTCATTGTCAAGGGGTGTATAAAATGGTTAGATCTGGCATAAGGTGTCATGGTTAGTTGTCAGTGGTGTCCTGAGTTAGGGATCATTTTTAAGAGGTGTAAATGGTTTGATCCGATATTGAGCGTCATTGTTATGTGTCAGGGGTGTCATGAGTTAGGGGTCGTTGTTAAGAGGTGTAAATGGTTTGTTCTGGTATTGAGTGTCATGGTTATGTGTTGGGGTGTCATGAGTTAAGGTTCATTGTTAAGAGGTGTTAGTGGTTTAATCTGGTACTATATGTCAAACAGAGCACCACCACATAGTTAAGAAGTACCTTTTTATTATTGAAGCAAACCACCGACCTTTGAGGAATTACAGGCAAACTTTCCCTGCATGTCTCATACACACCATATTGGCAGAAGACAAGTGGTTCTCAGCCCAAGATTCGCCAACCAATTATTGTCACGAACGGGGGCCCTTCTTGGCTGAGGTGGTTAGCACACCAGCATGGCACAATGACCCAGGAACCTATAACAAATGAGGTGGCGAGTTCATTTGCAACTCATGCCAGCTTCCTCTTCCTTTCTCAGTCAAAATAAATATACAATCAAATAAATATTGTCAACAAGTCCCAATGAACAGGGAGCGCAGTGGAATGAACAATTTTCTGTCCTTATTTGAACCTATACTTTAAGAGATGCACTTCAACCACTTGTCCACAGTCATCTCTGCTGTAATGATTTGAGTTCAAGTATTGAGGTATAATAAAGGCTAACTGAATACATGTAGGTTTTACATAAATACTAGCTGCCTGTAGAGGGCTGCCATGAGAGCTAAATTCAGAGGAAAGATGTCCTAGATGTTGGATAAGTGTTGTTTGATCGGTAGTTATATGAAAATCTAGTGACATAATATCCTGGTCATCAAAAAGTGTTAATTTCTGCTATCTCGTAATTTGAGAGAACACATACTTGTATTCGGTATACTGGTAAATGTAAGAAATTCTGGTCTCTTTAAACTGTTTATCTTTTATGACAAAGTCTGTTGGAAAAGGCCAATATATGAATTCAATTCGATTGGAACAGCCAGGAAGTTAGTATTAGGTTCACCTGAATCATACTTTCATCCTTTAACAAGCCTTTACTGTTACATCCACTCATGGAATTGGTCAATAAAACCAGAAATCATGGCTGGGGCAGCCATTTTATGCCACGTCTCTCTGTCACGCCCATTTGACTGCACTCTTTGAAGCTGAACTTGACTTCATGGTGACTAATCAATTCTTTTAAAGTTCTGTCAATCCCAGAACTTTCTGGAATGAGAAGTCATAAAAGTAAGTCTCTTTAGGTGAGTTTTAGTAATCATTCAGTCTGGATGGTGCTGGTATATTGAACTTAGGTAATGTTGTTAGGTAGTAATGCAATTTGTGTTCTTTATATAAAGTGGTTTAAAGAAAATTAGAAATTAATAAATTTCTTTATTAATAAGGTGGACCTTTATTACAATTAACCCTTGTATGAAACACATGTAGATTGCGCGGCCTAAGCTTTGATGTAGTCTTTACCCATTCACTCCACGAAGTGACATATGATAACACAGAACTACGGCATAAGACATAATTTTTAGATCGTTTACAATGATTTAGTTTCATGTAGCCAAAGGACCATTTCACAAAGTGTTGTGGGGCAGGTCTGTATCAATTATGAATTACCACCACAGGCGCAAAATTAGTTGATTTACAAGCCGTGCAATATTCAACAACGGTATCACAAATTGTGAGAGACGGTTGCATACCATCTCGCCCCAAACTGCAGTCATCTGCCTAAATACAGTTTTTTGGTCGCTTAATCAGCAGTTTCTAAATAACAACTATCAGAGTCAGTGCAAAATTTAGTGCAAGGCTTATTGGAATGAGAAGATGGCGTCTCACCAGTCAACGCTTAAAATTAATTAAAACTTATAATATTATTTTTGTTCTCTGAATTTATTACAACTTATTACAGAATTTAAATTTTGTTCCTTCATCTTTCTTACATACAAGGGATGTTTTTTTTTTCTTGCTGTATTCTTTTATAAAATACAGTAAACTTATTGAAACACTGTGTTCAAGCTTAGATTTGTTCCCATTTGTTTCAGAATTGAGCCTGAATATAGTTGTACAACAAACCTATAGTAATTTTGAAAACATTTAATAGGGTTAACATCACCAGCGCAACCCCTCCGGAGGCTATGACTTGAACCAAGAATACCCTGGCCATGCATCTGCAGCTAGGCTATTTAAACAGGGTTGCTGGAGTTCCTTGTAAATGATATAGTAGGCCTACTGTATCAACAGTTCAGGCACTGAAATATTCTTCCATTATGTCCATTTTCCAAGAAAACTACATTTAACATTTGGGCCTTCATCGCAGAAATCCACAACTTTTATCTGCCGTAGGCTACTGCTTAGACTGTTATACACAAAATACCTTCAACGTGAGAGAGCTAGAATAAAGATGACATACCGTACAGCTGGTAGAGCATCCGCTTCGGCAGCGGAAGATCCGGGGTCAATCCTGGGTCGAGTCACACCTATGACTTTAAAATAGGAAGTTGTTACTTCCTCGCTTGGCGTTCAGCATTAAGGGGATACTACAGTGACTGATTGATCCGTATCAGTATAATGGCTCGTTCAGTAAGTAGTCTCAGTGAAGCAGCGCTAGATAAAAGAGCGGTGGAAATCCCTCCTGCAACAAGGAGGAACATCACACTTACATGCACCCTTAGGACTCCTTCGTCCTGAGGAAAAATTGTTAAGTACAAGGTTACACCGTAAGCACGCTCACTAAAGATGACCTCACCTTGCTCTCGTTAATGGAGGCGTGCTTAAACATTGTCAACACAAACTTTCACTAAGCTTTTACTAGGTTGATAAATATCTAATAAAATATTTAATGCCAGTTTATGATGGTAGTCTTTCAGTGGACATGAACATTAATCAGGTGCTATCTTTCACTTCAAGACACATTTGCTTTGATATGTTCAAGCCTCGCTGAGAACAGAATTTTTGATCTAGGTTGATTCAATTTGCTCCACCCATAAGATCATTAATTAAAAAAATTCTTGAGCACGGCATTAATAAAACACATAATAAACACATAAACACCTGTCAAAATAGATAATGTATATGTGCAATGTATTATGGTACATATGGTTCTTCAGAGCATATATTGAAGAGGCAATGTGATTCACCTTGTCTTATAGCTGGAAAAATAGGCATTGAATTTGATTGATATCTCGCAAAGTTCCTTGCATTTCCAGTTGAATAGATCGGAAAGTGATTTTTTCTTTGCACGTACAATTATTTGAACCGTTGGTTATTATGCAATATGTTTGTTTAACAAATAACATGATAATAGAAAACATTTCATGGATGAGAACTGCTAATTGGACTGTGTTGTTAGCGAGGAGGGTTTCTGTATTGATTTGGTTTCAACTCATTTTGACGTACTTGTCAAAAAACTTAGATGAGTCGAAATATTCATTGGCCTTCAACCCTTTTTCATAGGGTTCATTTAAGCAACAACTTTTTCCTCGTTTGGTATATGAGGAGCAATTACGCGGGGAAGTCGATTTGCCAGCCTCTGTTTGATAACGTTAAAATGGAGTTTGACAAGCCAATAGCTCATGCCGCTCATAATTGTGTTTGGGTGAAATCTGATGAACAGATGATAAACAATTGCCGTTACCGTTCATGTTGGCTGGGCTTTGTTTCCTGTGGCTTTCTATGCTCCGCCACACATCTAGGTTGCCGCTTTTCACGTTTTTGTGATCTGATGAAACTAAAGATGGCATTGCGCCTGGAGGCTGTGTGCTGTGCTCATGACGGCATGAACTTATGAACAAGTTTGTGACAACTGCCTGCAGGACAAAGCGCACTCCTCCAAATTTGTAATGACGTGGCCGATAAATTTCTCCTGTTTCTGCTTCATTGCCCGTTTTTAAGCCATTCCGTTTTGTGATAGTTATCTGTCAAGAAAGCCTCCTGCTAATGATGACTTTTTGGGTAGAGTGGAATCTTATCAGTTTTAAAGCTTTAAACCTAAGCCTGTACGGCACACTGTTTTGAAATCCCCTTTCTTTGCGAGCCAGAACACCAAATTGAATTCCCTCGACTATTTGAGTCGTGAAATCAGGTTAAAGCAAACTCAGCCGTGGCTTTGGATCAGTGGTCTTCGATATTCAGCTTCACACTCATTCACGTCTGATGTCTGGCTTAACAAATGCCTCTTAACAACCACCGCTCATCCTTCATCAGTACTGATACAAAAAAAAAAAAAAAAAAAAACACTGGCAACTAAACAAAATACAGACATCATTTTGTAGAGATAGTAGAGATTTTCTTCTCAGATTAATCTTTATACTTTCAGCAACAAAAAGCGGAACCTCAAAAGACACTGGAGCTGTGAAATGCCGGAGCTGGCCATCCAGGCCGGAAGTAATGGGGGCGGTTAATGCTGCGTGGTTAGCCTTGGGTTACGGTTTGATGCTAAATTGTAGTGGAACCCTTGTTATAGTTATAGCTAGCAGGAAAAAGGCAAAGTTATTTACGACTATCTACTAACTTCTTGATGTCAAATAATAAATCTGTCGAAAACCATTATTCACAAGAAGAAGCTTTTTCATGACATCCCTGTAATTGAAGGCCTCACATTAAAACTGCAGTAAGAAAAATATTTTGCACTTTCATTTTATAGTCTATTTCTTTTACAGTTGCCTACATTCAGATGTCAGTAAGATTAATCAAACTGGCTAAGAGAATTGCCATCTGAATCAGTGACAGGTAACAACACAAGCTCTACCCATGGATATGTTTGAAGTTCATATTCTTGTTAGGGAAATGAAGTTAGAACACTTTTTCTAATTCATAATGTTAAAGTTTATAAGCTTGGTTTCGACGGCAAGAACCAGTTGCATAGGGTGACGTCATAATTATTTAAAAAACAGTGGCATACTGGGTATTGGGCAGAGTTCAACATGTTTTGAAGAAGGGTGACACCAGTTATCTGAACTGCTATCGACTTTACTGTAAACCCTGTTTCTGATACTGCCATATTAAAAATCGCTCGCATGTTTTAATATAATGTAACCTTAATCAATAAATTTATCTTTATCTCTTGTAGTATATGATCTCACAGCAGTATAGTTTTAGAGCTGGATATTAGGAATTTAAAGCGATCTAGTAATTCGCGAAGACAGCAGTGTAGGCTGTGTTATTGCATTGAACTTGTTCTAACCGCATGTAGTTGCAGCCATTGTAAAACAAAATACTCTCCATGCCCACTGTCCAGCATGCAACTTGTTTTTGAATAATTATGACGTCACCCAAGGCAATGAGTCCCTGGTGTTGAAACTAAGCTTATGGAGTTTAACATTATGAATTAGAAAAAGTATTCTAACTGCAATTTCTAACATGGACGACCAATGTATCTGTGTATAGGGCTTGGCTTGTTACATGACACTGGCTAAAGGCAATTTTGGTATGACTGATTTTACAGACAGCTGAATATAGTAATTATATGGGACTCTCTAAAAGAAATAGACTATAAATGGCATATTACTCAACTTTCCTGTTGTTCTCACCGCTTTATTTAGTGATTTAATTTGTTTGTTTATAACTGGTAGTAAGGCCCCCTTTTTTAATTTAAATTAAAACTGTTTGTGAAAATCATAATCAGGACCTTCTCCTGTGTCTTAAAAACCATTTTGATCTGAGATCTGACATGTTATCTTACACATTCATGCACATATGTACACTTTTAGTCATGCAGGTGCTAAATATAGGTCACCCAGTAGTGAGCAAGTGGCCTGTTAGTGGTGTACCTGTGCTATTCCAGTAGGCTTATTGTAGAACACTAAGTGGATATCCACACACAAGTACATAAAGATAAGTAACACATAGTTCCCTGAGTCTACCTTCAGGGGATGAAGGACATCCGTGTTTGAATGGTGTTGCTGCAAGCGTACTCACAGTTGTGAGTTTGTGGCTTGGCAGGGTAATCTTTAGGGACAGTGCCTGGTGGGTAGGCCTACTCTAAATGAGAGTCGAACAGGGCATTTAACAGGCTGTGCAACTCCATAAGCCTTTGAATTTAAAAAAAAATATGTTGAATTGATCGAAGTGGATTGATTTCTTAAGTAGTTTGCAAAGTATTAACATTTCCGTTTGTGCTGCGGGAAAACAGCATTGATGTTGTTGATGTTGTCGTCGATTTATTTATTTATTTATTTATTCAATTGGTGTTTTGCACTGTACTCAAGAATATTTCACTTATACGGTTGCAACCAGCAGTGTAGTGGGAGTAACCTGATCAGAGCACTGAAGAAACTCTGGAGAGGTTCCTGGTAGACCTTCCCGCATGTGAGCGGAGAGAATCCAGCATGAGCCGGACTTGAACTCAGAGCCTTGGTGAAATGCTTTTAGGTCAATATACTGCACTAGCACACTACAACAACTAGACCATGCAGGGTCCCCATGTTGTTGAGGATGGTACACAAAGGTTCTACTTGTTGTGGGTCAGGGTGTGCAGGTTTCAAATGCACATACGTCACTGCTTTCAGTGTGTCTGCACAATTTTTCTTGTTCAGATCTTTGACGATCGTAAAGAGACAAAATGGATCTATCTTCTTTACATTACATTATACAAGGACATGTTATCCATCGGTGACATGTGGCCTCAGCAAAATCTTTTGATCCTTGGTGTCAGGTCTGTTCCTCAAGGCTTCCTTCATACATTCTGAAAATTGCGTCTAGCTTCTCGTGGAATTGCAGGAACTCTTTAAGTATTCAAGAAAATAGCGCATAAATCTTTGCAGGATTCCATCATTTTATACACAATAATTGTCTGTCTCGACTCATGGCATTGTCTGTAGGTATCTGCAAATAGCAGGATGTTCTAGTATACATGCGAGTCATCCTGTAAAGTTATGAGTTACATGTTGTGTGCCCTGTTGGCAGTCCCTCTTCCCCTTGTCAAATTGTTGTAGACATGCCATTAAGCCCATAAAACATTAATACCAATCATGTCTTTAGATGCTACTGTCTCTCGGGTGATTTTGAATTTTCTTTCTTTTGGCTAAAAACATCTGCACACAAGCAAATGGATCCAATCATAATATAAAAAGTGTATCTTAGCCTAGCCCTGTGTAATCCGATTTTCTGCCCTGAAATTTTTCTGTCTTACACAAGATCTTGTGATGTTATTATTTTCCATTTGTTAGCAGACTAGTGATGATCATGTGATATGAAGGTCTTTGTTGATTGTTTATAGAAATGGTACACACCATTGTATTGTTCGTTGAAGACCACTTGTCTTCCATCTAATAGGTACACAAGTCTGTTTGCGACATGTGAGAAAGGTTACAAGTCTTTAACTTGCCAGATGTAGGTGGTTTATTCAAGGCAATCTGATAAGTGATCTTCACTGTATAAATGAAAAATTCCTGAGTATATGGCATTAAACACTAATCAAATTAGGAAAACCAAAAAGAGTTGCAAGATTTAAATGAAGACACACTACTGGAATCTGAATAGATTTCTGATATCTAAATTGAGCTTTTTCATGCCTGAATCTTGCTTCTAGTGTGGCTTAGAGTGAAGGCTTATGTTGTACAAATGTCATCCCTGAAGTGTATACACTGTACATAGGAGGCTTTGTGTAGAGATTAATGTCGGACATGCAGGGTATAGGAGACAGGCAAACTTACAAAGGATTATCTTGTCTCTGTTGTGGCATTTATAAGCCCTGGAGTGTTGGGAACTTTTGACTTTTCTTGACAGTTATTGTGGTTTGTGGATCTAGTTTTCTATCAGACAGTGTAATCTGGTCTTTTATTGTTACCTTGAACAGATCATACTGATGCAGTATGTGCTTTCTTGATGGATATATGGTCACAGCATATGGGCCTTGGAACTGTAATACAGCATGTGCCTTTTACATTGTTACATTGTTACATTGTTACATTGTTTTGTGGTTATGACCTAAACTGTTAGCTGGAACATTATGAGCATTTTACCCTCTGCTACATCAGATAAGTACATATGGAAATGGTCTGTTGATATTCTCCATTGCAAGTCTGGGTAGTTAAATATTTTGACCATATACTGGAGTCAAAGCCCAATTATCATTAATGTCTTAGTTGTTCTTGTCTTAATTACAGGACTGCATGATGTTCATCATTTCACATGAAACAACGATCATCTAAACTTGGAATTTGTACTCTAAAACACTCTAGTTTATTCTGAAATCGAAGCCTTAATTGTTTTTATTAACCCAGGTGTTTGTGTCTTACGTGTATCTTTGATGGGAAAGAAAAAATACCAATTAACCATTCTGTGGCTCAAAACTGATTTTAGTTCCATGGAGTGATATAGTAGTTTGACCTTTATTTGTATAGGATCAAGGAAATGACTGGCAAACCCCAAAAACAAAAAATGCAAAAAGATGACTTGAAAAGATTTCCTCATTGATTGGTTACAACAGTTGAATCCCTTAATATCAGTTTGTCCTTCATGAGATCTGCAGGTCCCTGACATCACATGTGTGAATACAACACATGTGGATGGAAAATTATTGCTATACCTTTAAGGGGAAAGAAATGTATAGTAGAATGACCTCTTGTATGGGAGCCGTGCCAAAATTTGCCCATTTATTAATTGGTATGAACCCTAGATGTACTTTCGCAGACACTTCAGTTGTATCCTAGCAACACGTCTGCATTGGCAGTGAAGAATCTATACGGTGACTGTGTATATAACCAGTCTGGAATCATAGGCAAATAAAATGCAAACATGAAAAAAGACTTTATAAAGCCATTTTGTTTGATGCTATATGCACCAATTAATTTAGCCGCAGGTTACCTTGTGCTGGTGACAGTTACCTTAGATGTGCAACATCCTTCCCTTTAAAAATTATACAGTGTTACTTGTCAGCCTCTAAAATATCAGTATTTTGTTGTGCAGCTGGCATGATGGTCACAGAGTGGTATCTGAAAAATAGATGTTAATTATTTGGTGTACACCTTTAGGCTTTGTACTCACATGGAATATTGTTAGATGATAGGAGTTACATTATTTGGTGGATATACAGTGTGCACATGCATGTAGATATATTGCATCAAAGTTATGTGTCAATTGAATACTGTGTTGATTAAAGGAGAAGAAAACTTAAAATCCTGACAATATGGGCTGAAAAGAGCATATTTTTTTCTATCTGGTGGTGCCTGCTGCATAATTTTGCAAATTTTCCTTGCCATACAACGTGTGAAAACTGCAAAGCTGGCATAAATCGCTGAATCCATTGCGTCCTCCATCTTTAACACCCTGTAATTTATGCTGGGGGTGTGTTGCCTCTCAGCTAATGAGAGTCGTTAAAACTGCCCGCTTGCTCGTGTAAACTCGGAACCTACGCCCATCATTTCGGTTTCACGATCCTCAAGCGAAAAACGAACTGTATTGTTCGCTACCTTCTTGGAAGAAGAGTTCTACCGGAAATGTATGAACTGCGCTTCGGAGGTTTCCGACGGCAATTCTCCGCCTAACACAGAAGACTTCAGGACTAGTTCTTAGACAAAATGGAGTCGCCCACAGCAGATTTTGGCGCTGACTTTATTTATAGTTTATCAGCTTGAGGTACATATTAGAATTTTTGCACCTGCGAGGAAGTGCATACTGTTTTCAATGGTATTTGTTTGATATTTAAATTTTCTTTTCCTTTAATTATGAGCAAACAACTTTATTGTTTGTTTATAGGCTAAGCAGTGAGGTTATGAAGAGATCTAGATACTACAGAAACAAATAGTCTGTTTAAATGTACGGAAATTTGCACCTTGACATAATAAAGGAGATCCCCAATGACTTTATTTTCACACTAAATGTTCCCTAGACACAATATTTATGCTATGTCAGTCTGTAAACTGCTTTTTAAAAAATCTTACGTCACCTAGTTCAGTTTAAAAAAGATAAATTGAAGTTGGACCTTCTGCCTGTCTTGTCGACGTGGTAGCCCTGGCCAGGTGAAGTCATGCCGGTAAGACTTTCGGTAAGACCTTCTGGGATTATGTGTTGACAAGCCCTGTAAAGCATTGCCGAATGCATTAGGCCTACCCGCTGTGTGCTTTTCCAGAAGCCATCGTATGACCTAATCTAGTATTACCCTTACGTGTACACATCTTAATTAGCCCCCTGGAAATCATGTAACAGTTTTACAACAAATACTTTGAAAGCTAGGCTACTGGAGTTGTATTAGATCCTGGAGAAGCCTGTACAACTTCTGTGAGTGGCATTTAGAAGTTGGGATGGAAGTACACTGGACAAGGCATTGTTATGGATATACCACTTCTCGGTTTATCAACACGACGTTTCGATGTTGTTGCTGACATCGTTATAAAGTGAATTTTGTTCTGTTGTTGGCACTTATTTCTCTACTTGTTATATTTAAACCCATTAATGTTTTGATGTCATTCACTTGATAACGATGTTAGTCATTACATCGAAATGTCGTACTTATAGACCAAGACGTTGTGTCCATAAGAATGCCTTGTCAAGTGTGTACAGTGTAGCAACTGGGCGCTACGTTGACCAATTTTCGCTCACATACCGGCCTCGTAGATGACCTAAGCGTGCTCCCGTCTGGTTTGTCTTGACACAAATTGAACATCAGTGGAATTATGGTAGTATTTGTTGAGAATCTGGCACGGATTCGAAGTCTGCTATAAATTTTTATAGCCAAGTCAAGCAATGCTGGCTGCAACACGAGGATCCATGCAGTCTGGCCTGAATTGTATTGAATATGAAACAGCGATTCATAACACAAAGAATGCCAATTTAAATTTTGTTAATGTTCGCGCTACAGGCTTCAAAGTAGAGCCACATACAGCCCTGAAGCCACGTGGACGTAAAAGAGGGCAAAGGCTAGTGGCTCCCCACAGTTAGTGTCACAGCCTGCTGTTTCAAACAAGCAAGTAGCTAAACAACTTTTACATTCTGGGATTGAAAATTCGAACGTCTTTTCTTTTTCGTTTGTTTTTTGGAGGATATTATAAGGCTCATCCTTTGGCCTTTTCTTTCAGAAAGCATGGCTCATACGACTACAATCAAGTTCCTCGTAAATCAAAGGGCAATTTTAATGAGGATTGGTCCATATTTTCTCAATTTGGAGGAACAGTTGCTAGTGGCTGATCTCTAATTCACCTTGATCTTTTGGTGAATGTCAGAGAAATTACATAATACTCCTGAGAGTGTTTGAAAATCTATGAAATAGCTGTTCTTTTTTAACCAATCATCTGATATGGAATTATTTTGTGCACAGTCCAGAAAACTCTCAGAACTTTAATCGTCTGCTAGCTTTCTGTTGACATTAGTGTTCTTGTTAATAGAATATGTCCGCTGTGACCAACGCTCCTTCAGTTCAATATGACACATCTGCAGAAGTGCACTAGCTGTAGTTGTACAGTCATGGTTTGATATTTTGCCAATGTTTTATGGATGGTGATGATGCAATTTCCACTTCAAAGGCTGGAAAATTGGCTCATGAGAATATGATTACAGAATGTGCCTTTTAGGAAGTCAATTAAACCAGATTTTTCTCTTGTTCATATTTGAAATTTCTCCTGTTTTTCTCTCTCTAAAATTGCCTGATCTGAAAAACAGCTACGTGTTGAGAGAGTTGCTATGCCAAATTTTGTTGGTGTTGTTTAATATGCATGTTATGTTTACTTTATAACTATATTATAACTTTATAGTTCTCAGATCTAACTAATATTACCTTCATCCATGACTCATTGATGATACCTGTGTATGTCAGTCTCGTCCTCCATTTTATGTAGTGTCTCAGTGGAATAATATTCATAGCAGTGCATCTGTTAACATTGAGAGAATATGTAGATAGCAGATTTAGTACACTGCCAGTAAACATGGGTGATCCAGGCTCAGTGTATTAACAGCACTTATCCAGCTTGGAGTCTCAGCCTACAAGCAAATGAATCATCTTTCCAGTGGTTGAGATCTTCAATGAGACAAATTAAACACATCTCACAGTTCGATGAAGCAGTGGCAGGCTTACCGATGTTGCACGTTTCAATAAGTGAAAATTAGCTACGAGGGGCCCGGGCAAATTGCTACTATCATTTGGTGCAAATTATATCGGCTCTTCTGTCCCGTGGTCTCCATGTCAGAGTGAAAGTAATTGTTGTGGAACCGTGTTGTGAGGTCCAGGAGTATCACACAGTCGTTGAAGGGTTATGATTATGAGAGTAATTACCGGGACTATACCGCCAAGAAGGCAGCCCCAGTTACTTCTGGCATGTCTCTTGAGCTGTGGGTGCCACCCAATGCATACCTGCGCCCACTAACTACCTTTCACAATCACTATCAGGTTTGCTCTCAGTATGACACCATTTCTAACAGCAGTGTTATGGCATATTTGACATGAAGAAGTTGATAGCAGTAGTTTGGTGTAGGTCAAGATGGAATGCTGATGTAAGCAAAAATCAAAATAGGACTGAAACAATGAAAGCCTTCAAATTTATAACATTTAATATACTAATTTAGCTCCATGTAGTATTCTGATGGTCATTCATTCATTCCATATAGTATTAAACATGTCTGATTTTCAAATACTTTTTGTGATATTCTGTTACAAGCATGGAAGATTTTAGGAACTTATGTGAAGAGAAAATGGGTAAACCATTGGTTGTCATGCAGTAATTAGAACATTTTATGTGTCCTTTGGGATGGATACAACTTAATACATGGCTTACTGTCAGTTTTATAGTGCCCATAATTCCAGTTACAAGTGTAAAGGCGCCGATGATTTCTTTGTAGAGGAGTTGATATTTATGGGAGGTGGTGTAGAATGTGAAATCAGTTATTATTGCCTTGAATTGTTTTGTAAGGATAAAGGTCCAGTATATCGATTTGAGTTGTTCTTATAATGACAAAACCAATGAACATTTTCAAGATTTATGGGGACCAGTATCAGATTCATGAATGCAAACTGCAGAAATAAACAATTTTTAATACCAAGTCGATATAAGTAAATCAATATATTGAATTATTTATGCTCTTTACTTTTCTGTTTTCTAGATGCCAGAATTATCTAAGATTGGATTGGTATTGTGACACCATATTATCATCAGTCCAGCAAGTAGTGGTCACACATTTTATACAAAAGCTGAGTAATTACACTAGGGCAGCATAGAAATGACTTCATTGTTCCTGAGGTATATGTTGGGATATAGTTGAGAGATGCAATACTGTTCTGCTGTGTGATGAAACAGCTAAACTACATGTATCTCACAAGATCGACCTCAAACATTCTGTTCTGGCAAAAGTGAACTCAGTACAGCTGTTCCGATCTGCGGACCAGTTTGTAGGATGTGAAACTTCAACAAGAAAGAATGCTTTTTACTTTGTGGCTTTCTCGTTTTCAAGTCACCATTTATCACATGATAATGACCATGCCTGGAGTTGGCAAACTGCCAAAGTCACAGCAGAATCTTTCAACCACTGCCAAGTACATTGTAAGTTTATATATATGTGTGTGTGTGTGTATATATATATATATATATATATATATATATATATATACATGATGCTGCTTGCTGATAACTAACATAGCCATAAAGGGTACATGTATCTTTAAACTGAGCAATTTTGTCCTGAAGTTCTGAAGTATTTTAATTTTGATGGCAACTTATACATACAAACCTGAAGTCACATGTTCGACTTATTGGTCACATATATTTTGGACCTGACATTTATTTTGGTGTTAAATGCCATACTGAAAATTTTTTTATGTGTGCTGTACAGATTCAGGCAGTTGGGTTAATGGGTGGAGAAAAACGGATTGCCTGGAGGAAGTCACCACCCTTTGCCTGCAGGGACCTGACAAACTTCCTAACTTAAAGCAGCAACAGATCTGACCTGGACTAAGTTTAACCTTTTTGTTCATCAACCTGTAGACGTGCCAGTTAGATTTTTTCCATTTAATTATCTAGTACAAATGTGATGTATGCTTGGTAATATCTGTTCTCTTACTTCATGCTTTCTATAGTAGATGCCATCATTTTCTGACAAATTAGTCAGCAATCTTCCCAGGGTTTCTCGTAACCCTTATTTCATTATCAGCGTGATTTGTGGATCATAGAACTATCTGATTGCAATGTTAAAGAAACATCCAACTGAGACAGAAAGAATGCAGGCTTGGCAACAGTCCAGCAGATCGCTACAAGCAGCATGTTGACTGTAGGCTTTGAATTAGATATAAACATGTTTAAAATATGTCAGAGAGTCTGTGTGTTGTCTGCGTCACCATTTGAATTGCATCGAATCGACCCTCATTGGCCTAGCTTAGACAAAGTACACTTGATTTGGCATACAATTTCATCTGTTTTCATTGTATATATGTACCAGTAATTATGAGTCATTTGAACATGTTGTCTTTTGTTAGGTTCATGCATAGTTTTGTATACCATTGAGAAACGATGCAAATCTTTAGTCAGTTTTGGATTTTCTTGATTTCATAAAACAGCCAATCAACCAACTTAAAAGTCTCAAAATTGTAATACATCTGTTGGTTGTTCAGAAGCATTTGGATGGGAAGAAATCAGTTGTTTGAATGATTAAGATTTTAAAGTTTTAAGGATAATGAATACACTGTGTACGTATGAAGTTGCAGGTTATGTATTCAAATTCTTGAACATGCAAGGTTTATGATTATAGTATGTCTCTTAACCTGTGTTTTTGTCTGCAGTTGCATACCAGTTTTGGATTGGTTTCCTGCACATTGTATACAACAAAATTGTGCCCAGTAAACATTTTTGTGTGTCCCTAGTTTATTTGACAAGTAGGATCAATGTGCAAAACACTAAACAGACAAAGAGAATTTGCACAAATTCTCATACAGCACCATGCAATCTGGTATGAGGACATCTAAAGCTACAGAAATGGTATAGGTAATATATCTAATTGTTCGGTATTTTAGTTGGATATTGCTTTAATTCAATCCTGCAGTTTTATGTATGTCTGAAATCTATTTATTATTACAATGCAGCTTTGTTAACCTGAAGGCTATTCTAGAATGTATGTTCCTTGATAAAGTCAAGAATATAGATTAGTCAGCAACTGTTTAACAGCATGATTGTAAGTCTGATTATGCAGCCCAGAAACAAGTAACACCTGATCCCAGAACCGATCACGCAGTTCCTGCGGTTTTTGACACCTTTTTCTCATTTGTTAATTGTGGACTGCACTCGTCTGTCAGACTTTAGTGATTTCTTCCATTGCTCAACCATTAAGTGGGCATGTTGTGCAGATGTTCCTGTATGTTCTGTAATCAATTAGGAACCAGGTCAATGGTAAGGCTGTTCGAGCTCATTGGCTACAGAGTATCTTTGCCAGGTACGATGTAAGGGCCCTTCGCTGTGCCTAGAGAGTATAAGAGCGATCATGCATATTCTGGCGTTAACAAAACATTCCAGGAAATTGAGCGTGATATTAGAGTAGCTTCAGGTCTAGAGCAGCTGTTGCTTTTGGAAATATCGTTATTGGTCGTGTTAGATAGACACCATTATGGGTCCAGTGCTTTCATAACTGGGTGCGGGATATCAATTTTTCTACAAGGCTGGAAGAGTAAAGGCAGTCATGTGAAGGTGATACGTACAGTCTGTAGCATCAGACTCGTGCCGCTAGAGTGACAGTTCTCTGTTGGCAACGTATCAGCCACAAGGTCCTTGGTATCAAAGAGCCATTGATCCCGAATAAGTCAGTGTTGGACTACCGAATTCTGTCTGCCATGAGACGGGTCACCATTTGTATTGTTCGAGAGTAATCAAGTGGCCATATTTCACTGGTAAGTTTGGACATTCTCCATCATATACTGTTTCCCCCTGATTACCATAGCATGTCTCAAATATCACGTATTCCATGAAATATGGTCAGTTTTACTCAATTCTGTACCGGCCAATTCTCTGCTCATAAAATCACAGAAGTCCGTTTCCATACTTGTCAGAACTGGAAAAGTTAGGTTTTGTTGTCAAAATTGTGTGTCAAGTCATTTTCTGTTGTTCTTTCTGTGAAGGTCCTTTCAAATTGTCAAAATTGGAAAAGACATTTTCAGTTGTCCTACTTCAGAAAGTCAGACTCAGTCTCAGTCTCAGTATATGGCCAACTGACAGTATAGTGTATACATTAAAGGACATGTGGAATTGTGCTGGCATTACAGTATATGGCCAACTGACATTATAGAGTGTATGTATTAAAGAACATGTGGAATGGCACTGGCATTACAGTATATGGCCAACTGACACTATAGAGGGTATATATTAAAGAACATGTGGAATTGTACTGGTATGTTACCAGTATATGGCCGAGTGGCAATATTGATAGTATACATAAGAACATGTGGCATTGTACTGGCATTACCGATATATGGCCAGGTGGCAGTCTGTTGGTGGTGTAAGAAGATGTGGAAGATGTTTTACCGCAGTAACGGCCATATAGCCAAGTTACAATATATTTCTAATGAATGTATCAAGGAGCATGGAATTATATGGCCTTTGTTCTCGGCCATATTTAAATAATCCTTAGTCTGATCGTCTCATGTTTTAATAGTGATATACATACACATACAAATTCATTTTTGGATTTCTCCAAATGACCTAGAAATTGTTTCACTGAAGGTGAAATGATTATTGTATTAAAATAGCTTAAAGCGGCTTAAATTTTGACAAATCTCTGTTTAATTTTTATGATGTTTAAATAGAATAAATAAAGGTTTCTGAAAACTTGGATTATACCGTACCACCCTTAATGAAATCTTGGTTATATATTGTGTTACAGGATTTTGGGATAAAGCAAAAGTGAGCTAATTAAATATTTGTGAAAAACTTACTTTAAGTCTTCAACCTTTTCAACAGCCTCTCCAACCAATATTTTAAAGCATTCTGAGAAAACTAGGGGTGTATAGAAATAATTTGCGCAGTTTTATACAGCTTGAATCTTTAATGATGCAAACAAATCAATTTTGGCATCATTTTGATAATAATTGTTTGCATAAATTCCACTGAAGAAAGTGCTTTTAGTGGTTGAAAAAATTTACAGTACTTTTAAATATTAACCCCTAATACTATGTATATGTTTAAAAGAAATTTTTCTGGAATATTTCATTTGCAAATTCATTGACATTGTAAATACATGCATTATCATGCAGAATTACTCATTCTTTGTATAGTGATCATTGATCCCAATTTAGCATTGTTATGTAAGTTTTTTGTTATTTAAGATCTTGAATGTTTATCTCTTTATGTCTGTTTCTTTTTTTTCTTTTTCTTTTGCTAACAGCACACCATGGTCATGCATATGATTAAAATTTGTAGCCCTTTAAAGACAACTGCTCTCATGTTTGGGCATAAAGTTCCAGAGTCATGTTTTATTGAACAGCGGAAGTCTTTTGAATTTTATTCCTTTTTGCTAATAGAGCGAGGGTCAGAGTTTGTACTTCTTGCAGCATTTGTTTGGATAGAACAGGCTTGCACTACCCTTCTAAGCCTGTGTCCACACAAAATCAAATTGATCCTTTCATTGTCAAATAGTTGCCTTTCGTGAGAAGCTCTGAAAATCCAGCTCTTTTGGTGGTTTTAGGAATCCTGTCTTGTACCAGGGGGCATCTAGCAGCTATCTTAGCCAATTCACAACTAATTCAGCCAAAGGTAAGATTCCAGTATGTGATATATTGGTTAAGAGTTGTCTGCAGTGAAACCATCACTTTATAAAACTGAGCCAGTGATGATCCTTATCTATTTTTTAAAAAATACATACAAAATGAAGTTGTAAAGTTTAATTTGCCACGCAATAATCCTCATGCTACAATGTATGTTTTGCACACCAACAGCGCATAGAAGATCCATTTGTATTGGCAAGGTTGAATAAAGGTGAGCAATTGACTTTTTAATAATGTATAGACAAGCAGTACATTTACAATACCAAGTACATGTCACAGTTTTCCTTCGTTATGATCTACATAGATATGCAAGTATGTTCCTAAAAATGGTAAATATTGATGTCTGGATAGAGTAAATGTTTAAGAAAAATGGCTATTTCTGAAGATGACAAAGACAAATACATCAAACAGATTATTGTATGAAAAAAGTGAGAAGGATTTCCTGTCACAAGGCTTTTTGTGTGTAATGTTTCTCTGAGAATGGAAATTAAAAAAAATTTTAGCTGCTGATATAATTGTGATATCCTTGACTTGGTTCACTCATTGTAAAGATCAGTCTTGGCTGTCTTGATGGGAGGTCAGTCAATGTAACATGATCAGACAGAATGATGAGAAACCTGCAGAGCTGAACATTCTTACGAGTCAGTCGACGGGCCAGCTCTTTTTACAGCCAATTTACAGCCTGGATTAAGCTGGGCTTTTATGGGTCATTTCTTTATCATTGCCAACTATTCAGGTAAAACTTTAATGAATCTCCATGACTATTGGAATGTCAGACCCAAGATAAAGGTAAAGTTCTTTATGGTGAAGTTAACTGTCGAAGCATCAACACTTCCAGTCACTACTGCACTGGAAAACGTGATAGCAAGGGAGAACATCTGCCCTACCAAGAATAATGGCACCTCATGATTTGAGATTATCTAAATCAGTCAAGTGCAAGCAGGCCATAGTTCTAGGTTGCTAGGTGGTCTTAATTAACTGTAATGACCAATAATAATAAATGTTCATTTCATTGCTTGGGTGTGAGGTTAGTGGTGGAGAGGATGGTGGGGGTTGTTATGGTGAAATTTTTTGACAGTCTGTGTATATACGGTCTGACAAGGTAGAGGGAATTTTCCTTGTAGCTCAGACTATGCAACCTAAAGAGAACCTTTTCCTGGATGACCAGTGCCTGGGGCAAGGAACCACTGGTTAACAGGAAACTATGTTTTCAGGGAGATACCATCAGAGTGCCCATCCTCGGAAAATAAAAGCCATTATTTGTCTCCTGAAGAAATTGTGTTTCCAGTTTGTCCCAAAGGTTTCTACTTACTTTTTGCACGCATATTCCAGTGTTCAACACTGTTGCTTCGGGGAAAATGTCAGATATTGATTCTGTGAACTGGAAGTTCATAAAGGCATCTTTAATACATGTATATGTCCATTTGGATGCACATTAATATTGCTGAGAAGAGATAGGCTGTATTATGTAATGTTCATTTCATGGTTACATCTACTTCATCCCTTTGAGTAATCAAGGTTGATCAATTTTTTCTTATAATTCCTATGTTGGTACTGTGTAGGCTTTTGTGATTGGATGAATTGTTCTACGTTTTACATTGTGCGGATTGTGCTTGTACCTGTTGGATGAGTATTCAGTTCTAATTGATGATTTATTTACATGTAGCCATATATTAACATCATTGTTTCTAATTGTGTAAGTTCAGACATCATTACAGATCGAAGAATTGACTGAAAATCCTCAGTTTTCAAATAATGTGTAATCTGTGTTCACAGCACAGCCATGTGTAAGTAAAAGACACATGTTCCAGAGAATCAACCTATTTTAAAGCTACCAGCGAGTTACCAGAGAATATCAGTCTTTTGGAAGTGTCTGAATACCGCACCAACCCGTTTTCTTTTTGTTTCTTGTCAACAGAACAGGCACAGACCTACAGTGTATGTGGAGCAATTCAGCAAGTGTTCCCTCATGGTTATCTACATTCAGCTTTGATGGTATTGTGTATAAACCGTACCTTCTTGTTTTTAAAGGTGTACACGCTCAGACAGCTCTGAAAATTATGTATTAAAGTTTTGATATTTTGTGGGTTATCTGGTTAGAAAACGCACACACAAAACTAAGTATGTTGGGAAGAAGAAACACTTCAGGAAATGTCCTAAAATTGTGTCCCAAAACATGTATTTTAGGAGGCAGACAAATATTACTGTTGATGCTGAAACATTTTTTTGCAGCAAGTTATCATCATGCTTTCCAAACAAACCTCAGTACGCCTTTGTAAGATCAACAGAACTGTCAAACTTAATCAAAATGTGCAACATGGTCATGGGCAAAATTTTACGTCATTTTTAACTCACCACACCTACATGTACATGTATAGTCAGCTTCAGCTAGAACCACGAAGCTTAAACGTTCAATAAGATTAAGGTTTGTTAATATGCTGATGCAGATCATGTTGATCAAAGAAAAGATTAGCTTTGTGAGTATATGATACATTAGTATCAAAGGAATCATCTTTCGATTGTTATTTATAATGAGATAAGTGCTTTAATGCTACCAACTGTAGGTGCACGATGTACGTAGGCCCAACCACTTTGTTGAAAGTATCATGTAGTCAAACAGACTTAAATCTGTGAAGATACGTGTATCTGTTTTTATGTGACTGACAGCCTAGCTATCCACAAACTATAATCTGAGAAATGCCATGGTTGGTAATGTCACCCTTCCAGACAAATTGGTCAGTTCATATTTGTGCAAAAGACTGAGGTGAGACTACATAGCAGTGAGAGTTTCTTCCGTGTACCTATTGATCGTTAGATGCCTTAAGTCTGGCCCAGTACATAGCATATCCTCATCAGGAGAAGGCAGCTCGGCCTCCACATGGGTTGTGGGGGTGGGGGGGGGGGGGGGGGGAAGAACTGATTTGTCAGTGGTCCACGCAGTTGAAAAGCAAAGAGAGCATGCTGGGATTTGTTCTCAACCGAGGACTCGGAGCTTTGTGGCCCTCAGTTATAGCTGGTAAAAACGCTGCATACTTTCCAATTACCAAGCAGTGAAGCAATTATCACAGCTTTTCTGGAGCCAGATAAGATAGACTGAAGGGTGCATGAATCTATCCATTCAGAAAACAGTTCTCAACGGTACACACTGAGTGGATCCTTTCACACATTTCCGTGTTATTTGGCGAAATTGTATAAGCATGCAGACATGATTTTTGTATTTGCCATGAACTCAAATATCTTTAATAAGTTGTTTTCATAGTGTCTATTTGTATCAGCCTTATGAATAATTTATCAATATTTAAATCCTTCTTAACTTACGAATGTTGAACAGGAGGAAAAAACAATTCTTTTTAATTTGTTAATTTTATGCAAAATGAAGAGAAATAACAAGTTAAATGGTTGCACTTTTTATGGAATTGTGGCTAGTAGTTTTTAAGGCATTTACAACACTGCAGTTACAATTGGATACAGCACACAGATTAAGTCACTCTGTACAAGTAAATTGCGTTCGCTGGTGTTGCTTCTTTTCACTGCGTTAGGCAGATCTAATAACTCCTGCAGACTCATGCATCAAAATAATTGACTTCAGCATTGCGGGAGGGCATTGAATGGCAGGATTGTATGAAGCAAACAATTCATCATTAAATGTATCTCCCACATTTCTGTTTGTCACTCTCGGGGTACACCAGTAATTGCCCATAGTTCCTTGAGGCCCAGTATTATATTATATATATCTTGAGTCGTCCAACACATCAAAGAAAATGAAGAACACCATTTCAGCTTTCGAGGCATCCGTCCAAGTAGTCTTTTTCTGAATTATTCTAATCAGTAATAAAAGAGGCCAATATTATTTTTCCTGTTCTGGAGATAGGAAGATACCAATACTGTTGTGTAATTCTGATCAATTCCTTGCCAATTTCGGATTGAATGTATATCAATATTTGGATAGACAATGTGGCCATATTGCCTGGCTGTCATACTTTAAGTGAGTAAAAAGTCTTAAAGATCGATTCTTGCAGAGAATTTTACAGGATCTTAAAAACAGCAAGCCATTACCTAGGCCGACATTATTTTCAGCTAAATCATCCCCAAGTCTCATCAAGCTCGTGGAATATAGAAGACCCTACTCTTGGGTTGACTTCAGGAGAAAAGATCGATAAAAGTTTACCGCTATGCTTGATCAAAGCTCACGTGGGGTCGAGGCTCAACGTTTCCTGGCAATTCACACGTTTAATACCCTCTGATGTTGATTGATTGAATTCTCTCCCTTCCGACTGGAACTCTTCGTTTCTTGTGGCCTCTAGCCTGTTGTCACCTTGGCCTTGTCGCTTTCAATGGACTATCTTTTGTTGTAATCTCCGACTAACCAAAGACCTTGACAATTACACAAGATTAATTATCACAAACCGACGAAACGGCATTATCCAGCATTGTTAAAGGTTAGTCCATTGAATATGCAATTATTTGTCATCCAGTCCTACAGACAAATCGTGACAAACTTTGGTCCTCTTGAGTGACTGATAAGGACATTTCGCATTAATTCCCTTGTTTCCTCTAAACCATGGTTAATAAACTGCAAAGGTGATAAGCAGACTTGTAAAGAAATCTGTCTAAATTTTGTTCAATTTAAACAGAGATTAAAGTAATTTTGAAGTATAATTATCTTAACAATTTAAATTACACGTGTGTTTGGATCAGTTGCCAGCTATTCATGTAAATTTATTATATTCTCCTCTTAATTGTGGACTGATGGTTTTGACCAACATGGTAATTTATCAAAGGCTGAAGGTCTTTGTCAAGTCTAATACTGGTAGTTCTCAGGAAACACCAGCCTGCTGGTCTGTCTTTTTTATCATTGATGTTTTTGGACTTGGATGTTAAAAACTTGATACTATTTTATATGGTTATGTTATGAAGACACTGAATAAAGTTTGTGTTGTACATGAAGCCCTTGAAATCTCCTGCATTAGACTTTTTGTCCTTTAATAAATTACCTGATTTACGCTTCCAGTTCTCTGGACTTTTCCATGAGCAGAATTTTGTCAAAGCAAACAGATATGTATGAATGGCATCATGAGTTAATATATGTACACTGTTCATGTTTCGTGTGGATTCATGGTTTTGTCTTAAAAATGTTTCTCATTTGCAATTCAGCATCTGACATGCACTGGTTGTCTGTCAATCCATTCATTCATTAGTACTGTAGCAGGCAATAAAACATCTGTTCAGTATGTGGAATTCAGGACTAAACTGAAACAACTTAGGTTTGAAGAATATTTACTATTGACTTCAGAACTGATGACCTTTTGCAGTGCATGTGTCTGTTTTTTGATTTGTCAATTGAGCTGATGGTCTTTCTGATGTAAAAAAAAAAATCTGGTTGACTTTAGAATTGGAAGAGAAATATTTCTAGTTGAATTAATATTATGCTGTGTTGATTATTAGAAGCATTTGAATTCATTTAGCAGGTCTTGAGCCACAAATGCACTTTTTCAAACATCAGATTTGAAGGTCACATGAGTGAAGGCTGTTCGGATCTCAAGACTTGTAGGTTATGTTGATTGAAGGTTACAGTCACAAATATACCAGCGGTGCCATTAAGATTCCAGCAACAGAAACATCGGCTTAAAGCCATTGCCATTGTGTTAAAAGTCTACCTTGAAAGGACAAGTCTGGCTGAGTCTTTCTTCCCTGTTGGCATTTTAACAAAGTTTCTCGCAGTGTTGGGTCATAAAGCCTGCTCTCCAGTGGCCCATGTGTTATCTCCAGGCCATTCCAAAGATGACTTAATGGATTGCTGGTGGTCAGCCCATACCATTGGGGTGGACATTTAAGGCAAGCCACCCATCAGCCTGACTGATAGACAGATTTCTTTTCATAACTGTTATGCAGGAACCAGAAAAGGTGAAAGATCGATGATACGCCTTAAGAGCTCTGTTGTGACCCCAAAAGACGCGTTAAATCATTGGTCAGCCCTTGATGGCATCAGTTCCATTTAAATGGCAGTGTGGAGCAGGCTTTAACAGTTCACATGAGATAGGAAAACCTATCATCACTGTCTGGTAGCAGAATTGGGACTCTCACCCACTGTGTGTTTATACTCCCTTGTTCAATCTCATCCATAGCTTTTGTCAAAAAAAACTCATATGCGTAATGTGATTGGAGTATCAGTTCCAGACAGGCTTTTTTTTAGTAGATTATAAAATGGATGGGTTGTACGTACATTGCATGATTTGAAGGTAACTGTAAGCTTGTTTTCTGTGGAAGCGTCTCTCGTTTCATTTGAAAGAAGTTTTGACAGCCAGAAACTTTTGATGTATGTTAATTCTTCTCTTATGAACTTTTGTGAAAATGATGTCAAGAAATTCAAATGAAGCTGAAAACTGATATGTGTAATTTGTATTTAAGCATTTTTGTCTGATGACACTTCACTCTTGTTTGCATGAACACTATTCAATGATGGTGGCAGTGCTTTTCAGGAAGTACTATAAAGCTGAAGGCAGCTTTATAAACATAAGGAATTTTCCATCAGTCTCATCTTCATGACAGGGTAGATTTCTACCTCAGAACTTTGTAGACATTCAGTATGTAATTGAAGAGACATTATCAAGGAACATGCTGGAGCAGACTAGATCTTCATTTCAAGCACCTTTCAGCGCAGACTGACATTGCGCTGCCTGCTTTAAGTGAATTCTTGGTCAGGCTTATGAATATTCAGTGGTGACACCAGTCTGGAACAGGTTTGTGATCTCTCAATTCAGTTTGGTGAATGATGTTATCATGGTGATTCGCCATCAGTTCAGCAGGTGACCTCATCAGTGGTATCTGATGGTGACCAGATGGTACTGCCTGGACCGCTCATTGAGAGATGTACAATGTCCCATCTGTTGCCGGCAATCCTCTTTAATTCATCGTCTTTGAGTCGGTCCTAGTAGTCTGAGCATTTGATGATTATGATGATAATGATTTTGTCTTCTATAAGCACAGTGGGAGAATGTATTGATAAACAAATACAGCTGTAGATATGAAACATGGAAAACTGTATATAACATACATGTCAAGAGGAGAAAAGAGATTATGTACTGTATGACGTGTCAAATGCATAAATATTATGTAAAGCTTTTAATGGTCAGATACATGTAGTACATTTAATAGAGATCTGGAATTCTTTAGTGCAAGCAAAATGGTTCTGAGTGGACCATAAACATATCTTTGGATAAGATGTGTATATGGTTAAAATATTCCAGCATTGGTGATTGTCTAGTGGTGTCAAGGAACAAGTGTTGGGCATATCCCTCCATGTTTTGATAGGACATAAATGCCCTCTGACATGGTTCAGTTTGGGAAAATATGATGAAAACATGTTATTTGGCTTTTGGGTCTTTATGAAAGGTCTTTTCAACTCTGTAAAATGTAGTGATGTATTGTTTTGAAGCTGGGCATTGTTCATGTTTTATTTTGTTAATTTAATGTAGAAGGCATTTGGAGAATTAAAGGCAACAATTGTTGAATATGTACAATATCATTGCTTCTGCAAAATATGTGAGAAAATTTAATTCGCTAACATATTAGAGTTCCTGTTCATCCATTTCCCAGATGGTGACTTTTCAAGCTACCATTTGGTGCAGATTTTCACAAAACAATAAAGGATATGATTTTGGTGTGTACATCACAGACTGGAAACAGGCATGTGGTAGTTCCATGTCACACGGACCTATCTCTTTTTTTCATTTTTCTCTGTCGCTGCTTGTAATCTGTTGTTTAATTTTATTACAATGTGCCTCAACACTTGGATAGCCGTTAGATACTCATCAGAGAAAGTGGTTTGTCAGATTTGACAAAGCCCTCTAAAACATTTGCAAGATTAGCATAGCTGCTCTTGATCTAAGTCATGAGGACAAATGCCAGCCAACTGCTTAGGCTGGGCAGATGGCAATGCAGACAACACTGTAGCTACAAGAGCTCAAACTCTTATTAAATCACATTCCATTAGGGCGGTAATTTGGGAATCTGCGTTACAGATTATTTGACACACACATTCTGAACATACTTCTCATGTTTTGACAAATGTGCTTGTATGTACACAAGGTGTGTGTTTTAATGCATAGATAAATAGATTTTTGTTTGTGAATACCTGTAAATGTACTTGTATTCATGGATTTTTGTGCACATTTGTTCATGCTCTTTTGTATTGATGGATATATAGGGCTTATACATATGTTACATATGCGCAAACTGCTAAATATTTTATTGCTTTCAGTGGTGAAATGTTATATGTGAATGTATCATAATGAACATGAAATCAGGAAGCAGGTTTATTTACCTGTACATGAATATGGTCAGAAGAATCTGTCAAATTTGGACACTTAAGCAATAATATTGGTAAGCCTCAGCATATATGTCTATCATTGTATTGACTTTTGTTTAGAGTTACGACATAGTTTATGATTTTGTTGTCCAATTTTCAGTAACCATGATGTGTTGATCTACATTCAGCTTTCATGTCTACGATCAATCACTCTCTGTTACACAAAATATTTACAATATATTTCAGACCTGTTTATCACAATGCTCAATTATTTTTACTTTATATACGGTGGTGGTCCATTCTGTACATGTAAGTAGAGGAAACAGGAATGCCTGTGGAAAAAACCACTGACCTTTGGCAAGCTAAACACATGTGATGTACACACTCCCATGTCATAATAGAAATGAAAGACAAGGTGTTTTACAAACATGCATGTAAGATTACCAGCACAAACAAGAAGGACAAAAATTCTAAAATTCCATCACAGTCCAAGACCAGGCTTGAGCAGACAACTTGTGTAAGTGGTTGCATGGTTGGGAGTCGCACACCTCCGTACGCCCCAATCCCCCATTACCAAGAATGCATGTGACTTTATATGTAAATCTGTTGAAACATGATAAGGAACTTGCCTCTGGATGAGTCTATATGCCATTCCTGTGTATTGATTCATTTTGATACGCTTCAGGAACGCTGCGATGTTCTTCTGTCATGTACGTTTGCAAACAGCATGAGACATCCTGGCTATAGTGAAGTAAGAGCATCAAGTGACTTATTGTAAGGAATTGTGGCAGTGGGAGACTGTGAGTTTCCAGGAACATTATGTAAGAAAGGAATGAATAATGCAGCATTGTTCTGTAAAAAAGCATCAAATGTATTAAACCAGGCACGAATGTTTGGCTGATATGTGTTTGTACTTCATGTTTTATATACTTGTACACACACCTGTAAGTGATGATTTTATTCCTGTCACGTTTTAATCTGATTATATTGGCAAAGTTAGCAGCCATTTTCATATCATTAATTTGACTAATATGGCTTTATTATTATAAAAATCTTCTATTAGAAGATTTGTAGTGTTTTGTTCATTCCTGCCTTTGTGTTATGGTGTGTTATGGGAAAACTGTTTATGTAAAGATGTTCATTGTGAACAATTAATGGTAAGCCCAGCTCTAACTCAGGTGACTATACAGTGTGGTAAAAAGGTATCCCATGTGTGGGATATTTTGAGAAATTGTCCTTTTTGTGATACCAGAATGATTGATACATGTATGTATGGGGTTTTTTTTAGGTCTGGTATGGCTGCAGTTACATGTACTTCTGCAAGAACATTCGAGCTGCTTTGAGAAATCATACATTTTTTGTGGAATGTTTTAACAGTAAAACCTACTTTACGAGGCTTTTATCACATTTTGCTCATGTAGCATTTGCTATTCTGAAACTTTTCTTATTTGTGCAAAGTGTATGGAGAACTGTGCACTGTGAAGTTTTTTTCTGCAAGGTTTTGATTTTCCATAGATTTATGTTCTGTTGATAATGTTTAGATGGTATAATTTGCCTGGCCTATTATGAACTGTATGATATACGTGAACACAACCTATCTGGAAGTGATGCACTATCAGTGAGTAGGGGAGTGTACGGGTTGATAATCATTGATTTCTTATTACCTTAGCTGTGAAGGCTGTTGTCATGGTCATGTACGTCTGTCCGTCCGATACCCTAATATCTTGAGAACGGATTCATGTGTCAATATAAAATTGGGGTTAACTTGATTTGCCACGCTTGGATCATCAGGAAACCTGTCGAAATGAATATTGTCAAAAAATATTTGACTAACCTTTGACTTACTTTCTTGTGGTTACAATTCATGTTTGGGTTGGTAGCATATTATCTCCAAAATTTCAATTAAACATGACACAGGGATTTCTTAGGGAAATATATTTCCTATTTTAAGAGTGTTGTTGGCGCAAATGACCCGTGTCCTGAGGCAAGAGTCACTAGTTCTAGCCCCTAGCCTGTATTTTCATTGTGGTCAGCTCAAGTAATTGATCTTTTGACATACCTTCTTTGGTCAGATTTAATATTTGGCATGTTAACAATATATATCTTAGAAATTATACTGAGACAAAAGCAGTGAAACTTTATTGTAGGGGTCATCCCTACCCGATTAGGCAGGATTCAATGGCAGTGTCCTTTGACCTCCTTTCAGAGGTCATGAGTGAAATTTTGGCTGTTCACCTCTTGTGATTAATATAAAATGCATGTCTCCAAATCCGGCAGAGCGCTTTTCAGTATGTCTACTTTTCTTAGACTTTTTTGTGGGTGTCCCGATTCAAGCTCCAAGGGATAGCAATTGTTTTTTATGGGCTCAACTCAGTTCTTTCTTCCTACAAATGTGATTACTAATGTGTGAGTAAAACTATGTGTATTATGAACATAAGATGTAAAATACCAGTAAAATAAGTAAATGAAATATTGTCAGCAGCTTACAGCTGGCTTAACAAGTGAAAGTGCATTCTGTGACAACAATCCTAAATGATGCTGAGCAAATAAAAAACTGCAGACTCAGTTGTCAGGCTGAGTCAATCGTTCTGCCCTTTGTTAGGCGAAGCTCTGATAATCTCCAGCTCATGTTCAGTCCCGTCTTTTGCTTTGTCTTTATGTGTTGGAGGATTTCATGTGCGGGATATTGTACAAATAAAACAGCTAATATCAAGTGCGCCAAACAGAAATCATGACGCCTTTGGTAAATAACTTTGGGTAATATTAATAGTTTTTCTACATCATTGCACGATGTGGTCGCCGCTTTTCTTGACAGCTGAACACTGCGGCCAATCTCTCTCTGGAGACTGCCGTGGATGGATCCAGGTGGATTATGTGGATGTGGACGTGTACAGGTTGAGGGTGCAAGTGTCAAGGGTGTACAAGTAGAGTATAAAGCCAAACAGCCTGTATTGATTGCATCAGTTTATAGTCCTAGCATGAAGATCACATTAATTTCTGTCGGAATATGGTAATTTGTCCTTTTGCTTCTGCTACCTAAAAAAAAAAACTGGTTATTTTTATTCGTGTGTAACTGTAATTGCTGATTTTCTCCTTACAGTCAGGTAGACCCATATGGAGACAAGAACCCAATAAAAACTGAACACCCTTGATTGATTTTAGCTAACTACATGTAGCTCAGGATAGCTCCAGCACAGAGTCTGGGATCTACTGTGGAAACATAAAAGCTATACATGTACAATGGATTGCTTCTCTTTTGAACAGAACTGCGTAGACTTTTTTTTTCACAGATAATTTCTGTGTCTGTGTCAAAGCCTACATTTTACATCAGTGGCTGTAATGGTAGGCCAAGCTCTAAGAAATCACAGGTTTGAAGCATGACTTATGGTTTACAGACTCGTATGTCATTTCCAGTAAGCATTCCATTACACTGGGCTTCCAATCCAATCTTTGTCCCCATTGTCTGTGGACATGAGGTAACGTCTCCCTCTTCGAGCAAAACAGCTAGTCCCCTGTTTGACTCAATCATCATTGCATTAGATTATTATGTTTGCTTTGCTGTCCTTGTTACCAATTTGCTCTTTACGTTTTGACTTCCCTCAATGTGTTTGATGTAGTTTATGGATTTGCATTGATATTGAACTGAGATCTGGCAGAAGATGGGGTGAATGGATTGCTTCCCACTTACGGCTCAATTACTTTCTGGCAGTGCAGGAGGAACTGCCCTTTTCAGATTTAAACGCAGAAAGCGAACAAGGCCTTGGAAGTGATCTGGCTGACAAGTTTTTATGTTGGCAACCCTAAGCCATGTATACACAGCCATTATCTAGGACATACGCTTTAGGGCCAATGGATTAGGTATCAGTGAAATGTCTTTTTCATGTGCTAAATTGACCAATCTCCACTTGGAAATAGGTACCTTGATTTTTATATGTCATCACATGGGGTATACTGTCTGGTTCAGTAACCATCATGTTTTCCTGGACTAAGCCTTGGAGTAATTTTGTACCAGAGAGAAATCTGAAGTCTGGTAAACAATCGGTGGGGTATTTTGTAGGTAAATGCCCTGAGTACTGTAAGGGACGTATATTGGTTTGGGTCCCTTCATCACTTGTTCAGTTGGTTTGTTTTCACCCCAGCAGTGCATTCCTGACCACTGGGGTACATCGCAAGTTTGAATCTCTCTGGTTTAGCTCATTGCATAGTTCACTAATTTGGAGAAAGGGCCAGTGTGCACACAATTGGGAAAACTGTAATGCAAAACGGTATAATTTAGGGGGGAAAAAGTGTAATAGGGGGCTGTGATTTTCAAATACTGTAAACCTGGGTCATATATACCTTGAATAAAAACTTAAATGCATATTAAAGTGTAATAGCCAAATCAAACACACATACCTTCACTTCTCATATTGCACTTTACGCCTACTGTTTAAACAATAAAAGAGAGGTGTGCATAATTGAAGAATTGGATTATTCGTGGCTGTAAATTATGAAATAGAGTATTGGGAACTGGGCCCCAACAGATGGAGGTAGATTATATGACCTGAAACTGTACATGTAGCTTTAATTCAGGAGGTTTTTCAGGTACCCAGCCAGTGAAAATGGTTCAATCTGGTTTCTTTCACCCATAAACATGACTGTAATTACACTGTTTCAGCTTGTTCTGTCTATATCAAGTTTGCTTTTGATATGGTATCTCTTCCCATAATTTGTAATGACAGATGGCATCACAAAGAGCGATTCTGAATATTTCTGCAAAGTTTGCTTGTGGTAAAATTTGCATGTATCTTCCAGTAAGTTTTTGAATTGGTTTCAGTTTTGCTAGGTTAGCCATCCAAGCATTATAAAGCATACTGAAAACAGGGTTGAAGAACCAAACATATGTGTATGTGTATCTGAGTTACTTATATTTTCATTATTATTTCAATATTGTTATGGCAGGGTTTGAAACAGTTTTAATGAAAATGTGAACTATTTTTACTGGCCTGTGTATGTATATAAACTACATCGCATGTCCTTTCACCAATGCAGTCGCTGTGAATTCAAGTCCAACTTATGCTGGTTTACTCTCGGGCTGTACCTGGGAAGGCCTGGCAGCAACCTGCAGATGGTCGTGGGTTTCCCCCGGGCTCTGCCAGGTTTCCACCCACCATAATGCTGGCAGCAGTCATATAAGTGAAATATTCTTGAGTACGGCGTAAAACACCAATCAAAGAAATAAATACATCGCATGTCCTTTAAGCGGTATAATTTTCTTGTGTGGAAGATTGTCTTCAGATTAAAATACCCCTGCCAGTGAGAGCAGTACTTGCTGCCATAATGATGAAGTAGTAGGATATGACAGTGGAGTTAATTGAGTATTGAACGCTGTGGTGAATCAAACCTTGACAACTGTCACGGCAGACTAATGATCTGCCAACATTTCATTTCCAGTTGTCATCATTATGATAGGAAATTTAATCGCCTGAGTTTGAAGTGATCGGGGTCTGCCCACATTTTACCAACAGCACGTTTGACGGAGTATTTGTATGTTACTCACATCAACAGCTTATGTACTCTTATAGGTTCATTCTGTCCATCCACTTAGTAATCATGTACCCTCCCTCTGTGTGATATTCTACTGAGTTTCCTTGTTAAACCTCAAAAGAGCATAAGGTCGATCAACGTGGGATTTTTTATCGTCAGCTAATTCCTTTCCACCCTCACACATGTGCCATTGTTTTCCTGTTTGTCTGTGTGTATATTTAACCCTGGCTCCAGTGACTTGAGGACAGATACTTCATTTGTTTAAGACAGCTTAGATTACACTCTCAAAGAGACAGAGAGGTGAGGTTTTCCATATTTAGCTTTTCAAAGCTTTTTATGTACACAAATTTGTGTTGGTAGCTATACCACCCGACGTGTACTCTTTAACTTGGGTTGCCTTAATTTGCCTTCAAACAGCTTTGAAGTTTGTTTGTCAGGGGTTTCTCCAAAGCCATTTATTACCATCCGATTTCAGCGTTACAGATATTTTTGTGCTGGTTTGTGAAGTCGGTGTAAGCTCGCCCAGGATGAGAGGAAGTGTGAGGCAGGCTGGGACGTGACCATGACAGCATCGCCATGGATACTGATTATCATCTGTCTTGCGATGGTGACCTCCATTGAATCAGGTGAGACTGTTAGCATTACGCAAACCACTGCCATTAAACATGCCCACAGCTTGAAAATTATATTTGTAGCCAGACAGCAGTCCCTGTTTGCGCTGTCCTTCTAGCTCATGTTTGCCGTGAATATTAAAATGATTGAATTTTAGCCATGACTAGGGATAACAAGGTTAGGCTGTTCAGTGTGACTTTTGGGTAGCGCTGAATTGTGGATAAGTACGTCCACATGTGTTGCTGATAGGGTTTGAAAATATGTCCATATCAGAGTGGCTTCCAAAGAGTGTTTGCGTTAGAGAAGTGAGGGCAGACTTGAAGACACTTTATCTCGTGCTCAAGGCGTTTGGTAAGTCCAAGGTTTGTGTGATCAGGGCTTGCAAGATTCCTTCTTATTGATTGGTTCACCGAACACAGGAATGGATTTATTTGCTTTTACCAAACAAGACGGTTGTGCTCTTATTGCAGGAGGATCTTTGTTAAGCCCTTGTCCTACATCCCGCATGTGTGGATAATGGGATGAGATGAGCCCCCTGCCTTTTTCCACCGTGGCCCTTGGTCATTCACCCTCATCCACAATGCTTCTCAAGTTGGACACCTTTCAAATATTCAAATTATTTCCATATCACTAGCTTCATAAAGTGATGAAAAACTGGAATCAAGGGGCTTTGTTTCCTCACCCGATAAAACCCATCACAGACGCAGCATTTCGCAAACTCTTCGTACTAAATCATCTTTCCAGATGTAATCCTGGCCTGTATATGACAGAAATTGGTTTTGCTGGCGCCATATCCTCCATTTGCAATGTGTTTGTCACAAAAAGTTTTCGCTTTGTGAACATGATTTAATAGCAGCATGACCCTAAATTTGTGAACCACATCTGTTCATGACCAGATCTCATAACTGATCAAATTAGTACTTTTTTTTTTTTTTTAAAGTGTAGAGGTTTTAAATTTAAAAAAGAACATTTCCGAATACGGTTCATACAGAAATGGAAATGTATATTACATGATACTAGTACATGTACTCCCAAAACTGATCAAGATAACATCATTATTTTCTGTCAAACTTAATCATAGATTTACTAATAATTTATATGTGGTTTGTGGATTAAAGGTCCTTTCAAACTGGACCTAGCTTGTTCAGCATAATAACTGAAACTGGTCATAGTATGCCAGTAAACACAAACTCACTGAAGTGGATAGAGCCGTAGTTCATATACCCTACACAGAATCAATCAGCTTGGCAGACATTGATATTACCTGATTGATTTATTGATTGATTGATTGAGGTTCAGACTGATTAATTTTTGGTACATTTGGCATTTTGTGGCAGAAAATTGTGTGACTTTCTGTTATTTAAAACAATTACATTGTGTTACAGTTAATTCTTCTTTGTTCATTTTCTAAATGTATTTTACAACTTCTCTAAGGTAATATTTATGATGTTTTGCATTTGTTTTAGCTAAAATGAAAATAATGACTGACAGGTCTCTATCAGTGCAGCTAAATGTAGGCTTCCTGCTTTAAAGAATAATATATTAAAAGCTTGTTTGTTTTTTTTTCTCTTTATGGAGTACCGTTATGTGATGCAGCCTGACATATAAAAGTGCAAAAAGGGTCTCAAATTTCTTCTCGGAGCATAAAAATGGTTTTAATCTGCAGGTTTCCTAAGGCCCTAATTCCTAATAAATTAGCTGCTGTGATGACGTCAGGGGTGATAGCTGTCAAAACAACGTTGTCGGGAGGAGAGCCTGAATTGAGGAGGCTAAGCTGGTTCTTCCGCTGATGAAAAACATGCACAAAATAGAGGGGCTTTTAAGAACGATAAAATATACCTCACATTCTTTATATATAGTCAGGAGGTTTGTCAGGTACCAAGCGAAGGTCAGTGGCTTGGTCAGGGGTTAATGGCCATTTGCAAGGGTCATTCCAAACATTCTGTCTTTGATCTTGACCTCCATCATTTATGTGAAAAACTTATGAGCACAGTGTTAGTCATGTCAATTGAATAAAGAAAAAGAGGTATAAAATGGAAAAAAGTTTCAAAGAGAAAATAATTAACTGCATATGTGAAGAAAAAAAGCGCAGTGTTTACTTTCTGGTTGCAAACTATCAAGAAAGCTATAATTTTATGGAACTTCCACACAGTGAAATTCAGCGTTACAAAATGAAGTACAATGTAGTTAAATATTCATTTACTTTGAGAAATTCGGCACAATGATTTATTTCATGTGATTTCATTGAATTGAGCTCTACAATGTTTATAAAATGCACCATGTGAATGCAGCTTTAGCATTTTTAGAACTTGTTTTACAGGGTGTGATTTTACGGTGGATTATCGCAGTGGTACCAAAGGCACTTTCTCTTCACCAAACTTCCCAGCACCGTACCCAGAACTAGCGAACTGTCACTACGTATTCCAGGCAGCCGACAATGGTCGAGTCCAGATCAGCTTCTCTTTCTTTGAGCTAGAGGAAACGAATCCAGATACAGGGTAAGGTGAACATTTGTCAGTAGAATTGGGAATAAAGGAAACTCAGGAGTGACAGACTCCATGATTAATGAAATGACAGTAATTCCTGCTGTTGATACATATTGCATAGTTACATAGCTACCAACCACATTGGTTGGATTGGCCAATTTCAGGGCTTCAGAAAAAGTATAATTGTATCAATCTACACAGAATAATGTCTTCAGAGTAAACACCTTGCAAAGATGTGAAAAGGTTGAAGAATGTTTTAAACACATCTGTGGCACAAAGGTTTTTAGTCCAGTATAATGCTGGTGCAGAAATTGACCTGTGACTTGTGTTTTTATCTGGATACACCCAACATTATTCTGTTTAATAAATCTAAACATGCACATGTGAAACAATGATATGACCTCAAAGTAACACTAGATAAGGGTTCCAGAAAAGGTATTGAGAAAAGCATGGAAGTACATGTACATTGAAGCATTTTGTGGAAAGTTTATCATCTCACTGTCAGTGGATGCAAAATATCATTGTGTATGGGCACTGTGGTTATGAACTTAATAATTTGGTCAGCATGCACCGTGAACAGTTTTGGTCCAAGGTCTGTGACCTTTTTCCTTCTTCTCTTAGACAGACTTCTCTTAGTTTTTAGACAGACTTCTATTAGTTTTTAGACAGATCTATACTTGTTCACGTATCTGGAACTCGGGTCTTTTCAGGTGTGCGTGTTTGTCTTTGACACTTCAAATCTGTATGTAACAGTTATTTGTGCATAATAAAGAGAATACAATGTGATGATGGCCACGCATGCAGCTGGTTCATAGACGGCAGCCAGACAATGCTAGCCCCATTTTTGAATCAAGTCAAATGCTTGCGGCATTATCTGGAAAAGGATACATTGATACAACATGTGGATTAAAACCAAGGACATGTATACAGTTAAAATGGTGATCATCGTCTTGTCTTTAATTGTTCTATTCAAAGTGCACAGGAGCAACTAATAACAACTGTTGTGAAAAAAATGATCTTAAGGAGTCTACCCTAGCAATGCAGTCACATGCTTCAAAAATGGCAGCTTGCAAAGTTTTAATGGTGTCCCAGTGGACACGTCTGTTAAATTTTTGGTAATTAATGGTTCATGGTAATATAATGTTTATTATTCATGGATAATGAAGTGATATGAATTCAGAATTACTTTAGTATCAAGGGAAATCTACATGTATTTTTGTGGTGTGCTGCTGTTTTGATTAGTGAATGTAACCATTCATAGCGGTTTTTGTGGAAGCCTGTCTGGGAACATGGCCAACTGATTTCAGAACTACAGTACTCCACAGTTGCCATCTTGATCTGTGTAGTTGTGATCCACACAGTACTCCAGAGTTGCCACCGTGAACTTTGCAGTTGTGATCCACACAGTACCCCACAGTTAACTCTTGAACTGTGAATTTGTGACCCGCCCAGTAGTGCGCAGTTACCATCTCGAACTGTGCATTTGTGTGACCCACACAGTACCCCAGAGTTGCCATCTTGATCTGTGCAGTTGTGACCCACACAGTACCCCAGAGGTGCTATCTTGATCTGTGCAGTTGTGACCCACACAGTACCCCAGAGGTGCTATCTTGATCTGTGCAGTTGTGACCCACACAGTACCCCAGAGGTGCTATCTTGATCTGTGCAGTTGTGACCCACAAAGTACCCCAGAGTTCCTCTGAATTTTTTCACAGAGATGCCTCATTGAACTGTGCATTTGGTGGCCCACAAAGTACCCCAGAGATGCCGTCTTGATTTGTGCAGTTGTGAGCCTCACAGTACCCCCGGAGATGCCATCTTGAACTTTTTATTTGTGATGCGCTTAGTAGTACACAGTTGTCATTAAGAACTATACTGTTATGACCCACACAGCTCTGTGTATTCTCCTTTTTGTGCATGTGTCCACTAACCATGATAATTTGGAAGGATTAATACTGTATATGCCTTTGTTGATGGAGATCTGTGTGATGAGTAGAGTAAAGTGATTACTGTACTGTGCAGGAAAATGATTTGTGCTAGTTTGAAATAAACCAACTCAGAAAAAATTTAGAGGAATATCACAGAAATGATGTTTAGGAGCAGATAAGTTATTGGTATTTTTAAACTTTAACTTAACCTGCAAGATAATGCAGAGAGAACAAATGGCATTTGCTAGTAATGTGGATGGAACCTGAACTGTGATGAATATCGAAAAGTGTTTAAATTTGCAGTCATTGAAGCCTGGGAAGTGAAGAGTTGGTGATTTTTGCACTGTTACTGTCTGAGTATGGGAGTACAGTGTAGGTCCTAGAATTGTAGCAGCTGGGAAGCGTGGTTGGAATTGTAGCTGTTCAAACCTTGGCAGGCAAAGGGGAAAAAATTAAAGCAGCAAAACGAACCAAACATACACGTGGACATCATAAGCCATGTACAAACAGTCCATTTGCATAAATTATTAAAAGTATAGTTTGTATTCTTCCCAGTTAGTTCAGCTTGTGATTTAATCAGCCCAGAGTACCGGATTTATCACAGAACGACATGTTCGGAGGTGTCCTTTGGGTAAATAGCGACACTGATGGTTGAAGCATTATGCAGCATTATCTAAGTGGACTGGCACATTTAACCACCACACTCTTACGGAGTAGAAACAGAAGCGCAAAGAGTGAAAAATTGCTCATTGGAGATGCAAAGAAATCCCTCAGCACTCCAGACATCCATATTCATAAAGTATTTATGCATTCATTTATGAATATTGCCATGTGGATGATTTTCTAAAACTACTGGGAATTGTCAGATTAATATATATTGGTGGATTAACCAGATGCATGTGCATGTATAGTAATGAGACTTGTATTACATGTTATTCCCAAAGTGGCCCACAGGTTTGTGCAGTTTTCTCGTTAAATACCATGATCTTTTTACTGGATGATGAAAAAAAATGCATATGCAGGTTTGGCTTGAAGCTTTATGACACTTCAGCCATTTGATGAAGAAAACAAAGGTGTAAATTCCACATGTGAAGTAGTTCATATTGTAAAAGTCCAGCAGCACTGGAACTTTATACATTGAATAAGCTGTCATATTGAAAGTCCTGCCGCATTGGAATTTACATTGAGTAAGCTGTCATATTGAAAGTCCTGCTGCATTGGAATTTACATTGAGTAAGCTGTCATATTGAAAGTCCTGTTGCATTGGAATTTACATTGAGTAAGCTGTCATATTGAAAGTCCTGCAGCACTGGAACTTACATTGAGTAAGCTGTCACATTGAAAGCCCTGCTGCACTGGAACTTACATTGAGTAAGCTGTCACATTGAAAGTCCTGCTGCACTGGAATTTACATTGAGTAAACTGTCATATTGAAAGTCCTGCAGCACTGGAACTTACATTGAGTAAGCTGTCACATTGAAAGCCCTGCTGCACTGGAACTTACATTGAGTAAGCTGTCACATTGAAAGTCCTGCTGCACTGGAATTTACATTGAGTAAACTGTCATATTGAAAGTCCTGTAGCACTGGAACTTACATTGAGTAATCTGTCATATTGAAAGTCCTGCACCAGTGGAACTTACATTAAATAAGATGTGGCACATGTACTTCTAATACAGTGTATAATGCCATCAGCCATTGAGGTCATGTAGACAAACCCTGGTCTCTCTGGTTCTTTCGCAGTTTTAAGTCAGATGGTTTGCGTGTTGCCTGGTAACAGTAGTTTACACTCATAATCTCAGAATCTCAGAATCTCAGACTCATAATCCTGACTGCTGTCACATGATAGTCAAACATGTTGGATTATGATAGTAATCAAATCAAATAAATAAATTAATTCTTGCCATCACCAGTAGAAGTTTATACTCTGGTAATGGAATAAATACCCAGATCTTTGATGGTGTTGTCAGTGATTTAATCTTCATTTTGGTTTCTGTAAATGTGAAAGTATTATCATAAAAATTGGGGTATTTATATTAATAGTCCCAGTACTATGTATGCATGTTACCACTGATAAGGAGCAGGTCATGGGCTGGGCATTTAGAGTTGCCTACCCTTCAGGAGCTAGGACACAAAAAGTGTAGGTTTAAGCAAGGCTTTGGACTGGGAATTTGAGTCTCCAGCTCCCACTGCTTGTTGGGGCCATGGTGACAGTATATTGTTGTTGTTGCTTGTGTGGAGACCACTTGTCTCCAAGGGTGTGTGTATCTCTGCATCACATGTGGGAAAGTTTGTCAGTAACATGCCAAATGTTGGTGGTTTCCTCCTAGTGGTAAAATTCAAAACAAAACTGACCATGCTCTGACCATTTGGTAAGGAGTCAGGTACAGTCTGGAACAGATAGTTATCATGTGACATGGAAGCACTAGTCAGTAACCAGTTGGTTCTTGACAGTTTATTACTGCAAACAAACTGATGGGTTATCGACCAACTTTTCCTTCCATTTGGTTCTACAAGGGAAGGCCATATTTGGTACAAACCTGTTCTTCTTTGCCTGGAGTTTTGCCTGTACTTACACTAGCCATTCATTGTTTCTAGGATAAATAGAGCTGAGTGTATTTCCACTGAATGTAACTAATTTTTAGAGTTGTAAGAGTTTTATAGCCTGTTTGATTGAAATATGAGAATGTATCTTTATTTCCTGTTAAATTTGGAAAGATTTACATATGGAAGTGATATGTGTAGTGCCTTTAAGATTGAGATATGATAGGGTATCTTTGTTGCCTGTAAGGCTTGGATATCAATCGATATCACTTGCCCTTAAACTTGAGTTAAGGTTACATATAGTTTTTGCATATAAAAATGAGATATCAGACTGCATGAGGCACTTATGGCATATAGCATTCAAGTGAGTCAGATTTTTCTTATAGCATTCAAGTCAGATGTCTTTGGCATATAGCATTCAAGTGAGGTGCCTTTGGCTTATAACATTCAAGTGAAGCGTCTTTGGCTCATAGCATTCAAGTGAAGCGTCTTTGGCTTATAGCATTCAAGTGAAGCATCTTTGACATATAGCATTCAAGTGAGGCGTGTTTGGCTTATAGCATTCAAGTGAAGCATCTTTGGCTTATAGCATTCTAGTGAGGCGTCTTTTGCTTGTTGCATTCAAGTGAAGCATCTTTGGCATATAGCATTCAAGTGAGACATCTTTGGCCTTTAGCATTCAAGTGAAGCGTCTTTCGTACATAGCATTCAAGTGAGGTGTCTGGCATATATCATTCAAGCGAGGTGTCTTTGGCATATAGCATTCAAGTGAGGTGCCTTTGGCTTATAACATTCAAGTTAGGCGTCTTTGGCTTATAGCATTCAAGTGAAGCGTCTTTGGCTTATAGCATTCAAGTGAGGCATCTTTTGCTTGTTGCATTCAAGTGAAGCATCTTTGGCATATAGCATTCAAGTGAGGTGTCTCTGGCATACACCATTCAAGCGAGGTGTCTTTGGCATACACCATTCAAGTGAGGCAGCTAGTGCAATAAGTATGGGGGTCATTGAGGCTGGTCTGCTACAAAGAGACACTTTTGGAAATAATGTTTAAAGTGACAGTGCATCTCAAGCAAACAAATGGATATAATAAACAAAAACATTCTGTGGTTCCACATGTTTTTTTCAAAATTCGTGTATACTGTACATGCATACTGTGTGGCTACATATGCCCCTATTCTCACTTTACTACTCTTGCTCATCTCTCGCCACCATATGGCTGAGATATTGCCGATGTGGCGTTAAGCCATAATCATTCATTCTTCTTACTCATCTCTTGTGTGATCTAACACTTCTTGCTAACAACTTTTCTATACTTTTCCATTGTATTACAGCTGTGTCTATGACCACATCAACGTTTACAGCCTGGACAACCGGGACGAGAAGATGTTACTGGGGCAATTCTGCGGCAGCTCTCCCCCTGACCCAGTTGTCTCCCTTCATCCCAAACTTGAAGTCCAGTTCATCTCCGACTACACCAAGAGTATGAAAGGCTTTCTAGGCAACTACGAATTCCTGGGAGATAGTGAGTGACCCCATCCCCCCTGCCTTTCATGATTTGTTTGATGGTCATTTGTAACGGCAGTAGTTAACAGAAGGATAACCATCGTGTGAGGCTGCTCAGATCTTCAGCTTGGAGAGCTGTCTGAGTCTAAATGATGAAGAGCTCTCTATTGTGAAGGTCAGCCACTGTGTCAGGCAAGGACCTGGCCAGGCCCAGCGGCCAAAGGCCCTGGTTAGATTTCTAATGGTCATTTCACTCTCGTTAGCTGTAGTGTTGAATTCAATTCAAGTGCAAGGGATTTCTGTCATGATGGATGCTATAGCGTAGAAAGGCCCTGTATTAATTGTGCTGAGAATCCATATTGAGCAACTCTGCTTTTAAAAGACCTGTTCTTTTCTGCTTTATTTCTTTTTAATTATTGTGATTTTAATTTTCTTTTTTTTTTTTTGCATAACAAAACACATGAAGTGTTTACTTACATAGTTTTATTTTTGTCAACGATTTTCAACTTGCAGACACAACAGATATACACATATAATCCATTCACTTGTCACGTATGATAAATAGAGGTTGGCAAGTTAAATTATACCGAACTGCTCTACATTTTCTAGAAATGAACATATGAGCGGACTTTTTAAAATTTAAGTTAAGCGAGGCTTTCTGTTGTGGTGGGGGGGGGGGGGGTGAGTCTCCAAATTTTGACCCCAAATATAATCCACCATAGGTGGATTTTAAGTGCACATTTGAGAGAGAAAATGTCACTGACTATAAAGTTTGTTTGGTTTCCCTTAGGTGGTATTACAGGTACATGTACTGACATTGGGCAGAAAAGTTTTCAGGTCTAATTAAACTGAGGTTGACCCCTCGTCAGTGCATATGATGCTCATCATATTTTAGGCCTATAATGTCTCAAGTATGATGCCTCTGATGCATGCTTATAAATAAACCAGATGAAAAGGCTTTGTAGTGCTGTCATTTGGCAACAGTAATTTGCAAATGATGATAAACATAGAAGCTTTAATGCAGTGATGCAGTCTTGTTGTAGCAGCACACATAATCTTTACTGCAAGTACAAATGTAGTCAGGGGTTCAAATGAATAAATAAACAGGTTAATCATTTTGCGTTTGCTTGCATTATATGACACTGGAGTCTCTTCCTGTATGGCCACGATGTGCTTAGGGTATTGCAGAAGTAATATCAAGCCATAATCACTCATTCTTTGTTTGCATTGCTTACAGCCTGGCTTCCCTTTAAGTCTACAGAGAGAGGCTGTGGTCCCAGTCAACTGGACGGAGTGTCAGGAGCAATTACCTCCCCTGTTCTCAATGCACATCACAAGGGACCAGTGGAGTGTGTTTATTTACTAAAAAGGGACAAAGATACCCACCTTCTGCTGCATTTTGTTGATGCAGATCTGGGTTACAAAAGTAGGACATTCTTGTCAAATTATCAAAAAATGTCATTTTATTACTGAAATATAATCTTGTTCATGAAGAATTGATAATGAATTACTGAGAAATATAGTGACAACTCATACACCTAGCTGTTTTCTGAAAATAATTTTCTTAAAAATGAATTTATTAATAAACATTATCACTAATAAGAAATGATACGTCATACTGCAGGCCCTACTGTTGTCATTCATTGAAGTAAAATGTTCTTTTGATTCTGTTTGGAAGGTACTGTAGTTATCATCATGAGCTGTTCACATTTAGTTTTGATTCTGTTTGAAGGGTACTGTAGTTATCATTATGAGCTGTTCACATTTAGTTTTGTTCTGTTTGGAGGGTACTGTAGTAATCATCATGAGCTGTTCACATTTAGTTTTGTTCTGTTTGGAGGGTACTGTAGTAATCATCATGAGCTGTTCACATTTAGTTTTGATTCTGTTTGGAGGGTACTGTAGTAATCATCATGAGCTGTTCACATTTAGTTTTGATTCTGTTTGGACGGTACTGTAGTAATCATCATGAGCTGTTCACATTTAGTTTTGATTCTGTTTGGAAGGTACTGTAGCTATCATTATGAGCTGTTCACATTTAGTTTTGATTCTGTTTGGAAAGTACTGTAGTAATCATCATGAGCTGTTCACATTTAGTTTTGATTCTGTTTGGAGGGTACTGTAGTAATTATCATGAGCTGTTCACATTTAGTTTTGATTCTGTTTGGAAGGTACTGTAGCTATCATTATGAGCTGTTCACATTTAGTTTTATTCTGCTTGGAGGGTACTGTAGTTATCATTATGAGCTGTTCACATTTAGTTTTGATTCTGTTTGTAGGGTACTGTAGTAATCATCATGAGCTGTTCACATTTAGTTTTGATTCTGTTTGGAGGGTACTGTAGTTATCATTATGAGCTGTTCACATTTAGTTTTGTTCTGTTTGGAGGGTACTGTAGTTATCATTATGAGCTGTTCACATTTAGTTTTATTCTGTTTGGAGGGTACTGTAGTAATCATCATGAGCTGTTCACATTTAGTTTTGATTCTGTTTGGAGGGTACTGTAGTTATCATTATGAGCTGTTCACATTTAGTTTTGTTCTGTTTGGAGGGTACTGTAGTTATCATTATGAGCTGTTCACATTTAGTTTTGATTCTGTTTTGTAGGGTACTGTAGTAATCATCATGAGCTGTTCACATTTAGTTTTGATTCTGTTTGGAGGGTACTGTAGTTATCATTATGAGCTGTTCACATTTAGTTTTATTCTGTTTGGAGGGTACTGTAGTTATCATTATGAGCTGTTCACATTTAGTTTCCATCAAATGTCAACTTATCGCTGATTTACACTAATCTACAAAATGGTGTGAGATGTGAATCTGCCTGATGATTACATTGTCTTATGTGCTGTGCTCCCTCTCATCTCTCACAGGTGGTGGAAAATGTGTGGGTAGTCGTGTAGAACTGTATAATGGTTTCCCCACCCCTGTGAGTCTCCCAGACGACCAGGTGTGCGGTCAGCTAACGTCAGATCGAGAGTTCTTGTCCAAGTCTTCTAGACTTGTCATCAGGTAATGCAGGAAGTGCCAACAATTTTGGTGCAGCTCTTGCAAACTACAATGTACATGTAACATAAGGTATAAGTTTGAATCAGCTGACCTGGGAATTGTTTGCTGGTAGAATTCAGTTTGTTGAACAGGAGCAGCTTCAACAAAGGGATTTTTGTCTTAAAAACTACCAAAGAATTTCACATTCTGATAGAATTGTGTTCTTAGTTGCTCCCAGTTTTGATACATTAGATCCAAAAATAAATGTTTGGCATCATCTACATGTGTATCATTCTTTAAAATTTAAAAAAAAACACTGTTAAGTGTTGATTTCTCAAAAGTTTTCAAAAGGTTTCACCAAGTTTATGACAGCTCAGTATTATTAGTTTTGAAATGGCCGGATAATTCTCAGTGTAGATGACGCCTATAGCTGAGGTGGTGATCAAGAGGTATCATGTGTGATGGTGCTACAGTGACGCTTGCTTTTGATCACGGCAACAACAGTTTAATAGCTACTTGTACTTCAAACACAAATAAGACAAAAGACACACGTTTTGGCAAAATCTAGAAATTAATAGGAAAATACAGTGACTGCTTACACTGATCATTTAATATAGCATTGTCTATATGTACATTTAAGGTTACAGTAAAATGATAGCCCTCATGTAAGTCAAAACTAGACCTTGCAATTGATTGCAAAGGTTGTTGATCTAAATACCTTAATATTATTATAATTATAGCTCATATTTCTTTTTCACCTGCTCAGTGTATAAGACCATTTCACAGCAATTTGTGATGTTGCACACAATGATGTCATCCGCAGGGTAATATTTGTTATGTACGATTTGCGCCATGTTTGTTTCAGTCAGTTTAACTTTTACATTCTCGCTGGTGAATCTATAAAGCACAGCTGAAACATTAACATTAGTACCTGTGTTTTTGTCCCTTTTCACTAATGAGATTATCATGCACATGTATCTCTTCACTGGTGAATAAGTTATTTGTTTTTATGCTTTTGTAATAGGCTTTTTTTATCGTTAAAGGTTTGTGTCTGATGATGAGGGTCATCAAAGGAACAGTTTTAAACTAATCTGGACACAGGTGACTTTGGCTGAAGATGGTAGGTTTGCTACATGTACCTATACGCATGTGTGGTTGCTGATCGAATTAAAGTTAAAGCATTCTAAAAGTATTTGCTTTTGTAAAACCTATCCCGTAACAGTTTTAATTGTGATAATACATGTACATGTAACTTCGTCAAAATCTCCAACCAAAGTGAGAAATAACAGAACTTTTTGAAAAGGAACAAAATGGCCTGAACCTTGAACTTGAATAGTAACTTTTTATGGCGAAGCCATGTACAAGCTTCATTTCAGTGCAATGAACTGTTTTTCAAAAAATGTGACGGACAACGACACTGATGGATACACAGACAGAGGCAAAATAAGATCAGTGTTTAAGGATGAATATACTTGGTTGATTTACCTGTAATGGACATGTATACTGAATAATTTTGTGATAATCATTTAACATAATTAGCATTGTCACTTTAATATTAGAATAACCTCTGACACATGGTCCATATCAACTCTGCTGAACTCTTGGATGGGCTAGTTTGTGAACATTCAAAGATTTATATATTTGTATATATATATATATATATATATATATATAATATATATATATATATATATATATATATATATATAATACAGTGTATATATACTGTCTATATTCAGTGTTCATAGACATTAGGTGATCATTTAGGTGGTCACATGATTCCCTGGCCTTGTTGGCACTTGTTTTCTTCACCCATTAAACTCATAAGTGAAATATGTTCATTTTTAGTGTAAAAAAAATTGCACCCCAATGATATGAATGAACAAATGAAGTATACTACGGTTCTCTGATTGTAGGTCATTGTCAAGGTCACTTGTGTGGTCAGCGTGATTACTGTGCAGATGCTGATCGGGGTGTCTGTAACCCTCACCTAAGGTTCTGTATCCATGACGACCTCCGTTGTAATAGCATCCCCAACTGTGGGCCTTCTGATCATAGTGATGAAAACATGTGTAGGTATTGCCATAATCGTTCATAGTGTTTGGAAAGAAAAGTTAACAAGGGCCATACATGTGCTCTTAAAGCATGGGTTCTGTCTCTGATAAGCCAAAACAAAAATAATATTGTTTTATTTTAAAGGTAGGCTTGCTGAAGCTGCCAAAATCCTAACTGGGAAGTTCATCTCAAAAGGTTTCTTTACTTGGTGCGCTTTTCATACTGTTCTATGTATTTTTGTTTGCTGCTGAAATTGTGAGATTTATAGTTTCACTCATTCAGTCAAAGCTTATCTCTGGCCATGGCTTATCTCCCCTGATCAGTGAGGTTGCAGACTCTGTTAACTGTCAAGAGGTAGTCTACCTGATGAAGGACACTGTTTTAGTCAGGGCACTCTGGTTTCCTCAACCTATGAACTGGACTACATAGTACTGTGGAAAATTGTAGAATATTACACCAATGAATTAAATAAATAAATAAATTTAAATAGAATAATAAAAGATTTTTGAGAATCAAATATTTTTTCAAGGGCTGAAGAGATTTTGTTTTAAGAAACAAGAGTTGATTTCTTTAAACATATGAATAATATTCTTCACTATATTCATGTCATTGTCTGACTGAAAAAAATAGACATAAAGGTGTTGAATTCAAATTTCTGCCTTCACCTTACATGCGTGAATCAAATACAAATGATAGCCAGGAATTAATTCCAGCTACATGCTTTCATAGAAGAGTTAAGTGTGATGACCTCATAACTCATTTATTTTATTTTCTAGGTGGAAGAGACATTGCCATCATCTGTATTTCTGTACTAGCGCCTCTTTTTGTTTTAACACTCATAGCCAGTTTGACATTTTATTATTACAAAAAGCGAAAAGTGAAACAGTCTGTGACGTTACAAGGAGTGTTACCTCCCCCTCCCCCAATACCCCACGACATAGAGCGACTGCAGCACAGTCCATCAGCGCAAAGACACTGCTCAAAGATTTTACACACCTCTTTTATTGATGGGGAGGCATCCAGGGACTACCCAAGCGAGACTACTTTGGAGCGGCAAAGGGAGGTAACTCGAGAGCACAGAAGGGGAGTAACTTGGGATTTACCAAACAGCAGTGAGACAACATGTGGTAGTGAGTACCCCAGTCCAAGTAGCCTGAAGCGAAGTGATGGCCGTACGAAGACTGTAGAGTTTGTTCCCCTTCAGGCCATGAAGCGACCTTCCTATCATCTGATGAAACAGACGTACACGGATGACGGAGGTCGATCAGTTATCATTGCTGAGATTTGAAAATGGTGCTGACCTTCACTGAGTTTTTATGTTTGGACAAAATTTTCAAGGATTTGCTACCAATGGGAAGTGTTTTTGAACCTAAATTCTTCTTTTTGTGTGCTTCATGGAAATATTTTGAGCTGGTGTAACTGAATTGATATGGGGTGTAATACCCTGTACATGTTCATCTAACCCTATCATGCAGGCTGAATGATCTGTACAGATGATTTGTGCTAGTTTATAGTTAATATCAAAGATATATAAACAGAGAGAAATATGCCCACTCTGTTTACATGATTCCCTGCCTAGGTACACCCACTTCACATTGATAGGTGCACATTGTCACAGTAATAGCCAAACTGACATTTTTATGTATATATGATCACATCACAATGCATTCTGGTGAAATTGACAGCACTTGCTGATTGTGACGTGCAGACTGCAAACTGTTTCCCTCTGTGTCACTTTGTGAATTTTTAGTAACATTGCCACAGTGATCTGTGACACACTGCAAAACATCTCTATTTATGTTGTACATCTGTTAATATGTTATCTTGATCAAAATGGAGACAAAATTAATAAACTGCAATTTAAATATCCAGACAGCCGATTTACCTTTGACCAATGGGGATGGAGACTGGCACTGGTTCAGCTGTTGTTTCCAGTATATTTTGGGGCCTCCGTGGCCAAGGTGGGTTGCACGCCAGCGCGGCGCAATGACCCCAGGAACCTCTAACCAGTGCGGTAGCTGTGGGTCCAGCTCATGCTCACCTCTTCTTTGGCCATACGGGGAAAGGCATGTCTTCAACCTTGGGTTTTTCCCGGGCTCTGTCCAGTTTTGCCCCCCACCTTAATCCTGCTTGACATCGTATAAGTGAAATATTCTTGAGTATGGGGTAGAACAGCAATCATATCAAATCAAAATCCAGTATATTTTGTTAAGTACACTACTTGGCAATAGGCCATGATTTATTTTGGTCATTCCAGTTTCACCCACCCATAAAACTTACCGCTGTAGCATAATGGAAAAATTCTTTAGTATGGCACGTGAAACACCAGTCAAATAAATATTAAATAAACATTATTAATTTGACTAAAGTGAAATGTTGCCTCTGGCTCGAACACAAAATTTTGATTGTGAACAAATATTTACAACAAAGTTACATGTACTAGTTCTGTTTGTATGATACGCTATATAATTTAATTGTTAGTCATCCTTTCATTTTTCTCACAACTTGATGAAATTTTTTTTTGTACAATTTTGAATGTTTTATGACTCCAAAAGTCATCAGTGCTGTTTGTTGCATTAAGTTGCATTTTATTCATAGAAACTTTTCCACACATAATCATACGCTCTGCTGAATGGAAGAATTTTACAAACAGAAATATAGTTTAGGTTCTACCCCTTACATATGAACCTCAGTACTCCCCGGGATTCAGAGAAAGTAATCTGAGGTGATATTTTGTGATAAAATTGTTTTGTAGACTTGTAGAGAAATTGAAGATCATTTTAACACAAGTTGTGAGTTGTTAATTTGATGTGTTTGAAGAGATATTTTATAGTATGTTATAGTGTTGTATTAGAATATATACATTCCTATAATATGGCACTTAGTCATTCCTTAGTACATTGATATTGTAGAATATTATGTATAAATTTACCGCTGATGCTTTGTTTAGTAAATTACATGAATGTATATGTGCTGATAGTTTACATGGGAGGGGAAGGTGTAAACTGTAGCCTCTAAAGGAACATCACGCTGTTGTGCTGAAAACTCGACCACATTCCAATTCGAGAAATTTCGACTCAAAAATCTTTCAAAATTTCCATTTTTTTATGCTATCGTAACTAGAAGTACAGGTAATAACATCTCAGTTACATTTCTGGATATCTGTAAATGTACAGTAAAATGCTGTACAGCTCATTATAGGGCTGCAATAAAGGCAATACCGGTATGTTTTTATCTCAATATATTCTGTGTTTTTTGTTGTTTTGTTGCACAAGATAAATTTAAATCAGAGCTGGCTGTCACTGACCAAGTGGAAAAGACAGTGGGTTTCTCGCAGGCTCTTCCTGGTTTCCTCTCACCATAATGCTGGCCGTCGTTGTGTAAGTGAAATGTTCTTGATCCTTTGAGCATTATCTTTGCTAATAATAATTGACATGTATAAGTCTGTCTATGTGGGAAAGGCCACTTGTTAGCCCAGGTTTCTTCCACCCATATAGCTATTATAGAAGTGAAATCTTCTACATTACAGAAGAGCAATCGAATAAATATAAGAGCAATCTAATAAATATATAAAGCACACGCCAGCTCACTCCTAGCTTTTATTCATCTAGCGTCTACTTTGTGCCAGGAGTTATCAAGTTGGACTACCTGTCAAACATGAAGTTCCTAGGGTCACTATAACAGCTGTAATGTATGATGCGTCAAAAATTCAGTGAATAGAGCCTAGTTTAAATTTAAAGCTGAGCATTTGTCTCTCTTTGTATCATTGCTTCAGGCAAGACTGATTTGCACAGTGTCACGCAGTTTTCTGAAAGTGGGGTGTCTTACTGTTCTTCCTGTTACAGTAATTTCACCTTTTAGATATGTGTGGAATAAACCAAAACAGGAAGCAAACTTTACCCAAAACAGAAAAGGTACCGGGACAATAAAAAATATTTTACTTCTTAAATATTATATCTTGATGAATATGGTACAGTGAGCAAATATTTGAAGGAAAGCAAGTTCACTTGTACCTCAGAGCATAATTGGCTCCACTCGTCTTTTATTTTTTATTTTTATTTTTTTTACTTTAAAGTAAAGGGACTGTTGACATAGTTTTGTTTAATGAAAAGCGTCTCCACTGTACAGATTGTAGAGAAATACAGACCCGAGCAAAGATAATAATTTTCTGTGGAGCACTGAAACAAGGGAGGGAATTCTTGGTAGTAATGTGGGATGAGGTGGTTATCGCCCCTGGATTTACCATTTTTCAATCTTCCAGTATACATATGATGTATTCGTCTAACCATGAAGGCCTGTAACTTCATTCCCACTTATCACAAACATCGATTCAGAGGCTTATTCTGAAATTTTCATGACGTTATTGAAATAAATCCAGAATGTTTGTAAACCAGTACAGAAGTACAGAGTTCAACACTCCATACGAGGTGTGGCAGAATAGATTCAATCCCAAGCCGAGCTGGGTTAATATAATACTAAAACGTTTCATTTTTTTTTTTTTAAATCTTGATAGCTCTATCCGTTACACAAATATTTGTGTGGATCTCACGACTAGAAGACATAGTTTGCAGGTTACAAATGCGCAATAGCTGAACAGGCATAAGATCTTTTTTCTACTTTGTATTTGTATACATTATTTTTTAATGTTCAGGATTTAGCTTAGAAGTGCTAAAAATAACAAAATTATCTGGTGTGCAAAGTAGTTCCTTTTTTATCATCCCACTGTCTGTCTTAGCAGTGGAATCGTTTGTTTTTGTCAAATGGTACTTTCTCAGGAGGCTTATTTTGTACCTGGCAAGATAAGGTCATTTTATCCTGGCATATTTTTTTTCTTTTCGTTGACGATTATTGTCGTCACATAGCATATAGGACCTAACAAATGTTACGAGGCGAAATATGTACACGTGCAGACCACTTCTGTATATAGCTGTTCCAGTAAGGATAATTTACAATATCTGTGGTTTCCTTTAAATCAAGCGAAGGTGGATATATATGGGACCTGTGTGGCCAAATGGTCAGAGTGCTACCGTAGCTCAATGACTGCAGAAATTGCAGAATCCTATCATCCCGAGTAGGCCTATTTGGAAGTGAGAAGACAAACTCCTTTCAAATTTAAACCCCAACTGTACTATAAGGCGATTTTAATGGAGGTGATTTAATTTGAGCTAAAAACTCAGAAGGGTCTACCCATTCCGGGCTGAGGAGAAAGTCCGAGTGGAAGAAATGTGTAATCCATCGTGTGTGCCCGAGGTGGACTTTCGATGAAGCAATGACATAGGCCTACATAAATAGCCGACACCGTGGTGGTAAAAAGATACCTCTTTATGCTAAAGGGTCTACATTTATACTTACGACTACCTGTATTTCATAAAGAGACAAAAGACTTTATGTGATAGGTGTAAATGAGGAAAAACAAAAACGCTGTTGTATAGAAACCTATATAGGGTAGGCCTACTCCTCTTGGGAGTGGATAAATACCGACACTGACTTTTGCTGAAAATGTCCCACCAAGCCATATATTTTGTCTGCCAATTTTATTTTCAATCTGCGGCTAAGCAAATATAGTAGATTTTTCTGATGGGAGCATTGTAGATTTATGGACGCTCTACAATGGACCTGTCTGCATTCATTCGCTGTGAATATCATGTTATAAATCCTTCATTAAGTTATTTCGTTATTAATTCCCCCTCTTTGGAGACTTCAATTAACCATTGCGAAACTCAGCCATACTCGTTAACTCTCTTTGTAACAAGCCACCTCTACCATTTCCAAAAAGCCATTGCATTATTTGCTATTTGGTTTGGAAGACTGGGAAGCGCAGAATTAAATAGTTCTATGTGTAGTCGATCGAGAATGTTAAATGATCCGTTTGACATTCACGAGGAATTATATATACGGCTATATTTGCGCGACTCACTCGCCAATCGGCCGTAAAATCACCTTAATTTCCTCGTTATGACTTTTTCTCAAAGGTTCTTGTATTTCTCGTAGATTTTAAGTTCGATAGTCTAATCGATTACCAATTGCGCTCCTGAGATGCATTGTGAGTTGCCGTACGTGGCTCTGAATACGTCAATATTAGCACGCGACATGCCGTCCGGTTGGAACCGGTACCCCCTGTGATGTCACGGTGACAGTCAGTGAGTGTGACGTATACGCAGGTATCGTCTGCATCAGTTGTACATTATTTCTCAAGCCGAAGTCGTTGGATATTCCAATTAAAAATCGTGTCGTTAAACTTTCCAACAGTGTCCAGGCGACATCCATGATACGCTCACAGGAAAAGGTAGCCACAAAAGCCGGAGAGAGAATTACCGTAACTACCCGGTTTATTAATAGTGTAAAGAGTGAATTTAGGCATGTTGGCCTATGGAGGGGGATGGATATGAGTTATTGTTTGTTAACGTATTGATGTGTAGGCCTATGTAGTCTATAGGCTATTTTTCCGTGAAAGACCTAATAGTGTGCAAAAATCTTGGTGTCAAAACGGATTTTTGTGGCGTATTCGTCTGAACTAGCTTTTTTAGTCTTTGTTTTTTTTACAAAGCATCGATGTTTCGAAGGTTGCCCATGTTATAGCCTATATAGTTCTAATATGATTCGGCATCATACAACATTAATATGAGAATTACAATCTGAATATCATCTGTTTGATATTTTGAAGGGGAGCAACTTACACATGTTGAATATAGTACCCAACTGGTATATCAATCATAGTAAAGAATCACTACGGCAAACGAGGGTTGGGGTTAATCTTGCCCATGTAGGCCTACAGGAAGTTTAAAGATTCCTGACTCTCACACCGGTACACTGCTCGTCAGTGATCGGTGACAATAAGCGATCAACGAAGCCCTTGTAGCTGTTTGCAGTGTCAAATAATTGTTAAAGACCATTTGTCACCAATATGGTATGTATATCAATCTGTATCCGTTACATGTAGCTCGTCAGAAACATGCCAAAGGTTGGTGGTTTATTCTGAGCACTATAGTTTCCTCACCCAGATAAACCTGACCTCCGTGGTAAGTAAACATTTTTAGTATAGGGTGTTAAACACCGATCAAATGTTAAATTAATCAACATCGTGCAGGATGAGAGGCCAAGTAGGAAGGCCACTTCACTGCATGTCGTCTGACCCTACTGCATTTGTAACATATGTCAGAGGGTCTCCGTGGCCGAGGTACATAGCACGCCAGCGCGGCGCATTGACCCAGGAACCTCTCGCCAATGCGGTCGCTATGATTTCAAGTCCAGCCCATGCTGGCTTCCTCTCCTGCCCTACGTGGGAAGGTCTTCCAGCAATCTGCGGATCGTCGTGGGTGCCCCCCGGCTCTGCCTGCTTTCCTGGCTGCCGTCGTATAAGTGAAATATTCTTGTGTGCGGCTTAAAACACCAATCGAGTAAATACATATCATGTCAGATGTAACATTCGTTTGTCTTGCCGAAGTTTGGAGATCATACAAGCAATTTTCAAGACAACTGATGAAACATAACCGGAAAGATTATGTAGGACTTAAAATTCATTTTTTGGTCTGGTCACGTTTTATGTGTAGGTTATATTATTTACTTGCTGTCATCTGCGACAAACAATGAGGAGAACAATTGAAAAGAAAACTGAAGCTTTAGGTTTTTAACTTCTTCCTTCTACATACATTTATACTTATATGGTGTAGTGAATTGGATTTACTTATTTGAACGATGTTTTCAAGAAAATTTCACTTATACTACGATAGGATGATGTACGGTGATCAACATTGTGGTGAGAAACCCACGACCATCCGCAGGTTGCTGGAAGATCTTCCAACGTACGACTCAAGAGGAAACCAGCACACACACACCCTCCCCCGACTCCCCTATATAGAGCCCTTCAAGTACCGGTATTACTAATGTCAACGCATAGGCTTATATAGCTAGAACAATAAAGACATGCAGAAATTAGTTGAACTAAAAATTTCTATTTAAACTTTTCAGATTTATATCAGCGATACCTGGCCAAGTCTAATATTTGTACCTTATAAAAACGTCCTTATGTCCTGTCATTTCCACTTTTATAGTGGAGATTTCAGTTGAAGTAAACTTAAATTCTTCGTAGACCTGAACACTGCGTTATAGACGAAACGTCACAAACACCATCGAGTACCATCATGCAGTTTTCTATTTGTGAAGGTAATGGAAATAGATTGGTGTTTTTTCACAACCAAATCCTTTCCCTGTGAATAGCATAGCCTCCAGACTGTTATCCCGCATTACAAAGTGTAGATGTATGACATGAAATTTGGCTATATTTCCTGGTATTAGCAAAACAACCAATATAATTACAATGTACAAACCAACACATGTCCATGTGTATATACGCCCTTTATTACAAGAGGGAGCTAAATTGTTATGCGTGTTTCGACCGGAAGCATCACACCTGACGTGGATTCTAACAACCTCTTCTCTGTGTACACTTTATACAAATATGCCTAAAAACGTCAAGAAGCAAGCGTGCGTATCGCTCAGTTCTTGTAGAGATATGGACACATTAATGTGTTTTGCCCTGGATATCACTCGACTATTTCAACACAATGGCAGGTGTAAGAAGGTTAGCCATATAGGTGCTTCACATGGCAACTATCTTCTTATCCTTGGTGGAGATTAAACAAATATATGCCATGAAGTAGAACAGTAGAAAATCTGTTACCAGATAAAATGTCCCCTAAAACAACGTATTACAGTTCCGATTGTTATCTTTAAGAACTGAAACCGCTAGTATACATAACATTGCCGAAAAAAAAATTGAGGAATAACACGTTGAAGTGCATGTGTCAAACTGTATAAGAACTATAAAAAAAACCTTATGAAATCTACATGCTGATATTTGTATGGAAACTAGATTAGCGCTGCTGCAGTTATAGGAAACAGTTGTCACCATGCGAATACAGTATTTGCCAAAAAAAAAAGAAACCTGCTTAGTTGAAAGTATAGGGAAAATTTGTTAAATACGCTGTCATATTAAGCCACGGCGAGAATGTAAGAATATCAATCATAAAACGAATAACAGAAGTTCATTCAGCGACGACACCAGGTTACATGATGTAGCTCTAAATGTGTCCATTAAAGGCGACTTTGGGAGAGTACATATAGGCCTATAAATGCGTGAGCGTATAGATTGTTGAAAGCCGCAGATCGACTTTACAAGGGTAGTTTCTATGTTATTCTGTAATCAATATGCTTTTGTGTAATATGTTTATGCGATTATAAAATCAGTTCAATTCGAAGGAGGAATTAGCACCCTTCTCCAGCTAGCTATTGGTATTAGTTTCATAACTTGTTTTGCTAGCCGTGTCCTTTGGGGATTGGTTATAATCAATGGTGTATAGCGAATATCGAGTGTTACAACACAGAAGGATATCCATGATCTCTATACCAAAGCGAACGGGCAGTTGTGTTAGAGGAAGTCATTCCATGGAGTGTCTATAGGCGTGAATTGACCTAAGAGAAGTGGTCTTTCAAGCTAAGCAGTTAGAGTGAGAGTTTCTTGTAATACCTTCCATTAATGTTTCATGCCTATGAAGCCTGGTAAATTTAACCTTCTGTTCATCAACCGATTGTCCGATGGTGCCCAGAAGCGCTGAGTGCTCTTAGAGGAGTGTATCAAGTCGAGATGATGACTTATTGAGAAACTCGGGTGGGCTCCACGATTGACTCGGCCGTAATGTTTGCTCACCTGCCCGTCTGATCTCCCCGGGAATGCCTGTTAATCAATCTACACAACCAGCAATTAGCCCGAACGTGATGCCCGCCGCCATTACCCAATTCTTCGCTCTCCACCATTGGCGCCTCGACCAAATTCTTGATTGTCGCCGAATCCCAGAGATCCCCGGTGACAGACGTTGTTGTTTGTCCACTCAGCCTCCAATCCCCAAATCAAGCACCCCTTCCCTCTCTTTACATCTGACCCAAACCCAGTTCACTAAAGCCGATTGGGCATTGTTTAATTGAGACAAGTAATCGATATTGCCGTCACATTGTTTAGTGTTACATTATTGATCAGTTATTGATTGAAATCAACTAACATTTATTCCATCTCACCGAGGCATTGGATCTCTTTGGTTGTATAGTTAGCCAACTCCTAATGACAGGAAATAAGTGAGACTATGGTTCATTAACACTTTTGAAAAAATATCAGATCTGTACATCAGATTAAAATTTAAATTCTGTTCGATAGCTGTACTTATTGGACAGCTTGGAAGTTTTAATATCTGTGCATTTTTGGTGTGACTAAGTTGTATCAGCTTTGAAAGATTTTCGGTATCGGATCTCTGCTGAATTGTTTTTAACACAGATATCTGTACTCTGTAGGCCCTTGATAAAACATCTTGAGTTTAGCATATATCATTCTAGGATGGTTTTGAAGATTTTTCAATTCCGACAAGCAATTCATACAGTAAATAAATGATGTGTAGTTTACGAATGTCAGATGTAAACATATTCAGGATGCGTAATGTAGGATCCCTGCCGTTGTGAGTTTGTCCCCATCCGGTGCGAAAACCTAACATTTGGTTAACAAAAATCTTACTCTCTAGTTGATTCTCCCAATCACTGTTTCATTGACTCCAAGCATAAATGTTATTGTTTCATAATGTTATTTTTGTTTCATAATTGTTTTTGTCCTTTCATATAACGTTACTTTCCTTCAATAATGTTGATTACTGAAGAAAACATGAATGAGGAAAAAATCAACGTATATATACCCTCTTGTTTAAATGACCAGTTCAGGCTTTCACTGTATGGACGGGAATATTTAAATCTGAGATGTATTTCATTCTTCCCAGCTAGGCTTTCAGAAAAACATTCCTCTATTTGCTTTTCGAGTTTGCTGTCCTCAAAATGTCAAATTATACACAAATATCTTAATTTTGAGAATCCACCCGAGCAACAGTCACATGATTCGAAAATCACGGCTTTCAAAGTTAGGATGTTATACGAATGGATGCGTCAGTTCCATTTGTGTTACTTGCAACGTTGTGATTTTTATATTTTTCGAGCATAATGAGGTTATACGAATTGAGAATGTTTTAAGATCACGGGAAACTTGTTCAGTTTATGTTTGCCCTGAAAGCAGTGCCTGTAGATACCTATAATCATATATTCACATATTTTCTTAATAATATTTACTTTTGTTGCCACGTTACGGTTTATGATTAGATACATCTGAACTGGGCTCAGGGAAGATCTCCAATCATTTGGCAAAAATGCCTCAGCCGATCCCGCCAGAGCTGGATTTGAACACGTAACATATTTGAAGAAAGGCTGCTTGTTTTAACAAACCTATATACCGCTCAACCAGGAATATTGGTGTACATTAATGTATTTCCTACAGGGTGGCCTCGGTGGCTCAGATGATTAAAGCCATCGAGGACGCGTTTTTCAATGCAACTCTCGCCGTTTCAAGAGATTTTTCAGGTGACTGGTGAAGGTCAGTGGTTTTCTCCTTCGCACAACGGTTTGTCAGGTACCTGGTGAAGGCCAATGGTTTCCTCTGGGCCTGTCGGTTTGTTAGATACCTGATGAAGGCCGATGATTTACTCTGGGCACGTCAGTTTGGCAGGTACCTGGTGAAGGCCGATGGTTTACTCTGTGCACGTCGCTTTGGCAGGTACCTTGTGAAGGCCGATGGTTTACTCTGGGCATGCCAGTTTGTTAGGTCCTTGGTGAAGGTCCGTGGTTTACTCTGGACACGCCAGTTGGTCAGTTACCTGGTGAAGGCCTGTGGTTTTCTCCTTCGCACGACGGTTTGTCAGGTGCCTGGTGAAGGCCGGTGGTTTACTCTGGGCATGTCGGATGGTCAGGCACCTGGTAAAGGCCGATGATTTACTCTGGGCACGTCGGTTTGTCAGATACCTGGTGAAGGTAATGGTTTACTCTGGGCACGTCGGCTTGCTTCACCCATAAACCTGTTCATATAAGTAAAAATTTATTCATGAGCACGGTGATCCACTCGAATCAGTCAGTCAATATAATCCAACGAAACATCTAGTCTTGTCAGATATAGCTTGCACTAGGTTTAAAATTTTTTACATCTGATCTCTTAAATTTCCTACAACCTCTGCCCATGACGCGTGATCTCTTAAGTAGAATAAAACATTATTATACTTTGTGTTTTCAGTGAGGTGTGGTATACAAAAAAAATTTAAAATATGCCAAAGTATCCCCGAGCCAGTAAACTGGTCATTTTCTTTTTTTGTTTCCTTTTTTGATAATCCGTAGAATTCTCCGTCATGTTGGTAACACATCATAAAATGACAGGTGTTTGAATAATGTGTTGTAATAAGTGTATTTGTCCGAAGACAAGGGAAATGTATGGCTGGCATTAAGTTAACGAAATTACGAATTGATTTAATCAGGGACATTGTCCTGGCATTGTTGGAGGTGTATGTGAGCAGTTTGATTGAAATCGATGTGGCCAGTGCAGAAAGGCCAGAGGGATGCGGTTAAAACTGCCAAGGGCAATTTTTGAAAAGTCACGGGCGATTAAAGTCAATACATCACAAGCATGTCGTTAGCTCTGTAACACTTTGACATACACCTATGACCAAATATTGAAGGAGGGGGGGAGGGAGGAGAAATCAAGAGATGGCGTTAGTTATCTGTACACAGATGGAAAGGTCCTGATATATATTCATCTAATATCGCCTAATAGAGCTGGCTCGATCTAGTGATCACGGCCTGTTTCAATAGGGACACTCCCAATCTCCATCAAACCCGTAAGCGAACATCCGGCTGGTGAGTGAGTCCATTATAGTCCGCACAAAAGCAAACAAAAATGGTTTCCATTGGCAACGTGGATGTCAGTGGTAGCCGGCTTGTCACTGAACACAGAGTTGTTACGCGCAGCGTCATTATCCTATGGACAGCCGTGTCTCTCTGAGAACACGGCTCGCAACGGGGAGAAATTTGCATAATTGATAAGCGATTGGTTGAAGTTTGAGTTGAGACGAAAACGTGAATCGAAAGAGGTTTTCATTGGCTCGCGTGCAGACATCATTAGAGGCCTCAGGGTGGATTCGCTTCTCTAATCTCAGATAACTTTATCAGGTGATTTTGAGAGCGATTACCTGGACGGTTTTCCAACACTTTGGATTACATTTGCTGGCTGGGCTAGTTTGTTCTGGTGAATGATGACCACTGATACGGAGAGCGCCAAGAGGCGTCTGGCCTTCCAGAAGAGTTACAGTTTGGAGGTAAGAAAAGTATTAAATCTCATTACGACTCCTTTGAAGTGCAAATGTCAACGGTACAAAGGCCCTAAAAAAGTTTGCCAGTTTCTGGTTAAGTTGATTACTTTAAAGCTGTGAGTCATTTGATCACTTCAACAAAACAATCGCTGATCCTAATTAATTTTAATTGTCCAACAGCTCGATTAAGCTGATGAACTTAACGTTTTTTTTTCTTTTGCACCTAATGTTTTTGCTAGAAGTAATTAGCTATAAAAGACTCAAACAGCTGGTCGTCATGTTCCATTCCAAAAACAACTCTAGACACAGTCTCAACGAAGCAATCAGCTTTATCGAAAATTGTACGCTTGTACGCTTCATAATGACTGGACTGCTGTTTTTAATTGGAAACCATTTTGCCCACCATCTTCAAATGAATCATTTATCCAGTACTTTATCTGAATCTTTATTGTTGTTAATCTTGCTTGAATTATACAATTATGTTGGTAATCTTTAATCACCGTCATCTTTTGTATGATTGCATGAATTTATATACTTTATCTTAAAGAAGAACATAAAGACGACAAGACAATAAAAAAACTATACCATTTTAAAGCATTGAATTCTATATTGTGATTATGTTATCTTTAATTAGGCATGCATACTGAATTAAAAAGCAAATACGGAAGAAATTAATTCTTGTTAATCGAGAGCATGCATCTGAAGTCATTTGTAAGGACCGCACCTCTTTCATGGTGTTATAGCCATTCCAAAACTAGTTTTCATATCTTAAGAGAGAATTCGTATATACCTTCCTGATATTATTTTGATGAAGTTATGAATTGTAATAATCATGAATTAAGTTTTTATAGAACAAAAAACAAAAAAAGCCAATCGGGCAAATTCCCGGTGGTGATATGACGTTGCTCCCACGCCAAAAGCACCCTGCATAGTTCTCAGTGTATCCTCTTTCAAAATTTCGGCCGACGAATCATTCTAAGCACATTCTACGATACAGAAAAGAGCATTAAAACATCCAGAAGGAAGAAATTTATAAGAATCTTTATAAATGAAGCAGAAGTTTCCAAGAAAAGTTTCTAAGAGAGGTTTACTCAACGTGCACACTTAGAGCATCGTGCAATAGCAACCATCACTTTCGTTACGTAACGAACCACCCCACTCCCTCCTTTCTTCCCCATTCTCTACAGGTGATCAGGGCGGGACTGCGTCTGAATGGCCGCATCGACCACCAAATTACCAAAGTGTTAAAATGGCAGAACAAACACGGTTTTGCCCTTACCCTGATCAATGAAGTATTCGTAATGATTCACTAGTTAATGAAGCGAATCAATGGTTCCACAATTAATGGTTGAAAAGCGCGTCATAAGATGAGTGTTAAACCTAAACATGTCCCACCCCTGCCCACGCAGTCATCCCTCACCTGCTCTCCCAGAACTACTTAAAGACTTAAATAGATTGGCGTGAATGAAACCGCTGCAGATATCCAGAGTCCAGATTTGTGATCGGTACACGATTTGGATACTGATTTCATTCAATCGCCTGGAACTTTTCTGGCGTCTTTCCATCGTCATTGAAAGCTGTTGACTGGTTCTGTTTGTAAGAACCTGTAGTAATTTCTCACTTTATATACTTTCGTATAGTTCTTTTGTGATTTGTGTTGAACGTTGTTTTGTGAATTGGTCTCCTCAAAAATATTTCACATATACGACGGCGGTCAGTATTAGCTTGGGAGGAAACTGGGCAGAGTCGGGGGGAAATCCCGCGACCATCCGCAGGTTGATGACAGACGTTCCGACATGCGGAAAACATAAAATGTGTTAAATCCACCGCACATTGTCGTCACTCCTATTTCAGTAGTTACCATCTCATCTTGTGATACGGTGACATTAGATCTATACCCCCATTAACATAAGGAAAAGAACATATGCTAGCTACACAGCTAAACATAAGACATCATAATAACACATCCCTTCAGCCAAACAGCAACTGCATGCCAAGCTGTGTTTGCAATGCAGACATGCAAATTTTAGTGGCTGTCCGGTTAGGCAATTGTGTCCTTTAATTACGATTCCACACATAATAACGGTTGAAACTGGTAAATGTATAGATGTATATACCAGAACGATATACAAGCAAATGTTATATACATTAGCAGTTTTATGAAAAGGTTGACGAAAATTTCTCCATTCCTGATTGGGATTACGAACTCTAGACTGAATCAAGTGAGAAAACGAAGCACGCATGCGTGGTAGCCCATATATAGTATAGAGCAGTTAAATCTCTAACCGAATTGTGACAAGTGAAATTAGACAGGTTGTGGGGTGATATACAGCAAATACTTTCCGTATGGCAGTAAAGCGTAATATCTTCTACAACCCACTCTGCATTCAGACATCGCTTTCCTTTCATACAGGAACGAGCATTTGTTTAGCATAGCCAAGAAAAGAGCTCATAAGCCACGGAGAGTGCATTTAAGGGGTGAAACAGAAGCATATGTTTCAAAGCGATGCGGATACGGTTGTCGCTAAATTTTCAGTGTCAGTCACTGAAACCATTGCTTTTAGGCCAACACAAGTTAGACGATATACATAAACAGCGGACTGGGTGTTTTCTGTGCAGAATGCATAATTTCATCTAGTTTTTTAAAAAAAGAAACCCAATTTCACTTTAATTCTCTGGTTTAGTATTCATTTCAAAGATAACTGAGGCATGCTTCTTTCACAACACCTCGATGACACCTTAAATAGCAGAAGTCATATTTACAGATCCAGTGAATTATGCAAAGACACCACAGGTAACGCCGTATGAAACAGACCTCTTCCGCACTGGGTATAGTGTAACTATATATATACCCTAAAGGCCAACCAGACAAGGAAAGAATTCATGTACTCTTTTAAGGAGAACAGTTTGAAATAGGATTGAAAAGGAATCAGTGAATAGTCGCATGATCTTAAAGTGTTTGAACGAATGGTAACAAAAGGAATAAATGTGCAAAAACAGTAAATGTTCGACAAGAGCCATGTATATGGCATAATTTGCAATATAGATAACAATAACAGTTCATCTGGGAGATATCCGCTTGATATCTAACTCTTATAAAACTCTGATGTTTTCGTCATTGCGGCTTGAACTACTCAGTCATTGCACTTACATGTGCCATACTTGTGTAGATAGCTGAATGACAGTAAACTGTGAGCTATCAATTCATCTTTTTATAACATGCCCTTGGCCTCATTTTCTCTTTGAAAAGCGTGCATGAGAGCAAATCCAATACCTCTGCGGCAACGATAGCTTTTCAGAGTTCATAAATCACAGATGTGTTAACAGCATTGTGCAGCAGATAAAACAGAGGTGACATAATACACCCACTTCAGGAAGAGAATCGGAAACAATATCTCTCTTTGATTCCTACTGTTTCCTTGTGGAGCTTTAAAACAATTCTCCAGCGTATCGTATCGCCTGTATGATTCAGGACACGAATGGAAGCTATAACTGATAGCGATTTATCGATACTTGTAATATCACGCACCTCCAAAAACTTTACAAAATATACATAATTGTCTTACAGCGCCACGTCGTTTATAGGATTGCCTTTGTATGCGCGATTCCGTGGTTTAACGCCCATGGTTAACGTGTCATAGACATGCAACATGACGAAGATTCCTGCAGGTTATTCTCTGTGCGGTTCCCACCAGTTAAAGCAAGGTGTGATTTTACTGCATGAGTTCACGCCTTGGGGCAACAGAAGAGCAATCAGACCGCTCCCTGACCGCATAGCCCATCCCTATCATCAAAAGATCTGCATCACGAAGCCTGGCTGCTACAGAATATTCCACAACTTCGTGTTCCGCTGTCTATTATCATCTGTACAATTGATCCTCGTATAAAATATAAGTGTCGTTCATACACTGTTATCAATTAAACATCTTACAAATTTAATGTTGTTGCCTAGTAAAGCAGTGTATATTGAGTCAAAATGAAGCAGTTGATATTTGGTGTTACACCAAATGAGTATCATAAAACTTGATCAGTGGAGGCACAAGTGGAATGTTTTAACGGAAACAACTGACTTCCATGCAGTGCATGGTGATAGGAGATTTAATGCTAAAGACCATGACATTCATAATTTTAGACGACAGTACACAAATTCAGATTAGCTTATATAGACATAATCCTAATCTTAACAGAAAAGTTTGGATATTCAGCTGCCAAATGTTCCTTCTGTTTTCACCGAGTATGAAATTATATGGTGCAGGTGCATATACTGTTAGAACTACTACCCGCCCCTACTAAGTGTCCTCCGGCCATGATAGTAATGAGCCACCAACAGTGCCATTGTGACCGTTACAGTGAACTTACATAGAGTTAAGTGTGTCATGAACTTCAAAATGTTCATAATTTACTCACCAGATACCTGTGGTTATCTCTGGGCACCTCATTTTCATTGACCCTTATTTATGACCACTGTGGTATCAGTGAAAATTTCAGGAGTATCAATCAAATAAATAAATATCCGAACTAATAATTTTCGCCAGTATATGTCTGAAACATTGCAGATGTGCCGTTCAGCCATTACCATTCATTCGTTCATTTGATAATGATCTCTTGATAATGATCAAAAGTGATGCCATTGATGGTGCATGCTTTTTAGCTCCCGGATAACGTCTGCTAAACGAACTATAAGGTAATAGGGGATATTTATTCGTCCAAAATGCTGATGCGGACACATGTACACTGCAAATTCCCATGAATGAGAAAAGAAACAATAAGTGTATATTCGCCCATATAACAGACCTTTACACTATATATATATATATATATATTGTACTCTCACGAGAATGGGGGAGTCCATCAGAAGAGTTACTACTCTCTTAGCGTCACAGTAATCACAGTATGATCAGAGATTGGAGATTACAGTGCCTAACATTTTCTGCCACCTTAACTTATTGACAGAATTCGCCATGCTGATGACTGTGTTGAGGTGTTACATGCCTCATGTTAGCCTTCTGCCGGAGCCAAAACAGCTTTCTTACCAGTATAGTCTAACAGTTTGGTCACACCTTGTGTTTCGCAACCTGCTCATAACCGTTCTCACATATAAATTACGGCATCCTAATTTACACCACCTGTTTTCAGGTTGAGTTTTATCCTCTGCACCACGCTATGCCAACACCAATGTAGCCTGTGCTGACATTCCGAGAGCACAGGCTGTCATCTTTGTTTGCTATCAATCCCGCATTATGCATATGCCGGGGCCAACAAATGAGTTCGCCATAAATCCGTCCATGTTTCACACCCCAAATATCCCATGTTTGTTAGACATGTTTTAGTCCCAATCAACAATCCAGTGTACGTTTAGTTGTGAGAAAATCACACTAGGTAATCAAAACGGTAATTAAAATGAATTTTCCTCTCCGCGGTAAGTGGTAAGGTCTGACAGCAACCTGCGGATGGTCGTGGGTTTCCTCAGGGCTCTGCCCGGCTTCCTCCCACCATAAGTGAAATATTCTTGAGTACGGCGTAAAAACCTATCAAATAAATAAATAAAATGATTTTTTGATGATATATGGTTTATCATGTACAATCTCATGATGACAATCTCGCACGAGTTTTCGTTTTACTCCGAGCTCTGTTTATACGTGTAATTCAATGAATTACAAGTATATATAAATACGAAAACACAGGCTACAGAATAAAAGAGAAAATTGCGTCGTCTTTTTTTTCCATAAAAATTATTGTCTACTTAATGATGTTGACCGGAGTGTGCTAGTTGAAATAATCAATACAGTGTGCTTAGATATATAGGCTGTTTAAAAATGGTCGGCCATCTGTCGAAGTAATTAAAAGATAAATAACTTGTGTACATATACATATGTGGCAGAGTAAAGCCAATATGAAAAAGTTGAGCATCGATATCTCCTAATTCCTGCAGTTGAATATTTTGATAGATGTTGAGAAGAGATCATGAAGGCCTACTTCTATCTCACTGATCAACCGCCCGCACTTCATTATTAATGTCTGGGAGTACCAGGCCTTTAGTTTGCGAGGAAACTTTTCATTTATCTTGTCAGGTTTATGCACCGTGAGCTTAGAGTAATAATGGATCCTTACATGCTGACGGCAGGCAAATGATGACGGCGGGCAATTGTACAAATTAACTGGACCTATGCGTCCAAACATTCGTATACGAGCCGTCAACCAATAAGGACGTTCCAGGTCAATAATCCCAAGGCCAATTCCCAAAACGGCGTATAACACAAACCACCAAATAACTAAGTACGAAACTAGAGCAGAACCTTGCAAAGAAAAAAAGTCAACAGTTTTCATTGATGTGGGAAAGACGCATGGTATGTTCTAGGCGACTCGGTGAAATCAGGTATTCTGCGTTCTTTCGTAGTTTGTGTTAAACATTGTATTGGGAATTGGCCTTGCGATCATTGACCCGTGACGTCCTTATTTGTTGACGGCTGATATACGAATGTCTGTTTACGAACACAGATTTGTACAAATATAGGTTCAGATAAGATGCACCACCTGGAGAGTGTGTGAGTTTAAAGCTAGCACATCGTCAATATACAGCTTAGTGAATGAGAAAGATTGGGCTTGGTGATGATTATTCCTGTATAGTTTCTGCATATCGTCGTATTCATATGAGAACAGGTATAGGTCGGCCAAAAGGGTTCCACAATTTGTACCCATCGGAATACCTATAGACTGTTGATATATGGTTTCTCCCATTTTCACAGGTGTTATTTATGAGAAATTCATGCAACTCAATGAACATCGAAACATCCCATGAATGGTAACCCTTGTATGTAGTGGAACTGAAGAAGACTTTGGTGCCTCTGGCGTCAAAATAGCAGTGAGAGGTTTAATTAAACACCAAAGTACTTAGTGATAAAATTCTATTTATTTAATTCGTGTGAGGAATAATAGTGTAGAGAGTGGAGAAATCCCAAGTGTATTAGAGCGTCTAGTTCTTCAGTGAGACGTTTAGAGTTTTAAGTATCCACACACAGTTGACACCTGAATTTTCTGCAATTGCACAATAGTTGTTCCAAAATGATTGTAAAAAAACAACAAAAAAAAAAACAAAAAAAAAAACACAACAACACTAACCAAGCGGACCAAGTTCAGAGCCATTTGAATTCGATACAATTTATTGTACACACCTGTCGAAAGGTTTAGTCTCTTAACCGTGAATCGAAAGTCACACCATTTCATTTTCTATAATGATCTATAGGATGTTGAACAGAGTATGAAGGAGCTCTCGAAAAGACTTTACTGTAAACGTATTGGTTTGAAAACCAAAAATAAATTTCTACACTGTTAGTTCAGAACCGTTACTATTTTCAGGTAAGCTCTTCAGGCGTTTCTGACAGACTGACAGAATAGTCACCATTCCAGATTGTCCATCACGTGTGTGTATCTTGCCGAAGACATTAGACATGACATCCTACCTTGTCACATTATTTTCACATCGGACCAACAAGTCCTGTTTCCTTGCTCTAACCTCTCAGTGCTAAGGGCCAAGCGAAGTATAGCCCGACCCGAGTTAGAACCTCGACTTCGAGGCGGACGCTTTAACCATTAGGTCACCCGAAGAAGTCCACATATATGTACAGAGAAAATCCATGACAATGGTGTCCGTATATAACCAGTTATTGTGCCTGCTACAATGTATCTATTCAAAATTTCCGTAACGATAGCTGACCATTGCCTGTGAAGATACTACTAAAATGTGAAGATATTTCAGTGTTTTATTAGTTTAGTTCATACTGGCCCTTTGTATTGTTTTCGTGGGATTGTTTAATAAACATGACAACGCAGCATATTATGAAATGCTGGACCAATGACGTCTAATAAAATGCAATTAGCATCACATTTTCCCTAATCTTACCTTAAGCCATGGTGCAAGGGGGCGTATAAGTTGCCACTATTTAAATATTTACATAAACAGTCAGAATAAAACTGTAACTGAAGTAAACTAACAAGTGTTCGGATTTCACCTGTTTTGAGCGTTACCATTTACCCACTATATTGTATTGTCGCCTCTGCTCTGGTTTTACTGTCCTGCATTTGTAATCTTTCATATTATACGCGCTTTTGTATATACCAGTCTTGGAGCTCAAACATCGTTATTGAAAAAGATGGCAATTGAGCGTGAGTTGAACCCTTGATAAGCTTCACTGATCCTTCTTATGTATATCTGATGTCAGACAGAGGATTCTTCGCTATTCTTCAGCTATTCACCCTGGTATAAGGCCATGTTCTTGAGTCCGTCTGTGCTCTTTACGTGGAGACATCAGGTCACAGATCCGTTTACTTTGTTCTGGTTTCAGTTTTGTAAGATTCTCATCTTTAACTTTTGTCTGAACTTGTGATACTTTCTTATTTCAGACAAAAAGCTCTTGGCGACGTAAGAGTTTAATCGAAGACGCCAAGTTTGATACGGTGACGAACGCGGAGTTCGAGAAACGAGAGAAGACTCTGAGTCGAGGAGACTCCATCACAGAAGAGGATGAAGTGTTCTCGTCCAATGGCGAGGCTCACTCTGTACCGGACAAGGAAGCGGCTCAGAAGATCTGCCTCGTTTTGGTTCTCCGTGATGGCTTGGGATCGTTATCTCGTATACTGAAGACTTTTGAGGTAATTATATATTTTATGTGCGATTTGCTACCCTTACAAAAATCTCAAATGATGTACAGTCGTTTACAAAGCACTCTCCCAAACATGATGTTAGCATGACAAGTTTCTATATAGAGGGCTGACGCCAGGCTAAATCTTACAAAAAAATACGACATCGTATGTTGTTGAAAGACTGAAATTCGACATACACAAAAGCTTTTGTTCAAGAAAGGAGTAGTTCGTAAACATTTTGCGTAATGTTTTCAATTTTAGAATGTTAAATGAGCTTATATAATTTTTTCTTAAGTAATGTAACAAAAATATAGCGTACATTTAAAACGCTCACGAATAGGGTAACTTGTTACACGGACGGATGCATTGATCTTTTAGAGTATCCGTAAAAAGCGATCGAAGCACTCCACTATGCAGCAACTCCTTCTCAATGAGGTTTCGCTCCACGGACTGTGGAAGGAATAATTTGTTCAGACTGAATGGGCCATAATTAAGAGATTTACAAGAGAATCGACAAAGTCATCTTGTATTTATGGGCTTTGGCTGAAAAGAAAAGAAACATGCCTCGGGAAAGGCTTCATGCTAGTGGACATGCCGAAATGTCTTCCAAGTCAGTGAAACGGTTGTTTTTCCTTCTTGGAGTGTAACTGCCATCCGAAATTTGCAGCGAGAGCACAAATGCGGTAATTAATCTCCAAAAGCTTTTATTTGCCCATATTTTTTTATGCAAAGGCAAGAAATGGACTAAATCATGTATGAGCCTCGGCAGTGGTTTTGATTCAGGTTATGCCAATCTGGAGAGCTTAACGGACTCCAAAAAACCAAAGGTATATGCATCAGGGCGAACACTTTCGATTTACCCACACTACGTCAACAACATGGAAGTCTACTTAGATAAATAGAATTCTATTTCCTGTACAGAGAAGCCAAATTGTCCGCGTTTACAAGGGACACTCAGGCTAATTTTCTTTTATGTTAGCGATCAATTGAAATAAGTGAATGCCATTGAGTCTGCTGGGGAATTTCGGGCCTCTCCGCTGTAGCTGGCGTGCCGTGGCATGTCTTCTAAACGCTCAGCTTTATTCTCCGAATACTGGCAACTGTATTTAATGAGACCCTACCCAGTCATCAAAAGTGGCTATTGCAAAGGAATTTTGGGATAAATCTAGTGAGGAATTTAAAGCGAAAAGTAGCGTGTCCGAGTCGTGGATCAATTTTTTCTCCATTACCAGCTTCCGGTTCTTGCTATCTGTGAAAGGCTTGAAGGATAAACTATTCAGCGAGCTTGCGGCTCGAGCCTCGGTTCCGTCAATTCGCGAGGAATAAATGTATCCCTGACACCGCTCCATTACTTCTTAAAGCTTCACTTTTTGCCCCATTAAGTCACGCCAGATCATTGCTCAACGCTTTTTCTCCGCGTCACATTCCTGCAAATACTACAGAACTCACAGACTTGACACTATCAAAGTTTAATGTGAAACAAAAGGTCGCGTAACTCTTGAAAAGTTAGAGTGAATGACAATGCGATGTTTGTGAACAATGGAGTTACAGGTGTCACGTGGGTTCTTGTAATTATCGTTTGTACCATAAAGTACAAAACAGAAAACAAATAAACTACTTCTGGAGATGTTCAAGATTCGTAAGTTAATCGGTCATCCTTTTATTTTAATCAAACGATCCAAAGTAAACAAATTGGATGGGGAAAAAATTAAATTGAAGCACATGTAGCTTACTAACAGCTTCGTGACAGTCAGTAATTTTTCTTGCTTGTACCATTCCGAGCATTAGTCTGCTGTTCATTTATTCGATATTACCTGCATTTAGTGTTAAATTTGCATGATTAACTACAGTTAGTATATATTAAACACATCCAAAAACAAAGGTTGTTCACAGCATCAAGCTGTATTTTTCAAAACTCGGTCAAGTTTACATTAATGGGGAAGCTTTCCAGCCCAAACTGACTTGATTCCAAGCTGTGAAGTCTATTCCTGCCTTCTCGTGAAGTTTGCTTGGTAAACGTGTTAACTAAATGATACACGAATCGCTTGGTTTTTATTTTTTTGTATGGGGAATATTCCCGTTCACTGACGAAAGTTTACATAAAAAATGCCTGAAAAGTGAAAAAGAATATCTTTTTTGTATTTTTTTTTTTTGGCATATCTTTCTTCATTTTCCGTAAAATTATACTTTTCCTTTGATAGTACACTTTCATGGATCCTTTAAATGCACATTTTTTTTTGCAAGAGAGCAATGGTAAGTCCAGTATATATACACAAATAATCGGAATACCCTTGAACAGCACATTCCTAAATTTATGTATTACAGAATTCCAAAGTAGATATCAGTCACATTGAGTCGAGGCCATCTCTTAGGTCCGAGGCTGCGTTTGAGATATACCTTCGGTGTAATGGTCAGAAAAATGCCATCACAGTTCTGACCAACACCCTCAAGCAGAGCTCCTCTATACTGGACCTTACGGTGACCGCCAACGACGAAGAATCTAAAGGTGGGTGTAAGACATTGCATGTGCCAGTAGAATGGTTGAGCCATCTTCACGTTGCCAACCCCACTACTGCATTTGAAAAACACGCCTCTCAGCACCCTGCTGGCTCTTTTAGTTTATAGTACGATAATGCTTCAAAGATGTGCAATGTTTTCACACACTGCACTATTGGTGCGAGAGTGGAATGAGGCTATCTTACGGTGACGTACTAAAACATATAAATATTCTACCCCGTAAATCCTATATCGAAAGCCGAAGTTCAGGATCGAAGGCCCAAGTTCAGATACCGGTACCAAAAGTAACAAATTTTAGACATCGATTTAAATCAGAGATTGGCCAAGAATCATAAATATGTTACGCAAACATGAACCGGTCTGTTTTTTTATATTGCATAATAAGTGAGATAAGCCACGACCAGTCATCCAGTCCCCTGCTTCTTTTGTCGGAGAAATCCCTAGAGGCAAACAAGGGCATGTATAATCAAAACAGTCTGTTGGAGACTTCGTGTTTATGGTATTGGCTGTCGAGCTTGTTATTTACTCAGCGATATCGCCTACTCTGTAGTCCTTGGACATGATAATATCTGTAACAGCCAACGACGCTGCAAGTATGTGGCAACACGTCTGTGGATGTAAACGCAACCATTACACAGATAACGGTGAATCTGTGAGGTAACCGCATACCAGATAGCAACGGCTGCATGATGTATTGCACATGTCAAACATACGTCTGGTTCCCAGCGATACGCACAGTTGTACTTTATGAACGGGGACCCTTTCCCGCTGCATACAATTCGGGCCCAAGCAGTGCAGTATAATTTTCATTCTCTTTTCTTTATGTTATCACATCTCGGTTGAACTTATTTGTGCCATACACATATGTTACAAGAGAAATTTTACCGATCGATCCTAGGTTCATTTGTACTTTTTGATTTGACTAATGGTCACTCATACGATGACAGTCATTTCTATTAGTGTATGGAGAAAACCGGGTTCCTAGTTACCGAATAACTTGTGCATGAGACGTACAAATGTATACCCCATAATGGTGGAAGACGACTTGCCTTCAACAAATGTAAGCCTGTGCAAACGAACCCTCCAGTGCCATGAGGCTTACTGTCTCCTCGCGAACAGTGACAGTGGAGAGTCAGATATAAGGGTGGGATATTTCAAGCAGTTAATACTAATACCTTGGTATAGAACTATATCTTGTAAAAAATATACATATTGATAGAAGCTCGTCGTCATATGACTGAAAAAAAAGTTGAGTACGACGTTAAACCCCAAGCACTCACTCTATTGATAGAAGCGAGGCTCGTGAATCTGCTGTACATTTTCTGTTGCAAGTCGTGTTACATGTTATTTTAACATTTTGTCATCCTGGCCATTTTTTTACTTTGCAGACGTGTGGTTTCCCCGACACATTGCTGACCTTGACAAATGTAACCATTTGGTGACAAAGTTTGAACCTGATCTGGATTATGACCACCCGGTATGTATACGCTAATCTAATAAAATAATAATAGAATAAAATCTCCTCCATAAGACCCTCCGAGAAACCTGCCAGGCATGAAATGGAGATCCCTCATCCTGGGAGTTCAACTTTAAAACCTAACCCAATAATCCAGGTAACATACGCCATTAAACAATGCAGAATTCTAGTAGTTACTAGCTTAATGTAAAACGGAATGTCTTAATATCTGGAACAATGACATTTTTGAGTCTATATGAGATCCCGTCCCCAGCGAGGCGAAAATTTCCCAGGAACCACACTTTCTTTCAAGAATAAATTCAATTCCGGCAATTAATTAATTCTGTTGTAAATTAGAATAACGCGAAACCCATGAAAAAGCAGAAGAAACTGAATAAATATGACATTGAAGCAAAAGTAAATAATGTCACTCAGTATTCTCAGACCTTTCGTAAAAGCGTGTTTTGCATATATCGTGGGCGGTAAGCCGTCACTCCATCTATCACATTGTCATTGCTGGAAACTGTTTTGAACTGAAATAGCAGCGGTGACAAGTATACGTCAATGTTCTCTTCGTCGGCCTATAGTATATATATGTAGGTGTAAGTATCCTGAATCGTAAAAGCCTGTTATATATACATTATGGGTTGTGGTCAGTTTATACGATGGTAACAAAGCTCAACAGCCACAAGCGATTCATCGTAAAATACGTTATATGGGTGGTATAAATGGGATCTATTACGAGTGCCTTTTAAACAATATATCTGCTAGTGGAATCGATGCGAGTTGGAGAATATGCCTCAATAACTATTACAGAAATCCTTACCGACGCTTATAGCGTGCTGTGCCCTCGGTTTGCCTTCATTTTCCGGACATGGTTATGCCGACAAATCGTGACATTTTTTCAGTTTGCCAATGTTTACTGACAATGCTTTTAGCGCACTGATATTTCTGCCTATTTACTCACGCATTGTTTTCTTCATTCGCCTCTCACCAGGGATTTGCCGACAAAGTTTACCGACAGCGCCGACAGAAGATCGCCGACATTGCGTTTAACTACCGACAGTAAGTGTTTTCGGTCTTAACTTTTGAGAATAAACATTTTAAAAACCCATTAATCAGTGAAAATCTCCGATAAACCTCCACCGAATGTCAGCATGGCTATAAAATTAAGTACCTTGGCAAGCAGAGCTCGTCTGGGGAATTAAATACTATTTACACTAACCATTTCAGGCTCTGATATTTTAATTGTATCCTTGATTATTTCCGATGTTTATGGTTAATATTGCTCCCCATATTATCACATCCTGAATGAATGACCGAGATAACAAAGCAGAACTAAATTACTTCCACAAAAAATGAGCTGGACCCGTTTATCATGTAAATGATTCCTCAGGGTATGTCATTCACAAGGCATCTGATTACACGAGCTTATTTTTCTTATACAGTGGCCAGGAAATTCCAAGAGTGGAATATGTTGAGGACGAAATTAAAACATGGTAAGATATTATAAACTAATAGAAGATCAGCTCCAAACCTTTTTTTTGTTCAGAAGTGAATTAAAGAAAAGAGCCAATTGAGAATCAATGATGAGTACGTGACTTTGCGTAATACATTAAACCGCTAATAGGGACGCTGGCACATATCCTCTGTTGGTCCTATTCATGGTGAACCAAGTTTCTTCTTTTTGAAGACAGACAACATTATAAGCAGTGGTTATTAATTTTTGCCTATGGAAACTATAAATTCGTTTATCATTCAACTGTTTTTCGTTTTAGGGGTCATGTATATAGCCAACTTAAGCGTCTGCTGCCCACGCATGCGTGCAGGGAATATCTGCACGTATTTGACATTCTAGAACGAGAATGTGGCTACTGCGAGAACCGTATTCCACAGCTTCAAGATGTCTCCAATTTCATGAGAAGTAAGAATATATTTACCTTATCTGACATCGAGTCCCTCGTTGGTCTGAGCAGGTCTGAGTAGTATATCCCGCGGAAAGATGACTCCAGATTAGTCATTGTTCTCTTATAACAGAACAGACATATGTCACCAGTTTGCCCAGAGATCGCCATCCCAAAGGCAGGAATGAAAAAAACTACACTGCTTTGAACAAAATTACCTTTTTGGTGGAAAAAGGTTCCCTGGATTATGTTGAAGTCTACTATAATCCTTGAACATTCCTTCTGTCCAGGTTTTTAAGTGAGCAAAATTGTAAGCGGCCTGTTTCATCCATCTATTAGTCTTACAGTCGTCATAGAATAGACAATTCTTGAATCACGCATACTAAATATTAAAGTACCATGCGGAATTCCTTTTATATGTTGTTTTCATAACTGAGTTATCGCACACAAACAAATTCAATTGATATATATAATATCAAATCGAAATTAAATGTTGCCTTTTCGACTTGTATATGCTGGAAGTATTCAAAAGGCTCATCTGTCGGATTATTTCTGGACCAGATAATACTACGGGGATAGTTGCCTTACTTCACGATTACAGCTCTACATATATAAACACAAATCTTTGAATTTCCAATCTGTTATAACAGATACAGTTCTGAAGAAACTAGATTTGATGATAACCTGATTACAAACTGAAAGAATCACCTAAGTGCATTGATGAGAAAACTTCATACAAACCGACGTGCATAACTGAAACATTTAGAAAAAACGACTCAGTAAGGAAAAATACATAATTAGGTAAATGATGCGACGAAACGTCTCCTTTTTACTGAAAACGGCTATTTTCATCGTTTGACCTTGCTTATCCTCGGATGTTACAGGGGCGAACCATTTCAAGAAATAGTTTTTTAATTAAAAGTGAGTTTGGATTATATGTTCACTGATATGTATCACCCCACAGAGTGCAGCCATTAAAAAAAATTGTATGAATAACAACGGCTACAGGCACAAAGAAAATGCAGTGCTTTGTCAAGTTGTAGGACATGCCGGGCAGTTCCATTTTTTTCTTAAAATGTACAGTGAGTATAACACTCTTGTTGGCAAATATGGACAGAGTCTTCAGGGTGTCTGACAATGGTGAATGGTCAAAAATGTTAGCCAGAGCCTTAGTTGATAGGCTTTGTGTCAGGCAACCGTTGTTGACATTAATTTACTGCTCACCCATCTCGCCTTTTCCAGATGCACAAATGACACCTCTTTCCTTAAGGAACTTCTCAAGTTCACAAACATTCAGATTCTCAATCTTCTCTATAATTCCTCCACCATAAATTACTTTTCATGCCACTTTTTTAAACGCCCATGTTATAGTGAATGTGATCAAAAATAGTTGCCTAAAATCCCGTCCAGACTATCTAACATCGTTCAACTTTTGTTGCCTCAACAGCAAGTTGAATGCTGTGAAGGTAATTTGAGTGTCCCGTCCATACTACAAGTGATATATATCAACATTGTCCAACACTCTTGTCGTGTGCTGAATCGTGTTGAGCTGTGCTTGAGACACAATGACGAGCAGCCGGAAGAATCGTATCGTGGGTTCATCGGCTGCGCTTATTGCCCTATACCTATATCAACGAAACTGTCTCATTGTGAGACCACTTTTTCTCTTTCAGCTTTGGCGCCGCCATTTTGCCCACATCACCTGCCTTAAGACAGACACGTTATTTCTACACGCCCGCTGACTGGCTACATTCACTGAACCTGACTCAACTTGTTGACAAAAAATACACTTGCACATTTTTGATTTAAGCTAGATGGTGTTGGGTGATGTTGAACGGACTACTCAATATGGCTGAACTTCAAGTTGAGTCAACAAAAGTTGAGTGATGTTGGGTAGTCTGGACGAAGCGTGACATTTCTGACAGGTCGCATGACAGAGTTAGACTTTTTCTACCTTCAATAAAAGAGTTCGAACTCGAAACTCCCCTACTGGTTGGCATGCCTAGAATATCGACTGTCTTTTCCGTCCATCATTGAACACTGATGACAAGCTTTATCTGCTAGTTTTGCATCATTTCCTACACATTGCTTTGGGTACTGGTGTTGTGTTGTACTGAAAAGGGTCTTGGAACGCCTGTTATGATATGCGAATGTTGGACTTTATATTTTAGGCAACCCACTATGTCAACTATGGTAATTTCCTTCTGCATGTGGCTTAAGGTAAACCTAAACAGTAAACATTGGTGAATTCAAAGTCTAGCATGGTTTTGCATCAATTCTATATACGAATGATTTGTGTTTTTGCAGAGCGGACAGGGTTTCAGCTTCGGCCGGTGTCAGGGTTGCTTTCTGCACGAGACTTTCTGGCCAGCCTGGCATTCCGCGTGTTCCAGTGTACACAATATGTTCGCCACGGTTCCAAACCAGACCACAGCCCAGAACCGTAAGTACAGATTAAAGCCCCGTTCACACGTAGACGAATATTTTGCCGAACCGTGATGAATTGACGTCGTAATGTAATCGTGTTGGCGACAATTTCAAAAAGTTCAAAAATTTCCCAAATGGACAAAAGTTCGTAATAGTTCGTAATAGTTCGTAATCATTCGTAAAAGCTTCGTAAATATTCGAGAAGCTGTCGGTTGCAATCGTAAAGGAAACGTAATTATTTCGGAAGTAAGGCTCATGATGGCGTAATGGTTCTCAAAATTAGCTCATTAAGACAGAATAGATACTTGTGCATGGTTACGAATTTACGATAGACCTACAAAGCACTTACGATAAAGTTAAAAATAATTTCTATTTTTTTTAACTTATTCGCCCTTTTCATGAACTAGTTACGAATCATTTGCGAATCTTCCCGAACGTTTCGCAACTTGTTCGTGACTGTCGTAAGCATGTCGCGAAATTCCCGCCAATTTACCTCATGATACATGATGCCATAGGACCACAGCTTAGAACCGTAAGTATACACTAACCAGACCACAGCCCAGTACTGTAAGTATACACTACCCAGACCACAGCCTATAATGGTAAGTATGCACAAACCAGACCACAAATGGTACTTCTTGTTGCCTCGTTTGTCACTCAGCACTGAGACGTTAGAGCAAGGAAGCAAGAGTGGTTCTCACGGCGCCAGTACAATGTGACTGGGTTCGGTGTCATGTGTACGGTATAATACTGACTGAATGATTGATTGACTGACTCAGATGTACCCGAAAGGAACAAGGATGTGAGATATTATGTCAGTTGGAACATACTTCAGTGAATGTGTCAGTTTTGTGCTCACAACATTTGGGTATTAGGGCCTGTATTCAGTATTTAAATTTGGATTTCTACCGTTATCCCAGTGAAGCAGTATTCAAAACTCACCAAAGGTATTATCACTGAACACTTAATCCTAGTGGACCTGGCGCACGGATGTTTGCTTGCGAACGGATACTTTTTAAATGTCTTCTTCTTTGCTGATCAATAGTCAGTTCATCGGCAATCGATCAACAATGAAATGAGTCATATATTGGTTAACCAAGATACATGGAGATTTAACCAATCTCCAGCGTTCATGAAGAATAATTTTTATCCTGCTTTCATGTCAACTATTCCTGACCAGCAATCAATCGACAATTAACTGTTATACATTATGTTCTGGGAATAACGATAACCCTTGTCTCTATCCCAGGGACTGCATACACGAGCTGTTGGGACATGTACCGATGCTAGCTGACCGCCGCTTTGCGCAGTTCTCTCAGGAGATTGGCTTAGCCTCACTCGGAGCTGCAGACGAAGATATAGAAAAGATTGCTACCGTGAGTACTCGCCCTTCATTGAAACACCCTTCTTCATTAATTTACCTATATATATATATATATATATATATATATATATATATATATATATATATATATATATATATATATATATATATATATATATATATATATAGGTTACTGACGATTTTTTTAATTATGCGAGGGTGGTTAAGCTTGTATAAACATAAACTGGGGGGCTGCTCGAAATAAAACATCGACCGTAAACCAGATATCGATCAAACATCCCGACTAAAAGCCACAACCGAACCAGCGAAAGCAGGATTCGAGTCTGCGACCTCGTCTGTGAAGGGTCTTCCATCGGACTTATCGTCACATGCTGACCTGAAAAATACTATTAAAGGAAAAAGCCTTCTGCGGTGCATGCTATACGTGGGTGTTTGAGCGGATGGCTTGGTTTGAAGGGGCTGAATGTTTTTGAACAAAACTAGCAAAGTGCAAAACAAGAACAAAGTTCTCGCAAACACTCACAGTTTCCAGTACAAATGAAATGTGTTAAGATGTATTATTAACCAAACCGCAAAGAATGGTCGAGCTAATAATCACAATGCGTTGGTGTTAGTCCATTGCCTTCAAAGAAACCCTGCTAAATCAATCATGTAGTTCACAGCCGGGGTGTAAATAAACGGCAGGTTTAATTCCGTAATAGTAATCAGCCTTAGAAAAACTCTAAGCATCAAAATTTTTTTCTTAATATTTCTTAAAGTGTTTGAGGCTCTTGGTTGGAATTAAATGGACTAAAGATCCCATGTCTTCCAAACGCGATTCAGTTTGGCAAAATGTAATAGTTTTGGCCAGGTCCTTTATGGACCAAAGCTGGAGACGTAGCGAGACGTACACAAAAAGCCTCTTTGGAACTGTGGAAAGGTAATTGAAGACCGAGATCTCCACGGCCGGAAGTCCATAACAGAATACAAGGTCGAGTCCAGGAGAGCACTTCCTGCATTGACATGCCTTGATGTCGTAATTCATTAACCAGCCTCTCCATCAATCGGCAACTTCCGACAGCTAATAGCATGTAAATGGCTCCACACGCTGTGTACATGCCTTGGAGAATGCCACGCGGATACAAAGGCATACCGTTAAGTAATGAGTACACTCTATAACTCTCTGACCGTATGGAAATGTTCGGCTGTTGATGCTGGTAACCAACCACTCGTGGCCGAACCCGACCAGTTTGTGTTTCCACATAGGTATATCAAATTAATGAGAATGTCCCCATCGGTTCGAGAGGCTTGCGAAAGTACCTGTACCCAGGCAATCTATCAAAGATACCGTTAACAATTTACTCACCTTCCCCGCTGAGTCATTAGCCTTCTTCGAGACAATAACTTGTAGGCTTTATTCGTACATTCCTTTCTGAAGATTCTGAGTGTCCTTAAGAACGTGTCTTAAAACAGTAAGGTACCTCGCATGGTGCACGATATATATGTCGTCCTTATCGCGTGATTGTATTGTGAGTGGTTACAGCGCTGTGATAGAGGGTGTCAAGGCAGTGAGACGTCTGAGATTCGTAATAATGAAATCATGCAACATATTGTTCGAAACGAAGTTTTTTTTTTTGTTGTTATTTCTTGAGAGCTCCCCAGTAGGCTTATTTTTTTATCGCAAGCGTTAAACAGCTCGTATACAGACACCTCTTTCACATTGACGGGAAAGCTTGGCGATGTTTTTGGTAGAGTCGATTAAAAGTTCCTTGTGCACTTCACGACACGTAATAATCCACATCGCAGTCTTCTGAACACCCAGGTGTTCCGGCTTATCAGTGTAAGATATTATGTCGCATCAGCGGGATTCCAGGTGAGGAAAAACTTGCCGTAACAAGACTGTAACAACCACCGTTGATAACTTACGCGAGTACACATATATAATGCAGATCTACAAAGAACAAATAGGTTAGGTTATAACACCAGATCTAAATTTACATTTTTTAAAATACATTTAAGTACATGTATTCTGCATAGAGCAAAGAAAAGACTATAGTCTATTTCTTTTAGAGAATCACCTATATGCAGCTGTCTGTTAAATCAGTTCGACTCCCAACCAACGATGACGTCACTCATTGCCTCGGGTGACGTCATAATTATTTAAAAACAAGTAGCATGCTGGGGAGTGGGCAGTAACTCCACGCAGTAACACATTTACACTTACACAGCGAATAGACTACATTGTATTTTATAACAAAATTTCCTAACATCTAGCTTTAAAACCATAGTGCCGTGAGATAATATACAACAGATAAAATTAAAATTAAATTAAATTCATTTATTAAGGTGAAAGGGTATTTAGTTTTATACTAAAACGTGAAAACAATTTCAAACATAGTAGTGTCAGAAACAGGGCTTACAGTAAAATCGATAGGAGTTTAGGTCACTGGTGTCGCCCTCCGTCAAAACATGTTGAACTCCGCCCAATAGCCAGCAATCCACTGGTTTTTAAAATAATTATGACGTCATTCCGGGCGATGGGTTCTTGCCGTTGAAATCGAGCTTATGGACTTTAACATTATGCATTAGAAAATAGCGCTCTAACCTTATTTTCCGTGCAATAATGTGAACTTCAAACATATCAATGTGTAGAGCTTGTGTTGTTACGTGTCACTGATTAAAGGCAGTTTTGGTAGCGAGTATGACTGATTTTGCAGACAGCTGAAAATAGGCGACTCTCTAAACGAAATAGACCATAGACTATTCATAATTCACAAATGCGTGATGTACGATTACCTGTCCACTGACAACATGGGGATCAAGCTTGTCTCTTGCATTGGTCTCGTGATTGACGCCACAATACATATTTTTGACGTAATAGGAATACGTCACTGAAGACGTGATGTTCAGCTTCATGTACATATGAACCACAGGGAATAGATCCAAGCAACTTCAACGTGAGTTTAATTTGTTGACAAGACTTCCTCGTTAGTGAATTCGCCCCTTGTTTACTATTCTCTGATTGTATACCACTTTATCTTCGTTCTGTTGCAGTTGTATTGGTTTACTGTTGAATTCGGGCTCTTGAAACAAGATGGCGGCTTGAGAGCATATGGGGCCGGAGCCTTGTCGTCATATGGAGAGCTACTGCATGCCTTGGGGGATGGTCCTAAGAAACTTCCCTTTGATCCCGAGACCACGGCCGTTCAGGAATATACGGATGATGACTTCCAGCCCATATACTTCGTTGTGGAATCTTTCGATGATATGCAAACTAAGATGAGGTAAGTTTTGAAGGTTAGATCACCAGGGTATAGACCCATTATTGCCAAAGTTGTGCTAAGCCCTAATAAATAACAATAAAATTCATGTAGCTAGAGCTGGGTAAACCCTTTCTGGTTTATCTGAATCAAAGTATTACTAGTGCAAGGCAAAGAAGATTTCACTTTGGTTAACTTTAGTTTCCAAATATGCAAATTAACTGATAAAAATTTACTCATGTTTGAATCTCTGCTGTGAAAGTCGGTTACTATTTGTTTTGTTACAAAAAACGAGAGCGGTGAACTATTATCTCTGTTCACTTATATCTTTGGGTAAGCTTTTTTTTCTTTATTCTCATCAAAGGTTTTATTTTTATAAATTCTTAGTGCAGAGCCACACATACTTCAGACGATTTTTGTTTGATTAGACTAACAATTCAGAAATCTTTGGTTCGATTCAAGTGGTGTGCTTTGGACTACGTGTCAAAGAAATGGTTTGGTTTTTGCAGGCAATACGCTGCTAAAATCAAGCGACCTTACGAAGTTGTCTATGATCCGTATACCGAGACTATAGAGCCCAAGAAAACCAAGGATGTCATCTCGTCCGTAGCAGATAACATTACGCAGGAATTAAACAACCTCCGCTGCGCTATGGAAAAGATTACATCCATATCTGTAAAATCTTGAACGAACTGTTTGGATAACTGTATACTGGCCAAACTTTAGTTTTTGCTCTTGACTTTAAGGTTTCTTATTTTTGACTTAAAGGGTTTTTATCGGTGTAGCACTCGTTTTGGGAATTTAATCATTCCATTGTGGAGTTTGATGAAAGAACGGTTTGACTAGATACAAAGCGAGAGATAATTAAAGAGGAGGCAGTCTAAAATATAATTATACGTGCCACAGATTTAATGAATAATGTGTGAAATAATTCCTATACCTGTTCCACTTTAACTCTCATAGTTCCAAAAATGTCGCAGAAAAAAACATACGGCATTAAAAAAGAATACCCCCTTCGTAAAAAGTTACCAACAGTTTCCCAGGTGTCTCCCATCTTCTTTACGAGTCTAAATCTTTTTCCTAAAAGGCTCCATTGAAATACGTGTAGGACGTTTGTCTCTTATATTTATTTACACACGCGATTCACTACTTTAACTCGACTTTCAGTATTCGGCAGAATCTTGGAGGAACACTTCCAAAGTGCTATACTGAAATGTAAAGTGGTATTTTTAAGGAAATGACAAAGTTAAATGTAACTGATATGTTGTGAATGTTGCAAAGATTAAGGAAGCATTGTATTAGTGCTAATTAGAGCAGGGATGTATAGCAATAAAATGGAAAAATCAGATGTTTTCGGGCTAAGCTAATAGATATGCATTTGTTGTGTATATGGACAGTTTCTGGTAGTTGTTACGTGTTCCTTTTATCTTCCATGGGGTATTCATTTAACAATTTTGGAAGTATGGATGCGCTTGATTGAGCACATGATTTTAAACCTCGTGGGGTACTGAATATAAAGAAAGAATACAAAGAAGGTTTATGAAGGTGGCACCAGCGCTTCGGTACAATGAATTGAAAGTTATCCCAGGTGTCTGTGCCGTTTTTGATTCTTCGTTTAGATGCATTTATTCTGAAGCCGGATAGGAGCCAAAAGACTGAGACCCGAAAGATATTCTGAACAAATTTAAACTGAAGGTCACCCTTAAATCTTGTATTAAACTTGAAGACAAACCTTGGCATCCCACTGGGTAATTCGAGACCAGGCTGTGGTGCCTGTTCATTTCTGCTCTTACAATGCGCAATAGTAGCATATTGCCTGATGGTCAATCCAGCGTGAACTCGAGGCGCTATTCCGCGGAGAAAGGCATACGGTATTGATGAACGGCATTTATTACAATGCGGTTCTTTACTAAGCATTCACTGGAGACACACGAGGTCTTTGTGGAATACGGCAAATAGAGGTGGTTTCCCCCTGGTTTTTGATGGTCGACTTTATGACAAACACCATCAGTTAACACCTATACACAATGCAGGCGGTATATTTGTGAAATGAAAGTGTTCTCGTCCCTTACATTAATATAAGAGTCGTTTTGTTTATACTGTATCGATTAGAGAGGGTTATTTGTTCAAGATCTATAAGACTTTGTGATTGAGACAAGTTTGTTGACTATCGGGTTAAAGATGTTTTCTAAACAGTTATTGTTTTCATTGTTCAATCTTATCATATGATATTAGCCATGAGAACAAATGAACCAGACCTATTGGGTTGTACGTTAAAGCTATGTGATTCCCTTCAGAACAAGACCGATTTTAGTGTACATATAATAGCAATAAAAGCAGGTGAGTGACTGAACATCTTGTTGTGTGATTGTACTGAAAATGAACCCTGGAGATCTCAAAGATCTTTAGTACTCATCGTAAAGGAAACTAAATCCCATCTGCTTGCACCACACGTCAATGACAATACCACCGAAGCGCAAGGAATTAGTGACAACTGCACCCAACTTCCGGTTTCATTTTCCGACATGAACGCATTCGTGACAGTGTGTGAACGATAACCGCTCTGACATGGAGGCAATAGTGAATTAGCGCATGAATGACAACCTTCGCTTCATGAAAACATTGATAAAACAAGGTATGGACAATAAATTACCAAATGTGATAGCAATGGTGAGCTATAGCATAGAAATTGGAGTTGGAGAAATATTATACTCATTTGCTTTGAAAAGACTGTTAAACCAACACATGTAAAAAGCTTGAGGTCATCCCAGTTGAATCCATCCATCCTATATTTTACTGGAAACGGTATGAACTCCATGTCGTTGTGAAAGTAAGTTATCGACTTCAAACACAAGATCCAGAAAAAGATTCTAAAGTGTCTATGAGCTGACAAACCGTTCAATGCAGCAAACGGAGTATCTCTCAAAATACCTTTTTTTCATTCCCATTGACTAAAAAATACCTAAATCTTTTTGTCATTAAAGGGTTTGTGTGCTTCAAATTTCACGTCAGTTTCCTCCCGTATTGGCACAATATAGTTTCGTGGCATATACACAATATAAAATTGTCAGGTGTATGTTCGGACTAGTCTTCCATGCACCGTTTGCGCACAAACTGTATCAGTCGCGTGTGGAGACTATAGGCTTCCATAACTTTAGCCCATAAACCATCAGAAGATGACGTGAGATTTGGCAGTTCAGGTGATGTGAAACTCGATAATTGGTCCAAGGCTACTTCATATACACATTGTGAGACTTTCATGCTTAGTGAATTGTCTTAATCACCCGCATTGGATCGGTCAACCGTCCGACGTAAGTTTACCTTAATGGTAAAATAATGTTGAAGGCTGGAGAAAGATGGGCGGTTAACACCCACAAACTAAGCCTGATTACCCGAGTTTGACAGGCGCAGATTTATTTGTGACACATCACAGTCTTGGGAATGTAGCCACTGGAAGGGTTAAATGGCCCACAGGTTTTCATCTGGCTTAGCCTTTTACCTGGGCGCCTAAATATAGTATCTGGATTCTGCTTTTCAAGTGCCACCTGAATGGATCTAATCATCAGCGGCTTTGTTTAACCTGTTTTAAAGCAATCGTAATCTGTCAGGTGAACTTCCGTCTACTATAAAAATGAAGGACTGGCGGGCTACATAAAGAGGACTAAATAGCCACAAAGCACATCGTTTTCTACAGTGCTTGTGTCCTATACCTGTGTTTTAAGAGCACACCTACATCCAGAAGTGTGACGTGCTACAAGTAAGAGGAAAAGAGAGCATAACTTTGGGCCGCTATGCTGAAAGTTTGAAAGCGTTTTGCGAGTTCCCAACTGACAATGGCCTTTTCATTAGCAAGCTTCTCTGAAACTGCCAAGTGGAATTCCATGTTTGAAGAGCGGACACCTTTAGTTAAATATTTTTTCATTTAGCATTAGTTTCAATTACACATTTATTTATTTTTGGTGTGACGTGTCAAATTAATGTAAAAATTATTACAAGTCAGTGAAAATTGCGAACTAAAAAAAAAAAACCTCACAAGGCAATACAGGGAAATGATATGATAACTACATCTACAATCCTGAACAATCTACCGCATGTGATTTAGTGATAGACTTCATAAAAAATTCAGCTTTCATTTGAGGTTTATTTGTTTATCACAGAAAAAAAACATGCGAATAAACACATTTGTTTATTCGCATACACAATACTGCCATTACCTTTTAACAACAATGGTCTGCCAAATTTGCGTGGAATAAATACACAGTGTAACGAATGTATACGAGATATTACGAGTTAATTTTTTACTTGTGTTTTGCACATACAACTTATCAAGTATCTCTATAATCTAATGAAATAACAATACAAATGGAGGGGAATACTGCCTGCTCAGCACTTTTACACAAAAATAAACAACACTGTTGTATATAGACGTAAACTTAATGTGCTCGACCAATACTGCTTTCCAACAGAATTACAGAAATGATATGAACACCACGCTGTTGTTATTAAGAAGATATACATTCTTGTTTCCACACCATGCATGATCCATAATCTAAAATATACCGGAACCCACGGACTTCAGTCGTCTTCAATGGGTCATTTGATCATTTCAATCGTTAAAAGTTTCAATAGGAACACAATAAGTCCACAGCAAAGATTGTTGATCTATTGGTGTACTGATTAGTAGACAGAGCTATACTTGGCCGGCCGTTGACGGCCTGAAGGACCACGTGGTTCTTGATCACTCCAAGCTGAGGGGCAACCGGAGACTGAAACACCGAGCAAACGTTCAATTAAATACTATATTTGAAGTAAAGTTCAATTGAATTCTATACCAGAATGTCGAATCCAGATCGCGTTGGTTGAATCAGGCGGTTTGTCATGATTCTCGTCAGGTGATGTGCCGGGTTTCATCTAGGAATCTGCAAACCTTGATCCACCCATTCACATAACCACGGAATTATAAATAAAACATCTTGAGTTTGGAAATAAGGAAATCCGTTCAAATTAACACATTTTACACACCGCAAATTTAATACAATTGTTATAACATGCTGTCAAGGAAAGCCATTTGGAATGTAGGGTGTGTTTTACTGTTACACAAATATGGTATATCAGATAGACATCAGATGCTTTCAGATAGGTAAATCTAGAGTTAACACGTCAGTCAAATTTACAAAATTCATTCGCCGTTTGGAGGGGAGATGGTTACATGTAACTTGCTTACTCATAAGGCTTTAATTTGAGATCACAAGTTTAAACAGAGTGTTTTTTTATGAAATTTTAAATTTTGACATAACCATGAATGTAAACTGACACAGTTTCCCGCAGCTTATTAACCAAAGATTATATGCACTCCAAATTTCAACACCTGTTTTGGTCTACATAAAACCAGATGGTGAATTTTGGCTAACTTCTATGTAACGAAGATGAGTGAGCATTGGACATATATTATTCTAAAAATCATGGCATTCAATACTGTCAACTGTGCACCGGAAAACAAACTTCGTCTGTACTGAGTCACCTACAGAGCTAATTAACCTACGCGGAATTAAGTTACAGACACTGACACCTACACTTGTATAACCATACCAGTCTACTCAAATCTTGAACACATTATCCTCACACGTCTGTATAGTGCAGAACCCGCTAACACCGATAGACGGATGAAATCCGACCACATAGTTCGGTCGTGTTGTCAGGCCTTAACTAACCCGACCCCTGATGAGACACATGTGCTGGGTGTGACGACCAGCCCGTGCGGCTGACAAAACCTAGCAACCATACTGCACAGCCAGCAGCATTAGAATTGGGTAAACGGTCTGCTTCCGAGAGACTGACGTTAACTATGGTGATGTTTGCAATGGTTATAGCTGTAATTGTCATCAAATTAGATGTAATTCCGTACAATATTTCCTGACATATGTAAGCTATAAACTGAGCAAATATCGGAAATGCGTCGATAATAGAAATCGATAAGGCAACCTTTTACGGCTGAGTGTCTAATCTCTTCACCCCTTGGAAATATGAATGCGCCTGATTAAAATAATAACTGCAAACCACGACACTTATATCTCGCCTTTACAGCTTGTTTGGGATAAGGACATAGGCTTAATTATAAGAATGAAAAAATATAACTCGGTGTCTATAAATGAGAGTTGTTCTTCGGCTTACAGTCATATACAATCGTTCTGATCCCTCTTGACCTGCTAGTTTCAGGAATGACCGTGAATAGCATTCACAAATGAAATGGTTAGCAAAACCATCCACTTAAAGGTAAGAATTACCACCATTTCGAATTGTAGTCGCCCATTTCAATAATTTGCGGTTTCATTAATTACCATTTCGTATTTGTACATTTTAATAATTGACGGTTTCATGAATTACCATCATTTCGTATTCGTCCATTTTAATACTTCGCCGTTTCATGAAAGTAACACAGCGTTTTTATTTTGTTGCAACCCTTACATATACCATTTCTTCATATAAAATTCCTTTCGGTACACTATTTTTTCTTCTTTTTGCCTTTTTGATCTTAGTGTGCTTCTGGTAAAATCTGGTAAAACATCTTACCTCTTCAAAAGAAATGCCTTCTTCCGGCTCCGACAGCATTAAGAACGCCATTCCTGTAGACACGCCGTGACTTATAGACTCTCTATCACTGGTTGCGATAGGTTTCGGTTTGGGTGGAACCCGTGGTTTCGGAGGAAGGCTTGGTTTTAACCTGCAGTAAAAGTCAAAAAAAAAAAAAAAAAGAGGTGAGCTTACGTCAACATACAATCTCTATACAGACGACTGGCTGATCAATGGCCAAAGTTCTCGCTACTTTTGCTGCGACATTAAGTCAGTTAGGGGGTTGGCAGAAAACATAACGAAGGGTCGTTGTTTATGGCGGTTTCTCCCGTGTCATATAAGTGGAATATTCTTGACTTCGATGTAAAACACTTACCAACTGATCAATCGATCAATCAAACTATGAAGGCTACACATCCCCACAGCGCGTTCCCGTATGACATGCAATTATTGTGTTTACTATAAGGTGAACTGGCACTGGGATCACAATTGTGTTCATAAACATACAGGTGTGTCAATGTTTCCTTCTGATTTAGAAGGATATCATACAAGAAATTTCCAGAATATCTTGTCTAACATTTTAACAACCTGATTTAAATTTCCGATCAAAATTTAATACAAAAACAATCAATGGCACACAAAAGACATATTCCTTTCTTTCATATTAAAAAATCGCTTATTCTTTATCAGGCTTGATTCCTTTATCAGTACGGTCAAAGCACTACATTCACTGATGGCAACACACAAAAAACTTAAGCACGACAATCCATAAATTCTCCAGACCCAAAAAAAAGTAAGTCCTTTGGAGTCTTTGATATTTATTAGCCTACAGAACTGCACAACTACTCTTCCGAAACCTTTTGTCTGCGATATCAATTTGATCATATACAACAAATAAATGTGCACCTGGGACGGAACAATTCCCATACAAAGACAGAGGAAACAGGGATGACTTCCATGACAGGTTTAAGTGCAAAGTTACCAATTAATAACTCTGCACTGGCTATAACGCCTCAAATAAATCAAAATACATGGGACTGGCATACTTTTTAACGTTCTCTATAAAACAGCACTTTCGGCCATGAATGTGGAGCATAAGAAACGTTGACCGTTTGTGATTTATTTAAAGCCAGCTATTACAACCCCGTTAACAGTTACTAATTATCACAGGGTATATCATGTCCCATGAGTTTTGGTACGGTCATCGGAACCAGTCAGTGCCCTCCAGTACTTTCTAGTGTTTAATAACTACACACGAGTAACACGGTCGCTGTAATGTGTACCAACGGTTAGCCGTGTTTGCTAAAGATAGGACCTCATTAGCAGTGGACGGACCCGCCGCACACAATCAATACAAGGCTCCAGGACAACACTGAAAGGCTTTTGGCTGGAATCGTGGGTGGCTCGGAAAGGTTGGACGTTAAAGGTCGTTGATCAAGGACCTGTCTCGTCCCGGATGACAGGACGTTTCGAGAACGGCTGAGGACGCCTGAAGAATTAACTGAGACATTCAGGTCTAGGTTAAGTAAATCGGGATGAAAGCGAATCCAGATTCATTTCCGTGAAGCGTTTCACTCGTCCAAATTTTAAAAACACAACTTCACCACTCTACAGTTACGCGCCTCTATAATGTAGTTGTCGCCGTCCAACAAAAACAATTCGAGAGTTAAATGTATTGAACAATTTGGGTCCTTTTAAAAGTTTTTTGTTAAAAGTCAGCACAAGTCATGTATTTTGTCCATAAGGAGGTCGACAATCCAGTGACTTTTTTATTCTGTATTAGAGCTCACTTATTTATTGACATCTTCGGGTGGCATAATATGAAAGCCTAAGTCTGCTAAACATATTTAAAGATTGAAAGGCTCCTAGGATTCCAGCAGTAGTGCGTATTGGCATCGTTACTTATCAGTGTAAACAAGCTTGCTTCCCAGCTAATTCATGTCTCTTCAGAGCACATACCACATCTCCATTGTTCACCAAAAATGCGGTGCTCTTAGGCAAATTAAAGATTAATGCTTTCGGGATATAAACGCCTTTTATGCTCAAGATAAACCTCCATATGCCTTTATATCCGGTTAAACGTTTGAACTCAAGCATGACGACCTGTTTTCTGAAAGACGCCATGACAAGTTTTGGAGTAGCGGACGTTCTTCTCAGCTTGTATCGTGGTGTGGTTTTCCTACTACACTTTGAGTAGAATAAATATAACGATACCATAAAACTGCTGGTGGAATGTCATCATTCAAAGCGACCGGACACAGAATTTGATCTTTTTGGCTACTCAGATGACTAGACAGGACGACTGACAGCTTAAGAATCATTTGAGATGTAGAATAACAGTTTCCAAAAACCAACCTTCACACAAATTTCTAAGGGAAAATATTTCTAACTTTTATCGAAAAATAAAGCTAACAAGTCAAAAATAACTTAAAACAGTCTTAAATTGATTTAACTTATGTTCTAGATAGTATCCACATGAAACTGCCACATTTTAAGGTAAATGGTCTCGTGCAATATATGCTTGACAAAGAAATGTGTGTATAAAATTACTCAATCGTGTCAAGCGTTTGGACTAGTAAAGTGGTCAAAACATAGTCTCACAAGGTTACGAATTACCAACGAGCGCATTCCGTCCAACACTTTGCCAGCTGCCCCAGTATTCAGACCCAACGCCACTTCCACTATAAAGACGAAACATATCGACATAAACAGATCAAAGAAACGGCCATTTTATTAACTGTAAAGCGCCCAATGAGATTCGCATCAAGCTTAATAGCAGTTGTGGTTTATGGCCAAGTGATGAGAGCAACTGCAGCGAAAAGGGCTATTTATGTCTGTTTAATTTTATGATTCTTTCACGCTCTGCGGGAGCGTACTGCAGTAAAGCTCAGCAGCGGGCTGGTGACTGCAGTGTATATTGATTGTCGTGTGACGTGTTCTTTGTTACCCTCACCATACACATGCCTTAGCCCGGGGATAGGAAACACCGGTGCTGGAAATACTACAGAAATAAGGCTGCACAGAAATTGTCCATTGTTACTCATATATTGGCACTAATGCACTTATCTGATTCCAGCTAAATGATCAATGTAACCATCAATTGTTTACCATTGGGTTTACCATGTCGGATAAGAAACTTTACTGGCAATTGTCTTTCGTAATTAATGTGATCAGTTGTGTTTATATAACTAACAGCCTGGGGTATAGGCTGATATGGAGTTAACATACATATAAGCTTCAAGCTACCGGCGTCGACTTCAACTAACGGAGAAAGTGTCTGGATTCCCAGTCCAGTTTGGTTACTCTATATAAGATGGTCGCTGGATCAAGAGAACACAGGAAGCAAATACTGGTGATATTTTACATGCGTAACAAAGACTAGTCAGACTTTTTCAGCAGCGATTAAGAAGCCTTATAATTCTGCCTGGCTGTCGACTGGTCGGTCGGACATCCTATCTTTTACCCCAGACTTCCTATTTTCCAACATGGGCCTCTTAAGCACGGACCACTTAACCAGATACTGATTTTGGTAAAATTCAAGCACTCACACCTCTTTCACCATTACTAACGGGATCCAACAACACCACAAAACGTGGTAAAATAAAACGAAACAATGGATATAGAACGCTTTGGTATATACACTTAAATTTCAAAATTCACTGATCACTTATTTCACTTTTGGTCAACATGTAGCTGCTTAAATATTTCAGCACCAGTCGGAATTTAATCAATTAATCAAATATCATCAGGCTGGGAATGGGCTTTGCCTTGCATCCTATGAAGTAAGCCCTCCAATACCACCAACATTAATCACTCTTAAAGAGAGAGGTCCACAAAGCGATTACACCAACTATTTGCTGTATCAATTTACTTTTTAGCAGTCAATCAGGAGTCGATAATTGAGCAAACACTGCGCATTTATTGTCGACCATTTATACGTATTAATCCCAGCCAGGGATTATCTAAACAGTCCGGTGCATGCGCAGAAGTAATCATCACAGCCGGGGACTATAGCAGTCATCACAAAAAAAATTGTAACGGTCAACTGAAATTGCCTTGCGTTATTACCTTAGCCGACTCCATAGATTGCGTGGATCGAAATCAAGAGCCCAATAATATGTGGAAATTGCATGATTTTCCGGCTGTATTCTGATTAATATCTGATTAATGCTGACCGTCAACGGATTATAGAGTACATAATTTGTATTGCAACTAAAGCTATCAAGTCTCAAAATGTGCAGACCCTTTTCATGTTGGTGATACTTCCCAGTCTTCACTCTTCTTTAGGTATTTAGGACTCTGGCGTCGTAATGAGGGTGTTGTGAGTAATGTTGACTCTGGTGTTGTGGTGAAATGTGAATAATGCTCTCTGATGTAGCGAGATGTTGTAAATAATGCTGACTCTGACGCTGTGGTGAGATGTTGTGAATAATGTTGACTCTGGCGTCGTAGTGAGATGTTGTGAGTAATGTTGACTCTGGTGTTGTGGTGAAATGTGAATAATGCTGACTTTGATGTAGTGAGATGTAGTGAGATGTTGTGAATAATGTTGACTGATGTCGCAATGAGATACTGTGAGTAATATTAACTCTGGCGTCGTAGTTAAATGTTGTGAAAGATGTTGATTCTGATGTCGTAGTGAGATGTTGAGAGTGATGTCGACTCTAGCGCGTACTGTGATGTGGGAATGTCGACTGGGCTCGTAGTCAAATGTTGTGAGTAATGTTGACTGGCGACGCAGTGGGATGTTGTGAGTAATGTTACTCTGGCGTCGTAGTGAGATTATGTGAGTGATGTTGACTGGCGTCGTTGTGAGTAATGTTGACACTGGCCTCGTAATGGGATGTTGTGAGTGATGTTGACTCTAGCGTCGTTGAGAGATGTTGTTAGTAACGTCGACTCGTGTCCTAGTGAGATGTTGTTAGTAATGTTAACCCTGGTGACAAAGGTGGGGTGTGGAATGTGTAATCTGAAGTCGAGGTGAGATGTTGTGAATGATTTTGATCCTGATGTAGTGAAATGTTGCGAGTGATGTTCACTCTGGCGTCGTTGTGAATAATGTTGACGCTGGCTTCGTTGAGAGATGTTGTGAGTAATGTCGACTCTGGTGTCGTAGTGAGATGTCGTGAGTAATGTCGACTGTGGTGTCGTGGTGAAATGTTGTGAGTACTCTTTACCTTGGTGTCAGAGTCAGATGTTGTGAGTAATGTCGACTCTTGTGTCGTAGTGGGATGTTGTGAGTAATGTCGACTCCTGTGTCGTAGTGGGATGTTATGAGTAATATTGACTCTGAAGTCGTAATGAGATGTTGTGAGTAATGTTGACTCTGGCGTCGAAGTGAGATTATATTTCTCCTGCACTACAGTTACGACTGTGATACCGGTAATGAGTATGCCCGAATGTCGCGAGCATTCGAGGAATATAAATCCACCGGTACTCTTGTGTTTTGTCACTAAAGATGATCGCCCCCAACTGAATATTTACTGCAGTTACAATTTGCTTTTCCGTTGCGTGGACTGTGAGGTAAATACAGATCCCCCTTTACTCTGTCCCATCCCTAGTGATGCTTATCAGTGAAAATCACATATGTTTTCTAAGGAGGTGTCAATAGACGCCTGAAGTCAACAAAACGTCCTAACGTGACTAGAGGGGTAAGTGGCGGTTTGTCTGACGTTTACAATAAAACATAGTTCTCCAGTGTCAAAAACAGAAATCCAATTTCAAAACCGACAGCAAAATGTGGAAATGATCCATTCCACGCCTCATTCCTTTTGAAACACCAGACACAACTTGTATATACACGTATAAGCCAAATCGCTAACTGTATAACGGGATTTTCTTCAGAGGCTGATTATATAGAGTTTGTCTGAATAGTACTTCCGGTGACAAACTCTCTTGTCATTTCAGCAAAGCAATTTGGGGAAGGTCTGAGTGCTGTATACTAGATTCCTACCATTCCATGTTCATATGGAATATCTTCATGGGCAGAAAATGCAGGGTTATCTTGACCCAGAAAAAGTTTCGTATGCTAGTATTAGAACTGATGGCTACAATTTTGTTTTCAGGCCACACAAATCTCTTACAGATACTGAGAGTAAGCATTTTAGTAATGTACCATTAACATACTACATGAATTCTATACAACATACCGTTTATTGTCAATTTCAGACTGATAAATCCACATTAGAGCGTTTGTTTAACTTAAATCGGTAATTTTAGAGAGCATTTGCTCTTACCGATCAAAACGCCGTAGGCAATTTATTTTCGCCGTGATAACGCTGCCCCTTACAGTGCAAGCAAGCAACGAGTCTCCAGGGGAAAAACGTCCATGCAATGGGCTATAGTAAAACCTTAACTTGTGCCACGGAATTCCATGGTTTATAAGTTGTAAAATTGTGGACGACAACGACCGTGGCTTGGCATTCTCACGGGAATACACCGACAGTACATAACCGTTTACAGGAGAATCGAACAACGCCAACCAATAACCGCATAAGAGTCAAACATGTTTACTCACGCCACTGGCCTGCCCCAGCGTCTGTGGGAACATATTGAAATAATCGTCCAACCATCAAGCCAAGTCCCTTGAGGGTACGTCGGCAAATATCTGAATAACCATGACAAGGACGTAGCTTTTTGTAACTATGTGGTCAGACAAAAACAAATCGCAGACAAAACACATACTCGTACTTTTTCGTGGTTTTTCACATATGTTGTTTGGTGTGACGTTACATTCGGAGAAGATACACTAGCTTTTATGTATAACTGTAAATGAGGTTATCCTGTACAACTTTAGTGAAGATGTACTATGAAACATTACAGCTGAGAAATCCGTTAAAGCTTGTCTTTATATCGCACTGATTTCTAGTTAATATCACTAATACTTTTGCTTTACTGAAGATATGCTAACATGCACAGACTTGAACTCATGCAATATAGACATATCTAAAGATCATTCGACACAGCTGATTTTAGCTCCTGATGAAGAATAATCGTGTAATCGCCAAGATCCTCTGATACAGCATATTCATTCCTGAAAAGGGACACAAGGAACATACAAACAAATACTTTAGCAGACTGTATCAGAGCAGAAGTCCATTGGTAAGGCCCACTGGTACGAAACAACATTCCAATGACAGCCACATGAAACTTTAAAACCGTATAAAGAATTGCTTTAGGGATTATGTACGACCAGAAGCGTGGAACACTCAAACCGCATTGCTTCCTTCCCGTGGAAGGATATATCAAACTCTAAAACCGTGTAAAAGAACTGTTTTAGGGAGTATGTACAAGCGCAGACCTACCAAAACCCATTGGTATGATCATCCAAACGCATTTAGTTCATTCCTGAGGAATGTATTACGAAACTTAAATACCTCATAACGAACTACTTTAGAGAATGTGACAGTCTTTATCCTAATGCTCCGGTTACTCCGCCTTCTGACATCCTTGGCCCGCGTACGCCCTTAGGCTGTTACAGTTTTTGTAGCAGACCCCCAAGTTCATTCATCAGTGTACTTGGGCGTGACTCACCACTGGACAATATTAACGTCATAAATTACTGCATTTTTTTTTTTGCATTTCCATTTTAATTTTCCACGGCTGATGTCCCTACTTCCACAAGTACTACTTAATAACGCTAGAATGGTCATAAAAGTTAAGTTTGTTACATTAATAGACCAAAAGTAGTACCCAAGGAAATACCCATCGATATACATGCATTAAATCAATAAACAGCTAGCTAGATCGCACGATGACTCAAGTACGAAGCCAAGTTCCCACACAATTACACGCTGAAGAAAACAGCTAACCATGCACGTTACATGCGTTTTGGGAGAATCATTTCTATGGTATTTGGAAACTGTGTGGATACACAATTTATTTCCTACAAGCAGGGTATCAGTTTTGAACACAACATTTAACAATCCTACTTACAAGCTATTATCGTGATAACCAGTGTTAAACAGAACATTTCACGACTGTTGTTTTACAGGTTTTTATCGTTACAACCTGGGAAACAGCTTTCAGTAGATTATTTAACGACTGCTCTTAATGTTGTTTGTCGTTGTTGTTACAATGCACTAGATTGAGGACTGTCAGGGCATTCACGGAAAAAGCGGTCGCATGCCGGTGCTTTTGAAGTTAAGGACCAGAAAATGTCAGATATCAGCAATATCGTCACTGTTCGAATTTGATTACAACTTTCTTTTTTTTTCAAAGGGTTGGAGGAATTGTAATGGTTTCTTTACCACTTTCAGGACCAAGGAAAATCGAACTGCTTTTGACCATATGGTATTAGCCTTATTCCCAAAGTGCCAAATGTAACGCAACGACTGTTTTTTCCCTACATAAAAAATCCTTCTCAAACATTGCAAGTGGATTAATGAAACCGAAGTGTGGGGGAAAAAAATGTAATCCTTGTCATTCCATGGAGAGGAAAGTTTCTTTTTATTTGGTTGATGTTTTAGGTCATACGCAAGAATAATTGACTCGAACGATATTTTTTCTGGTAGTCTGAAACCAGGACAAAACTCGGGGGAAAAAAACATACGACTTCGCACCTCCCAAACTTTGGCACTTATAACGCTGACTTATTAGTCAACGGCTAGAGCCCTTAACGGCAAGACCCTAATGGATCGAGCAATGTTTATCAAGGGGAGGGGACACACATAAACAGAAATATTTCCCCGCAGCCCTCTCTCCCTACCCTCTCTCCGTCTCCACTACATGGCAGGGACGTCATTACCGGGAGTACAATTGGAGTATTGGACAAAAAACTGTTCTACAGCAACCAGTTAATACATGCGTTTGAAGACAACAAACACGTACTCATCTTTGACAATTCCTGTTTATGAATATTATTATTTCATTTGATTATCATTGAAAAGTGTAACATGAACTCCCTTTTATGGTGATGAAACAATCTAGTACTATGTAAAAAGTCTATAAAGAAAACGTCTTGACTTTCTGTTGAGGAAGGGAAAAACTGGGTAATACCCCACCTTCTCTTAATAAATACTGATCGGTCCCTAAGATCCTTCGTCCAGCGAGGGCTATGAGAGAGGTTTCGTCTATTAGGTATTGTCTATCTCGTCTATTAGAGTGTCAATAAGAGAAACCATTTAAGGGACGCCTCAGGGGAATGCCAACTAGATCGACCTATTCCATGTGGTGATCCGATCAGAGCTGTTGTACACTGTTCACACAGTCATCTACACCACCAGCTGAAGGGACGGTAGTATCGCTACACTACTATCTTACTCGTATGCCCAAAGCAAACAATCTTAACATATATCATTGCACTTCCCTGGGTCATTTAGTGATTATTATTCTCCCAGGAAATAAAGGACCGTGTCGGTTTACCATCTATAATAACAACCTCTGCAATAGTTAACCGATCAACATACTGACCAACATACCGATCTCCTGCGTGGGTTGTCAGTCCAGAATACAAATCACCTTCTGCGGAAGTGTGAAAAAGGGTAGACGTCATGTCCGATTGGTTTCTTATGACGTCAGTTGACATCACGCTGTCTTCGTCTTCATCACTCCAATCACTGTCCCCTGAATCTGAACCCGTCGCTGCAAAATAGGACCTCAGGTGTAATGTAAGAAAACACTGGTAATTTGTTTCAGTGACAGCAATGTTTGCTTTCCGGACTACACCATATAAACCATCTGAAAATATTCATCAATTCAGAGAGTGAATGGGGTACTTGCAAGTCATTGTATCACTCGACGCTAATTGTCTTCGAGCAAGAACCCGATCGCGGGAAGTGTAAATCTCAATTTATTTCCGATCCTGAAGGTTGTAGTCAGGCAATTTTATAGCTTCTAGGCTTCGTTTACTTTTGGAGGTTTTTGACTAATTTGTTTACGTATGACATTTTGTGGACATTACTATGGACGAGCATCAATTGGTGTTTCACGCATTAAAATAAGGCGGTAAAGAAAAATATGACATTTGTAGCGGGTTTCATTAACATTCATTCATTTAATGAAGTTAAGGTATAATGTCGATTTGCATCTAAAACATTCAACTGTTCAATTTCCTCCATCGTTCGTCTACTCTAAATCACTTCTTGTGAAAACTTTTCTTCACACGCCCAGCCATATTATAGTAAATTAATTAAAAAATGGTTGCCTAACAGCTAGATCACAAGATATAGTAAAACCGTTTTACCGTTAGCGATAAAAAAAGATCCAGCTCGAAACCTCCCAAGTGGCAGGTTGTGTATACGGTGTGTAAAGGTAAACGTAAATTAGCGTAAACCGATCATCAAACATGCTCATTTTAAGTCATCGCTTACAGACTTGTGATTTATCTTTGTACTTTTATTTGTCCAAATGATTGACATGATGCCTTTTGAAGCCCAAGTAGGTTAAGTATAGTGTTGTGGCAACTGTATATTTCGCTGATCCGCAAGCATTAAATGGGCTTCCGTGTGGGTCAGACACCAGTCATTTTTAAACAACCAATCACCAGGGATTTATTGTTTACCAGCTTAACCTGATTCAATAAACAAATAAAGTGGTTCAACAAAGCAGAAAAACACGGATCATTTTCAAAGAACAGGCGACTTTATCGTAAATGCCTAATTATATGGTCCCCGTCCAAAATAGCACGTGAGATTTAACCAAATTCATCAAGGGATGTTAAAAGTGATTCAAAAAGTCTATATAGTCATCTTTAAACAACCAATTACCAGTAATTTATTGTTTACCAGCTTTACCTGATTCAATAAACAAATAAAGTGGTTCAACAAAGCAGAAAAACACGGATCATTTTCAAAGAGCAGGTCCCCATCCAAAATAGCACGTGAGATTTAACCAAATTCTTCAATGGTTGTTAAAAGTGATTCAAAAAGTCATAATCAGTGTAAAGCACCAAACTGGCTTACAATAAACATCAGCTATACTTCACGACGATTTATACATACATAGGTGAACGATATCGGACAAGCCTACAGATTTAAAACGCCACAAAAAAATGAGTGCTCGGGGTAAACCACCTACCTTAGGCAAATTACTACCAAACTTCCCCACGTGAGACGAACAGATATGCACACCATAACGGTGGAAGACAAGTGATCTTCCACGAACAACACGGCCATACGAGCTGGGTTACTGGTCACTAATGCCCCGCAAACAGTGAGACCTGGAAATGTACAAATTCCTTGTCCAAGGCCGTGTATGACCTGAGAAATGATACTTAGCCCGTTGGCCAGTAAGCTCCCGCAACCTCTACACACGATACAGAGACCTTTTCCCTCCACGTTTCAGCACACAACGAATAAACCCTCAACATACACCAAAAACACCAGTGTCTGAAGAAAGTGGCAAAACTGCCTTGTTCAGTACACTGAAAGACGGTAAATGTTTGCAAATCTGGCTTCTTACCGATGAGTGGTCCTCCTGTGAACTTTTCTGGTGACAAGTAAGCAGCTCTCTCCCATTGAACAGTGTCAGGAGTCCCAACTGAGCCCACTTCCGGGAGTACTGGATCAGCTGGAGACTGATGAAAACAAAAACATGAAATATTAAGGAATTTTGAACAATTTTCTACACGTTAACGGGTTTCGATACCTTTTTCATCACCACAAATGTGCTCTCACGGGTTCGAACTATAAGGCTTGAAAGCCACTTGAAAAAATATTTGAAAGGCCAGTCTCGCTACAAACCCTTGACCAATGCGGTCTCTTGTTGGAGTCCAGTTCTCGCTGTATTGGCTGCGGTTTAAGTTGGGAGATTTGTCAGTTACAAAACGAATGGCCTTGGTTTCTACTCCCCTCCAACTTGACCACATTCGCATATGTAAAATATTCTTATATACGACCTTGAATTAAATAAATGCAATAAAAACGTATTTGACGCATTCTGCTAAACACAGCTATCATTACATTGGGAGAGCATATGTGGGGAGAGAACCGTCAATGCTAGTAAACAATGTGAGCCAAAACACAAACTCCTACTTTTGTTATGTTCTTAATCCTGTTATTCTTAGAACATTAGTCTTGTGATTTCACTTATATTGCAACAGCTTAATAGTAATGATATGTAAACGCACTCGTTAACAAACATGCCAAATAATTTCTGTAGCGTCATGTACATAACCTTCAAGCAAAGCCTGATATGTAAACACACTCGCTGACAAACATAACAAGTAATTTGTTAAGACTCATTCCAGAAAAGTTCGATTAAATTTGGCTCAGTGGTTCTGGACAGGGTTGGTGTGCTAATATGGGCGTACGTTCAACTACAAGGACTGATATACCCTTAACAGAGATCACTTGCTGTATAGAGGCCCATGCAATTTGGATTCAAATCTAATTTGGTAAAGTTCGGCCGAATAGTTCTAGGGATTCCGAACAGATTGGTCCGAGCGATGGACAACGGCGGTCATACCAACAAGAACACACAAAGAAGGTTTCTCCGAGGATTCAAGGTCGAATCCAGCTTTCCCTTGTTTGGCTGCGGTTTTAAATCAACAGGTTTGTCAGATGACTGGCGAAGAGCGTCGTTTAGTTCGAGCACTTCGTTTTCCTCCGCCCACAAACTGAATAAATCCAAAATTCTTGACCCCAATCAAATAAATATATAAATAAATCATAAAAAGGATATTTAACAAAAACTTACGTTCAATGTATAGTCTCCACCCGCTTGATATGCAGATCCGTACGTAAAATCTAAGGCAGGATAAGAAGAATACGCCAAGGATTTGGTTTTCAGATGAAGCATTTCCTCTCTGAGTGCCAGAATCTACAGGTGAAACAAGAACACCTTAATCAGACACATAAATGGAATGAAAACTACGATGAGTGAATAAATAAGGCCTAAATTTTCATTAAGTGACAATGAAACCATGAAGATCCTTATACCTCATGTGAAATCAGACAGATAGCAAGACTGCAGTTTTGCGGAACGTCGATCAGTGGTGACATTTTTTCTTTCCTTTTAGGGTAGATTAACACGACCAGTAACCCTAACCGTCAACAAAAGTGCATACTCAGGCTCGAGGGATCGTTCTCTTTCTACAGGGAGGAAGAAAAGCTAGCTTCTGTTCAACAACTTCCAAATCACTTATCTCAATGGACCAACGTATCAGTTTACGTATTTTCTGAAACTGGGAATAACAAATTCACGAATAGCATGTACAATTGGCAAATTCCTCTCATGCAATGCAACTATATACATTCCCCCCTCCCTCCCCCCCCCCAACCACCACCAACAAAAAGTCTGAAAGTGATACAACAGTGAACTGAAAAGGTAAACAATAAAGTGACCTTTCATATCTCCATTGTAGAAATTCTGGACCTCTCCGAACTGTAACACGACTTATTCAAAGTGAATAAGCACGCAATGTAGCCTACCTTTACTATTTCGGCCAATAACTTTTGCACTGACCATATGTAGCCTCCAGACAAAACAAGGGAATAATGAAGACGGATTTGGTTTAATTGGTTCCAATTCACGTAGCAGACAAGGGCAGACCTATCTACACAATATTAAGGTATATATCTTTCATCGGCCGGTTGATCCTTGTGGTAACGTTTTATGTAATGGATCGGAATCGACCAAGTGATCACAGATGAAGTGATTGAAGTACCTCTTTATAAGGGTCCATTTGTTCATTAAACATGAACTTGTATGGCGTTGTAGAGGACATCAGAGAAGCCGTCTTTTCAGTCGATGAGGACAAAGACTTAAGTTGTTTGTTTTCTTCCTTCAGTGCAAACACCTGTAAAGTTAAGAGATGATAGCCTTTAATTCCCAATCTAAAAGCCAGGAAGCCGTGAAAGAAGTGGGCACTTCGCGATTTTCAGAAGCCTTTTCTAGATTTCAAAGACAAAAGAACATGAGTTGTACGACTGGTTCTACTAACAAGAACCATAAAGCCGCCAGATCATTCACACGTTTTCTGACGTTTTACTCTCCCGCGGGATGCAAGTAACAGCTTTTTTACTTCAGTTGCTATAACGTCAACAGAGAACCTCGCATTCTCAGGGGGCATTTATGTGAAGTTGCTACCCACCAATACATATATACTGTATATCTCCTAACCCTATTGGTCATGAGCTTTGTACATAGGGAAATATTCTCAAGCGCATGAAATTACGGTTGCGGTAAATAACGCCAATAACTACCATAAGATAAATTCAGTCGTTATCTTCGTGATTCATGCAGCTTAAGAGTTAGAATTTACAACTGAATAATATAAAGGGGAGCTTGCTATTTAATTCGGTTAAAGCATTGCTCTCCTCGCAGCAAATCGGTTGCTGGTCAATACGGCCATAGTTTGAATCCAGCTTTGGTTGACTCAACTTGGGCTTTAAATCAGAAGGTTTGTCAGGTACATGATGATGGGCGGTGGCGCACTCTAAACACTCCGGCTTCCTCCATCTATAAACCCGACCGCTGTTATATAAGTTGTGTACCCCACACAAATATATATATAAACTTATGGAGCTAAAGACTGAAAATCCACTACATGTCATAGCGCCTTTACCTTTTAAAAGACTGACCATATGTGATTCCAAATAGACATCAGTATGGAAAAGGTTCATATAAAAGCAGACACACTATGGTTCATTCGGTTCTATCACTATCTGACCGAAAATCACAATCAAACGTGAAATTATTATATCACCTCATTTTCCAACTGCAAAGCTCTGAGTTCAGCGTCCTTGACTCTTTCATCCGCTATCTGCTGTAGCTCTTGATGGACGGAGTTAGAGACCATTTCATTCCTAGGCAAAGAAAAGAAATCCGAGATATACACTGTAGTGTGGTTAATCGCCATCTTGTGCCATAATTCTTTTAAGACAAAAAGGCTCGCTTTGAAAAATTAAGAATGCGATATTTAATTCAGTAAATACGGTTCCATTTTATATAATCATGCGAGAGTTAGTGCTCATTTCGTGTTTTCATACCGTGACCTTTACACAGTATGCGACTCCTTAGAGTAAAATTCATAAAATCTACGCAAGAATAATTTTAGTCATACGTTCTCGAAGTCGTCTGATCACGCCATATGTGAAAGGAATGGCTCCAATTCCAAAGAGCGCAAGATGTTCAGTAATCTCGACCGTGGTTCCACTACTAAAAATGAAAACTTAAATGTGTCTCGAAAGGGCCATTGTTTGACCACGAACCCCTTAAACCAGAATATGTTGTGGACCCCTTCGACAGGAGATGACTCAACTGTTCACATTATACATATGTCTGCAGCTGTCGGGCATGCCCAGAGAGAGAAAATCAAGCGAGATTTCCGAGTTGTGAGGTCTAGTTTACGGAAACACGTCAATCCAACTACGAAAACACCACCACTCTGGTTTATTCATGTGTCAATAATCTTTCCTAAGGTGATAATCTGTTTCGTTTAAAAACAAAAACAGGCGTATTCTTAATCAAGTCATGTGCATGCGCAGTTGCCTTTAATAATTTCACTGACAATCAGTTATTTACCATGAGCACAATCTTCGTTACGTCATGATCTGAAATGAATAATCTGCCAATAAAGTTCTGGCTCGGAGTAAAAATAAGCAAATTACTTTCGACCAATAGACGAAATATATACATATTACTTCAAGGAAGAGTCCGGTGAGTTACCGTGCCTGTGTTGTAGGCTTGCCGTGTTTGAATTGCTTACCGCAGAGTTAAGTGGCTCGTCTCGCTGCCCAGACAACTTGCGCGGATGTAGTCACGGAGACGTTCCTTAGGATCATTATCTTCCTGGAGTGCTATTTTGGAAACAGACGTATATTCGCCACCGAGGTAAATTGTGGCATTTAACGGAGACATTTTATGGCATTAGACGAAGCCACTTTGTGACGTTTCCCTGAAGCGGATCGTTTTTTTGTTTTTTGTTTCCACATTTCTCTTGGAGTATATATCTATAGAATTGGAATTAAACAAAAACAGAAATCTTACTAAGAAAGTAACTAACTTTTCTTTGGTCAGGGCGCTGATATGTTCTAGCAATTTGTTGACTTCTGACTGGGAATGGAGTAGTTCGTTCTGTAGCACTGGAAAATAAATAAATAGATTATTGAAGTTAATTAGGCTTTGTGGAAGACTACCAGGAAGACCGGAAGTGAAAGAGCCATCGAAATAGCTAAATCCATCCAAAGGGTACAGACCATTTGCTTGCCGAAAATTTCTTCAATCAAATCTGGAAGGTTCGAATACCTCCGAAAACAGAATGGTTAAATCGCAACCAGACAAGGTCCAAAATAAAACGGCGTCAAATTTCCGATCTTGAAAGCGAGACTAAAAGAGCATGGGACAAAACGGAAACAAAATGGCAGGCTCTGATTGATATTTTGATTGATTAAACCTTCTACATCACGTGAATAGATCTGTTCCCAGTATGTACGTTTCATGCATCAGCTTACGGGGTATAACGACATGAGATGACATAAGGTCACGAAAAGTTTCCCATTATGAGTCTACGAAACACTAGGTTGAAAAACCATTTCAATGACGCACCGTGTGTGTGGGTAGGGGAGAAACATAAAATAGAATGGGGGTAGGATAGAAGTCCGTCGCAACTTAACTTTTAAATACGCATCACTCAAAATAGACGCTGAAGAATATGCATCTGGTGCCAACGTGTAAGACAACGCCAAGCACTGGCCCATAATAATTCATTCAATCGTTGAATGGGTTTGGGAAGAATCGTCTGTGGGTTTTGTATTATGCTTGAATACAATTCGGGTCTCTATATAGTGTTTCTAAGAAGAATTAGAACGACAAAAGATGAATCCAGAGTATCTTTCCTGGCTTAAGTTTGTTAATGAATAACTTCTTGCAATGGATGTGTCGGATAACCTTTTGCAAAACTATGTGTGCATTTACCTTTTACTTTCGCCAACGCTTCCACGGCACGGCCTTGTGACAGCTTTGCCTCTAGCATATAATCTATACCGCTAAAGTATGAAGAAAAAAAAACAAGGTATGAATGCAAGGTAAAAAAAAAATCTGTAGCACATTGGAATAATAACTGCCAATTTCAAAGCGTACTGTCAAAACAATACGCTTTGAAATTATAAGCATACCTTCGTTTTGAAGCTAACTACAACAAACAACGTCACTGCAAAGGTACAATTAATGTTATTAAACAATTATTGCTATGTGTAAGTTAATTTGTATTATACCAATGCAGTTAGAGGACAAAGAAATTCTCACGGCTGCTAAAGTTTACGCACATGGACGTTATTAATATGCACCTTACCTGTTAAAATACGAAGTGTTTGACATCTGCTGTTCCAATCTATTAATCTGTGAACATGACAGAGTGTTAGTGTAACTATAGCCAATATAATGTTTAAAATGTCCATCAAGGTTTAATTTAAAAAGCGTTACTGGATAATTTTCAGTAGCTAGTTATGGTTCACAAAATATCAACCTGGACTGCGTAAGTTTTACCGTTCTTAATAAACTTCGCCAAGTTTATAAAGCGAGTGGCTTTGTAACTTTTTCAAACTTCATCATCATTTTAACCCTAGATATGGACAGGTACGAGTCTGATATTTTCTGAAAAGAAATAATTTGAGCTATTCTTGGTAAATAGAAAAAAAATTAATGTGACCAAATTCCCAGTATAGCTTCTTTAAGGCGAATAAACAAATCCCCACATGCAATGCAAATATCAATTAACAAGGGAACTTTCTCTTCATACGATGTTCTTGACCTTGCTAATAACAGAGGTCATCAGGCTCCCCTTACCATGTTCCTTGCGCCTTCCAAACTTGTTTCCAACTCGTCGTTTCTACTCTTCAGTTCGGCACTCACATGTTCGGCGTGAGATACCTTTCCCTGTTTCATATAAAACGTGCATAACATCATTCAGGACGCGTTATCTACATATATGCTAATAAAAGAAGCAAATTCAGTGAACAACTGTAGCATGCGCGAGGGAACAAACTAATGACGTGGACGAGGAATAACATCTATAGTTGTCCAACTTAAATTGTCGGGTGGTGGCAGATTGACTAAGAGTCTTGTCTTACAATCACTAGAAAGCACGACGCGAGATTTTTAAGACTGGGTATTTGTGGATTTCTCCGTTGTTATTATGTTTTTTTCCCTGAAGATCATTTGTCTTCCACAAATATGATAAGCACATGTGTATGTCACAGGTGGGGAAGTTGGCCACTAACTTGCCAAAGGTACCGGTTTAGTCCATGGACTCCATTTGAACCTCCGGCAAGGTAAATTTCTTCCAACTGGACTTTTCGTTGAGGACTTGGATGGATTAGTGGTAAAATATGCTTTACCGATGCGGTGTTAGATATTTCTACAGGCCGGATGGCCTAGGCTCAGTTTCACAAAGCGGCGTACGACATTAATTTATCATATATTAGTCGTACAATATTTTGTACATCATCATTATCGTACCATTGTCCTATATGTGTCATATCGCACGAGTACGACATCTTTGTGAAAGTGGCCCTGACGCATACCAAATATTAGGACAGGCTGGAGTTGGACAGATAAGTGAAATCTACCTTCTCGACCACATACATAGCTGACCCTGGCTCTACATACTAAACAGCACTGTTCCACATGGCCAATTTCTCTATTCATAAAACTAGCCGTCACAGTATATATATTTCAGTGAAAATTATTGAGTATGGTGTTAAGTGATAAATAAATTACAAATGTTCGGTGCCTAAATACATTCAAAGACGTACAACATAGACAATATAACCAGAGCAGTGACAACAGCATGATAGCTGGCAAATTGTTACACGAAGCCGGTGAAATACGACCTCTAGTTAATTTACCTCAGTGAGGGTTTTATGCTGACTGTCCATGTAAATGCATAAATCGTAGTTATACCCGCATTATCAAAAGTACATTACTTTCATGATTTACTTCAAAGTTTTAATCATCATTAGGCCCACTTTCAGAGAGCGGGTATCAGTTTAGTATCCTGAACATGTAATTGTATACAGTGATCAAGGGGAGCTAACCTTGAGATCCGCTGCCTCGGCCTGCAGGCTGACAACGCCTTCCCGCTCGTCCATCAGTTCTTGTCGCACATTCCAGGCATCTTTCTCCACAATTCGAATCAGGTTCTCTAGACTCAACCTCTGACTCATTTCTTCCTTCAGACGAATCACAAACTGTTCGCCAAGAGGAAGAAATGAGTAAACGCCACATTGGCAACATTGGACGATTTCGCCTTCTGTTTGCACATCTTGGTGCAAGGTTTCATTTTCCGTTTGAATCACCTCGTCAGCAGTGAAAAATTCCGTTTGAGTTTCTTCGTGAACTGTTTCATTTTCTGTTTGCAATTCTTTGTCTGCACATTGTCCGTTTTTCTTTTTGCGCGCGCCACGCATGCCAGTGACGCCAACGAAGCCGCCCAGCGGCAAAGGGACATCAAAGGATTTTACGCTGGCATCAGACGACCATGACTCCCAATCGTCTTGATCCTCAGCCGTCCAAAGGAACCCCGCTGATCCGTTTGAACTGGCGTCATCTCTCAGGTCACTGAGCCGTGAAGACGTACACCCGTGGGCACTCTCTGAGACACCTACTGATACTTCAACAGTATCCGGTCCTGGTGCCTCGGACATATTTTCAAAAGCGTCTTCAGTTTCAAATGTCAACGCAGTTACATCTGCCTTCTGGTCAGCTCCTATCTGTTCTGATAGTAAATCTTTGACACACTCCAAATGACCCGCGTAGTTGTTGTGTACGATACCATCAAGTTGAACAGGAACGTTAAGCAAAGTCACCTTTATCAGAGAGTAATCTGCTTTTAAAGCTAATAACACGGCTGTTTCCTCTCTGTCAGAATTGAGAAGAATGTCGGTAGTATGATCAAAACCATTCGTTCCGACTGACGTCTGAAATGATGACAGCACTGATGATGCTTCGTGCTCATGATACAAAGTTTCGGCTTCAGAACAAGACATGGACCAGTTCAAAAGATTGTAGTTCTCTTCTAAAGCTTGAAAGTTTTCAGAGTAAACTTGGCTGTCCTCCATCACGACGGAAGGATTTGATACGCCTTTTGGGACACAGCTCCCACTGCCGTCCACAGGAACAGCTGGAAGATTTTCCTCGATATGACTTTCTTTTCGGATTTCTTCGTTGATCATATCGACTTCGATTTCTTGTGCTTCAGACATGGGAGAAGAATCTTTCAATGACGCCTCAATACTAGACGAGGTCATCTCTTCTTGACTGTCGTCTTGCAGAAAACTTTCTAAATCACGAGCAGAAAAAGTAAGACTTTCTGGTTTTCGACTATCCTCAGCAAACTGGGTTTGAACCTTCGCAGTGTCTTCCACCAGGGTCAAATTTGGAATTGCCCCTGGTGTGGAACTTACGGGGATTTCATCGATGCAGGCAGGCATTGTACTATATAAACGTTCATCACCACACCATGGTCCATGGTCTCCACTATGATCAAGCAAAATCTCATCCTTCTCTGCCAGTAAGTCCAAATAATCGTCTAAGCCGGAACTGTTCTTTAAAACATAAAGTGACTCAGCTTGCTGACAGCTGGCGGAAAGTTTGTGCCAGTAACAGGATTCTGCCAGATCTTGCAATACGTTTTTGTACTCCTCAGCTTTTTCCATTATGATCTTTTACTGGTCAAGAAGAAATCAACAGAAATCAGAATCATTTATTGCTTTATCGAAGCACTGAATTCTTGGACGTTCGCATAAATGCTACGCTCTTGCGAAACAGAGGTTTCAGACAGGTAACATAATATACAAAGCCTGATATATTCAGTTGGCAGCCTGTGAGAGTTCAAATGAAAGAAGGATGCATGTAAGTAGCAGTTCAACAATATGTCCATATAAATTCGCATTTTATATCATCATATAATTATATATTTATTTCATCGTTGTTTACCCTATACCCTGAAACTCCAAGAAGGAAGGCAGTTTATTAATATCGATATAATTTTTAAAAATTACAATAGCACCTATTTTCCGTGCGTCCTCTGCACTAATTGTGTCATATAGGAAATTTTGATGGATACTTCAGCTTCTTGTGGCGAGTCATCTTAGATTTCACCCCTGTACCTGACACAAACTGATGTAAATAAGCGAACATGTGGGAATCACAAACCACAAGCTTATATTTATTTGTCTGATTTATTTATTTGTTTCAATGGTGTTTTACGCCGTACTCAAGAATATTTCACTTACACGACGGCGGCCAGCATTATGGTGGGACGAAACCGCGCAGAGCCAGTTGAAACCCACGACCATCCGCAGGTTACTGGAAGACCTTCCCACGCACGGTCGGTGAGGAAGCCAGCCTAAGCCACATGCTTATAATAGTTAAAGCTGCTGTCCTATCATTTTTACATCCGTCATACATCAGCTATAATCTTGAGTGCGAACTTTAAGCAGGTTAACGTATACAGATTGCGGACTAGATAGTGCATGGTCACCACAATAAGGCTGAAATATGGTGTAAAACAGTTATCATTCATTCATTTTATCAGGCAATGAAAGTTTCAAACAAACACAAGACAATGCTACAGTGACCATACATAAACAGCTATTATTATATTTTCTTTTTTCTCCAACTGAAGTACCGGAGAGTAAAATACAGCATGAATTATCTTCACGGCGATAGGCGACATCGGTACAAAGTCCGCACGATGCTACAGCTCGATATTAACTTGAGCGTCAAATTGTCATCAATAGCGAAATTCTGGGCAACCGAGGGCTATCTGTATATTCAATTATTTAATATCTGAATGGTGCCGTACTCAAATATAGCTCACATATACGATATACGACGCCTGTCAGTTCAAAGAAAGAATACAATATTTAAACTGGTCAAATCTCCTTCGTAAAGCCGCACGCTATCAAGCAAGAACAGGATTCGAACACGCTACCATATGTTCAACAAGGCTATACAGTCGTCTTTATGGGGACCCGGCAGACGTCCCCCCTCTAGTATCGGCTGCTAATATAGCTATCATAATATTAGAGTAGACCTACAAGGAGTTAAGGCAAACAAGCGATGAGCAGTCCACTTTTCGTCGTGACATACTGAAAACAACAGATCAGGCTTTTCCTGAGAATGACATTTACGCTATTACGAGTGACGTAATATAAGCAATCATCGATACCTGTCCCAAGCACTTACCAGTTAGTCTTCTACACACACCTAAGCCATAACCCTGTCACGTGGGTTAGTGGAACACGTGACAAGGAAGTAACGGTACCGTAACTGACAGGAATATGTACAGCGTTCATATCGCTAAATGCAACATTTATATTATAATGACATTTCCATCCGACTTTCGCGCCTGGAAAATCAGTTTATTTTGTTGACTCCCGAACATCTGACTTCTAGACTCGCTGCATCTATCACATACAGACTGGGACTCTGGTTTTTTTTTCTGTGGAGCTTGCAACAGATCTGTTATATAGGCCTACCTCCAGGCTCCAGTCGACGAATTTCTTCTCGTGGGTTAGAAGAATACATTTTATATCGTCACGAGATCAGATATGCTTGTCGACATAGAGCAATCATATTGCTCATCAGGCATACTCATATAAACAGCCGTACATGTAGCTCTGCTGACTTTAGTTAGTACGGTAATCAGTAACATTTGACGCTCTGTCTCTCCGCTTGAATTTTGGGTTAATCAAAATTCGCGACCCAGAAGTAACAAACATCTGGAAAACGGACTTAAGCGTTGTTGAAGTTGTAAACCTTTTTCAGTACCGACGCATTATCAGGTTGAGTTGAAACAGTTCAACCGTCTAATATGATTTGCATAAGGGCGTTGTGGAAGTGATAATGATACACAACCGAAACATATCATGAAGTGTTAGATTTCCCTGAAATCCTGTTTACTGTGCAATGCAATGTTTACTTGCATAAGAATACCAGATACACGACAACAAGAAACAATTTAGATTTCTAATCTGCCAGAATAGGGGCCAGCTGTTAAACTATAGACTGAGTTGAAACTTAGTTTGAGTTGAATAGTTTCACCTCTGACTGTGCCACACCCACCTAACTACAATTCTACAACAGTTTCTTCATATGATTTCAGAGAGGAGTTGATATATGATATGCGGACACATAATTACTCGAGTCAAATGGGACATAAAAAATCCTTTACACTGTAAATGTAGCTTGGCAAGCCTACATTTGTCTGTGATTGATGAAAGACTGTAACCTCTAGCTTCATAATTAGTTCAGTTTATTTCACAGATCAGTCTTATCTTTCAACATCTAAAATAGGTCACTTTACAGGACACTTGAAATCGAGCATAGATTTTATGTTGCTGAAAATGTTGAAAAGAAACAAACCATCAAAGAAAAAGTCAACAATTCAAAGTTGCCGACCCACTCTGACACTCTTACATTTCTCATAAAGCTGAAAATACCCGATTTTTACAGATTAATATGAATGCTGTTCACAAGATGCAGACTGAAATAGAATACCCTTGTACGGACTGGTGCAACAATGTAGAGAGGGTCTGATATCTGTGGGTAAAAATCAGAGGCAGCTGACTTCAGAGAGAATGGAGAAAAAAAAAAAGACTATGGCTATGCACAATGTCATGATCATATCAGGTCTACTTGTCCAGCAAAAGAGGTTTCCCTTTTTTAAGTAAATATAAAAGAACTTTGACAGTGAACTTGAATGAAACGTATAGAATGGGATTGACGCACAAGGGGGATATCTTAATCCTAATTTAAGTTATTTTAGCTTATGGACAATTTGGGTATACAACAGTCGTCACGCTATTCACATGCCTTCACATAATGTTGAGTACCAACCAGCCACGCAGATGGACATACAGTTCAACACATAACAACCAGCCACGTAGATGGACATACAGTTCAACACATACCAACCAGCCACGTAGATGAACATACAGTTCAACACATACCAACCAGCCACGCAGATGGACATACAGTTCAACACATACCAACCAGCTACGTAGATGGACATATAGTTCAACACATACCAACCAGCCATGTAGATGGACATACAGTTCAACACATACCAACCAGCCACGCAGATGGACATACAGTTTAACACATACCAACCAGCCACGTAGATGGACATATAGTTCAACACATAACAACCAGCTACGCAGATGGACATACAGTTCAACACATACCAACCAGCCACGCAGATGGACATACAGTTCAACACATACCAACCAGCCACGTAGATGGACATACAGTTCAACACATACCAACCAGCCACGCAGATGGACATACAGTTCAACACATACCAACCAGCCACGCAGATGGACATACAGTTCAACACATACCAACCAGCCATGTAGATGGACATACAGTTCAACACATACCAACCAGCCACGCAGATGGACATACAGTTCAACACATACCAACCAGCCACGTAGATGGACATATAGTTCAAAACATACCAAACCAGCCACGTAGATGGACATACAGTTCAATACATACCAACCAGCCACGTAGATGGACATACAGTTCAACACATACCAACACCCCACGTAGATGGACATACAGTTCAACACATACCAACCAGCCAAGTAGATGGACATACAGTTCAACACATACCAACAACCCACGTAGATGGACATACAGTTCAACACATACCAACCCACCATGCAGATGGACATACAGTTCAAAACATACCAATCACCCACGTAGATGGACATACAGTTCAACACATACCAACCAGCCACACAGATGGACATACAGTTCCACACATACTGTACATCACCTAAAGTTTCGCAATTTTCTTAATTCTGATTTTTCTGACATATTTTTCTTGATTCTGATGGACTCATATCCACCTTATAGGTCCACTGATGATTTTTGCGAAGTTTTTGATCAGTGTTTGCATCAAAAGTATGATTTAAATGCCTGTATATGCGCTGGAAAGTACATTTTTACATACTAACTTTAGATGAAATGATATAACCTTACAGGTGGTCGAATGGGTCAAGTCAGCAACAACACCTCGGCCCACATGTCCAGCAGTGGCCACTTAACATATACAATTTTATTCCTTACTGTTACCATAGTTTCCTCCTCATTACCTGACCTCATACTACGACACAGTACACACTACTATAATAGAGAGCTTAATGATACTTGCACACAGCAAATGGGAAGTAATAACACCATTATGGTGGCACATTCTCTGAGTCAAGGAAGTCATATTTGCCCAGGAGTTTGGGTGGGGCCGGCATAGCACTCATGGGATAGGCCCGCTCATCCAGAGGCTTGGGCAAGCCTGGCACAGTCTTCTCCATGTGACTAGCCATGATGATGTGGGAGACGGCTTCCTTCTGCTTGGTCAGTCTCTGGGACAGCTGCTCCAGCCTTTGTGGGGCAGGGTTGTCTAGTTTGGTGTTCAGCAGGTTCACTCTCTGCCCCACCTGCATGGTGTTAAGTCTGACCGTGAGGAGCTCTGGCTCAGGTGGGGTACTGTCCAGGTAGCTCTTGGAACTGGCAATCTGGAGCCTCTGCAGCCTGGAGGAGAGAAGCTGAGGTTCTGGAGGGGTGGGTCTCGCTATCTGACCTGCCTCAGAGGTTAACAGTGTTGGTTTACTGGGCATCTTGCCCACAAGTTCATTGTCAAGCCGTCTAATGGGAGGCTGAGGCAATGACAGGTCCTCTGTGAAATCTAAATGGTCCTGCAAAAGGAAGGAGGAGGAATTTCGTACTTAAAGTACTTCATACATTAAATACATACATGTGTGCCAGAATTATTCCTTTCCAAAATTCCGCAGTCCTGATTTAATTTTAATAAATCAAAAGCTTGATTTTGTTTGTCTGCATGCATGGCTTAGGGTTTATACATGCAAGAAAGCTTTTCCCTTTTGAGTCACTAATTTCAATCATACCATGACAACATCTTCATACAGCAGATTTATAATCCCTGTATTTATTTATTTATTTGATTGGTGCTTTACCCAAATATTTCACTTATGCGACAGCAGCCAGCATGATCCAATTAATAACATTACTTTCTTGGAAAGCTACATGCATACAGATGACAGATAACACCAACCAGTACTCTGTCCATCCCAATACACTAAGCAAAAAACAACAAAGAACCAACTGGAAGGTATAGATCTCATTACTGACAAAAAAATCATGTAACCTGACTTAAAGCTGCAGCCCAAACAGTTAGAGCTGGATTTGAACACGCTACCTCAGTGGTCAAGGGCTTGATAGTTGCTATGAGAACATTCTGTATCATGATAATTTGTTCTATGAACGGAAATAAAACCACATGTACTAGAGGAAGTGCATACAGAACCTCCAGTTTGATTGCAGTCTGGTCTCTCCTGAAGGTGTTTTCTTGCCGTGATCGCTCAATTGTTTGATAAGGACTCTCCTGTGTCCCAAAGCCATAGGCACCTAAAGTAGAAGATGGTCAGATTTTCAAATTGTGTAAAATTAAGGCCATTGAGATATGCTTTCACATTTGTCCAATTTGTATTTAATATTCCAATCAGTGACCGTGTTCAGTTGTTAACAGTTAGTTTTGTTAAGGTGTTAGCTTTGACAAAATGTTTGTATACTTAGGATTTTTGAGTACCGGTATACAAAACATAAAGTATGGCCTGGTAAGCAGAAGTTTCACAGTACAAGATCAGGTGTTACCAACCGCAAACTATGAAATGTTCTGTAAAGTCAATTTTATGTTGTATGGCTGATGAAGCTGTGCATGTATCCTGTAACTGACCTCCGATGTGGTAGGCTGGTGTCTCTGTCGGATAAGGCTGGCCATTCCCTATACTCGGAGTCACTAACACACCATCATTCATGAATTTGGCTGGTACTGGCTGCTGGGGGCTGTCATAGCCAAACTCACTGAAACCAAGAAATGCACAATACAACAATAATGAAACAACACAAAGTAGAGGAACCAATGTGGTTGCTGTGAGTTTATGTCCAGCTCATGCTGGCTTCCTCTCCGGCCGTACGTGGGAAGGTCTGTCAGCAACCTGAGGATGGTCGTGGGTTACCCCCGAGCTGTGCCTGTTTTCCTCCCACCATAATGCTGACCGTCGTCGCATAAGTGAAATATTCTTGAGTACGGTGTAAAACACCAATCAAATAAATAAATAAATAAACAAAGTAGAGGATGCTTGGGCAACAATCTGGCTACAAATATCTATATTTCCAACAATATTGTGATTTCAACACAATATGGTGACTAGTACAGTATTCATAAATATCAAGATCTTTGTAGTGTGGGTTAATATATATCTTACAGCACAGTCTTTGAATAAATGTTAAGTACATGTACTATTTTTATCTCATTTAACTGCCCTACTGTGGACCTCATGCTCATGAAAACTTGTTTTCATGTGTGCCTTCTTATCCCCAACTTCCTGATTCCAAATGATATTGCCCATACAGTATTGTTCAATACCATGCATTACCCAAACAGTGTGGTGTCTTGCACCTACATGTATAGAAGATAGAGCAAGATCATCATTTTTAAACAAATCAAAACATTAATTCTGTTTATTTCCATATCTCAAAATACTGATGATTACTTATAAATGCCAACATATGGACTGTTCATCAATGAACAACCTATTTGTCAACCTATACAAAAACAAATTTTTCTAAAAAGTACACTGAAAAATGTATCAAAAATGAGTTCAGTAATTGGTACCTTTTTGATAAAGATAGCAAAATATCCCCATTGAATAACCTTGCTAATTACCTGTATGCACCTTGTTTCAGGGCTAAAGGTGTGTTTTCTACAACTGCATCCTTGCCAGTTTTCAGAATGTTGATCAGTTGCATTGTATGCTCACTAAACTCAAACTCCTCCAGTTTAGGTGTTCCATAATGCGGTACATCTCCTCTACATAGTGGTGTTCTCACTGCAAAACAAGAACACAAGGCCAGGAATGTAAAACCCACAACATCACAAAGCCAGAATCAGCAATGGTTGCCAGTTGTATAAATATGTATTAGCCAGGCCTAACTGGCCTGGAAATTAGTCTTGTCCAGGCTAAAGAACTATCTACTTTTCATAGGTTCCCTGTGATCTGTATCACAGTGTGCGAATGAGACAGGCATTGATTTAATTTGTATTTTAATACAATTTTGTGATTCCTGGAAAAACATGAAAATAAAATATGTATATATTCAAACTGCTAATGACAACATAACACAAAATGAAATTTGTCATGAAAGTTGTAGTGAAACCTCTCTGATCAGTTATACTGGAAATGAATGTTCACTGCCTATGTGCACATGTATATAGTCCCTACAGCAATAAGTTTGAATCTTTTGCAATTGATATTTGTTTAGAAACTACAAGGTTCCAAGGTAGAAAAATACAAGCAAAACTGGTATCTTCCTCTGAATAGAAAAATCCTGTGAACTGCTACTGGGCATAATGAATTGGTATTTATACTGTCTTAGTGTAAAATTACTTGCTTAGCAAAATTCCTGAAAAATATCAACCAATACAAACCAGTTTTTTTTCAGAGTCAACATCATCTGAGAGTTTTCTTTAAGGTGAAAATTTAGTTCTTCAGAGACAAAACCCGTACAGATTAATCTCACATGGTGGTCATATGTCAAGAAGAGTTGCCAGAGTTATAGTAACAGACATAAGCCATACATGTACATTTACATAAAACTTCAGACTTCATGATCATGCAAGAAGAGAATTGTATTTTCAACATTACCCGAGTCACTATAAACATTTCTAGAAGTCGTCTCAGGTACATCTGCTGTCTTAGGCCTAGCTGGTTCGGAACTCTCACTGAAAATTTTATTATAAAATAGCACATTTACAACACTAGACTTAAGATACCATATTTTTACGCAAATTTAATACTGCATAATATTACCACATGTTCAGTGCATGCTTTAGCCTTACTAGTGGAGTACCCTTGGGATTCTCAATGTTCTTTATGCCACGGCATATATACATTTATTTTTCAGCTTGTTGTTTAATGCCATACTCAATCGTTTTTCACTTTTATGATGGAAGTCAGTTTCATGGATAAAGGAAATCGTAAGACTGGGCGAACAACACCATGGGCCCTTATTGTCATCATGGCCAAACATGTGGTGAGAGAGAACAAGGAATGTACAAATTCCCTGCTGGTTTTGAACAGCCACCGTGTGTATCCCAGTGATGGAAACGTAACGACCTTTAATCACTTCCTGCTCCCTCCCATATATACATATATATATATATATATATATATATATATATATATATATATATAAATTATATATACATTTATCCCACTGACGGGTACGAAAATGAAGTAAAAATGGAGAAAGCTAAATTCTCAACACATGTTGATATCAGTTTAAAATATTCCAGGCATAACAAAAACTTTTAATTATGTATCATACATTAACACTAAGACTGCCACTTTCCCACAAAATCAGGACTCCTTGCCTTTATATGTACAAGAATTGCATCATAGCAATAACTAACATTAAACAAAAACACTGAAACTGGTCAACTAGATATACATTTAAACAATTTCTTACGTTGTGAAAACACTCATTATCTTCTGTTGAAGACACTTTGGTAGGTGTCACAATGTAAAAAATTGTTTAAATATATATCCAGTTTACCAGTTTCAGTGTTTTTGTTTAATGTAAGCTGCCTGGATGGCTCAAAGTTTTCATTCCTACACAGCACTACCTTATCTTACCTTTGTGGCGCCTGTCTTTCAGCTAGTGCCAATGACAGATTCGTCGCTGTTTTCACATCTTTGTTCATCCACTGACTACGGGCATGCATAGTGTACTCACTGAAGACATAGTCTTCTAATTTAGGCGTGCCTTTGCCTCTCCTACTGGATTTGCTCTCTGGTGTTTGCCTTAATGTGAGTCAAGGGAAACCAGCAATGACATCTTACTGCATGTACACAGTACAAGTGTTGTCTAAATGTGTAAACAAGACCAAAAATTGCATGAAATATGAACATTCTCATGCACATGTATGATCTCTAGCATTTTGAACAGTTCGTCTCAACTTGTGTGCCTGGTATAGGAGATCCTAAAATAGAAGCACAGAACAATCATATGGAGATACAAACCTGTTCTTAAAGCATTCATATCTGGAACTTGTGTTCATTAAATAGTTACTCACAAAATAATCAGTTAGCACTCAAAGCACATTTTACTGATGTGGATGCAAGCAGGTTCATAAATGACAAAATGCAGACAACACGAGCTGAATTCAACCATAGGGGAGACAAAGATACACTGAGGTTACTGAAGAGTCATTGGCTTGCTCTGAATTTGCTTCATTAGGTACTTCTTCTTTCTTCTGTTGGCTTTCTGCTTCTTTGCTCTTGAGCTCATCTGAAAGCAAGAAGATTAATCATTAATAGTTTTACCATGACTAACCTTTACCTCAATCACAACAAGGCCTACTGCGGCAAAACTTTATTCAACTGACAAATTTATTATTTTAAAAGATATCAAATTTTGTTTTACTGCTGGCATCAATATGCCATTAAAAGAGGCCCAATACCTCAAGAGTTGACTGATTCTGAATTGAATGTTATAAAGATTACGCTGACAAGAAACAGGTTCAATGGTCAAAACAAAGACAATACATCCAGTTTCCTGTCTAACTTAAAATTGGTCATTTGCTATGAACATGGGCTGGGTTTAACCCATTCATTTCAATGATGAGATACAACAGTGGAGGTAAATGTCTGAGTGATTACCCAGAAAATGTAAACCTCAAGTAACGATAATACTGCTACTGTGTTGTGTAAATTAAAAAGTTGTGTACTGTGTTGTGTAAATTCCTTTACAGTGTTACAATATCATGCAGCCATACAATTTCTTTTTTTCCATTTCACAACACATGGTCATTCAACATGGCAAGTCTCAAGAAGAAACCTCACCCCAAGTAGTGTACCCATATTGCTTCAGAAAAGACTCCAGGGCCAGTGTTGTTGTCTTGTGAGATTGTACCAGCTGCTGACAGGCTGCAAGAACATCTCCGAAGTCTGCAGTCTTCTTCCGACAATTTTCTAACACAACTTCGCTATCAGCCTGCAACATAACAGACACACAAATAATTATATATGTACTTATATTTCTGGAAAAAGAATTAACAAACTGAAAGTATTTGCACAATGAATTACGTTCATAAGTAATAGCTCCATTGCTGAGGAGAAAAAAACACAGCATGTGAGCCATAAAATGAACTGGTGATATTAATAATCAGGGGACATAAATTACAGGTATCAGACCTTTCAGTAATTACATCGTTCTGAACACTTGGGTTTCACTACATGTTTTCTAAGTTTTCTTAGTAATCTTACTTATACAGATGATGATCAAAATGAGCATTTTCTACACCACATCTTCATTTATTTTCACATTATTTATTTATTTCACTGGTGTTTTACGCCGTACTCAAGATTATTTCACTTATATGACGGCAGCTAACATAATGGTAGCAGGAAACTGGGCAAGGCCCGGGAGAAACCCACAACCATCCACAGGTTGCTGGCAGATCTTCCCACTTACAGCCAGAGAGGAAGAAAGCATGAGCTGGACTTGAACTCACAGCGTATTTTCAGATCAATAATATACTAGTATGTACCTGGTGATCTTAGGTGACATACGTAACAAAGAATTAGTCAAAATCTGCATATGTTTGACAAATGTTTCCGACATCCATGTGCTCTATCTTAACCAACTTTTTACACCACAGGTAGTAATTCTAGGAAGGATTCGCATAGGAAAATCTGTTCCTGTGTAAAACATTATAGGATTGGTTTGCGTCTAAATGAGTAGTAAAGGAAAACTGTCTGCTGAAATATAACTGTTGGTTATAACATCTTTACCACAAACTACTACTCAAAATACTCTCAAAATACTAGGGGAATGGTGGTCAGATGCTAAGTACCTTCTATACAATGGATCTATCTGAATATTCCAGTTTGGCTTATTTAACAGCATACTTCACAATTCTGTAGCTTGTTGAGGAGAGTTCAGACATACATATATGGCTTACAACTCCCAAAAACTGAAAATCTCTGGAACCTACCAATGAGACTCGAGGACAGACTGTACAAATGACACTATAAAGCATCGTTTTCTTTTGTGTACTTCACATATGTTTTATGATCACACATACACCAATTTCACAGCTTTGGGCTAGTTTGATACAGGCAGAAAGGCATTTTACGAATACCCCATTTCAGACCAAGCCAGACGGCTCCTGTTCCATAACATGGATCCTAAATCCTCAATGAATTCGTCCAGTAAAGTATACCTTTTGATGCAATTTGAAAGCTTTGAAAATTCATTTGATTTCAAAGAGTAAGATATACTGTTGACAAAGAGGCATGTATGAACTTAACAAAAATTATATAATAGCTTGTCCAGATCAGGTAACATTCCTGTAATATGCCAAAACATTCACTATGTCTGCCGTTGAATTTGTTGAGAATTTAGGGTGAATATTTCCGCACCTTGAGTGTCTTCATTTCCTTCCTCATCTCTTGCAGCTTGATAACTGCGTTAGAAGCATAGTCTGTTCTAGCTGGACATTCGATCCTAGCTTTAAGGGTGTCTATGTTTGAGCCTATGTCCTTTGACAGTTGACGCAGTTGGTCAAAAAACCCTTTGGCATTCATACCAGACATCTTCTGTTTAATACAACACCATCAGACCACAAATTCCCAAACAGAAACTGCAACAGAATACAACAGAATAATATATTCTGGAGAGGCTTGTTAGGCCACTTTAGCCTTCCAAAAAGGCCATTTTATACAGTAACAACCACAACAAGATGTACAATTGATTGAGGACTAGTAATGGTTCGGCCACCATTTCTAGACTAAAAGTGAAGGAATCTATCAAAGGTTACCGAATTGTCTGGTTTTTAAATATTTTTCTAAAAGTAATATCTATTCAGACTAAATATCTGAGGTAGGTCTGAAAAAAAAACAAACCCAAAAATAAGAAAACTAATAAAACCTTAAAAGAAATGATAGGATGTCATGTTGCGTAGTTTGGCTTCATATGGATTGTTTCATGGGCAATTACTGGTGTGAATTGCTTGCACTACTGGTACCGGTACATCTAATTTGAATGAAGAAAAGTAGCAATCCAAAGAGCATACAGTGTACATGAAAATCCATTATTGTCCTAAGTAGCTCAACATGAATAATAAATAATTACCTGATTGTAATTAAACTTAAACATGCACAAGTTGAGATGATAGAGAAGATGTGTGCTAAGTTTCATGGAAATAGGTTCAGTACTTTTGGAAGAGTTGCATGGACAAAATCTGAATACATGGAAAAGCACTATTAAGTCCCAAATGAAGGTGATTATGAAATAATTGTTATTCACAATGAAATAATTGCCATTACCCTTAAGAAGTTCAGATAGAAGGCAAGGAGTATAGTAAGTTTCATCAAAATATGTGCAGTAGTTTGGGAGAAGTTGCATGGACAAAAGTGTGTCTACAAACAGACAGTCAGATCAACTGGGCGATTCCACCCCATGCAAGCACTCTGTGTTCATGCTTTCATTTTATATCACTATGCTAAAATGACAATATTTTTTGCAAGTTGTCAAGTCACAACATATTATCATATATTCTGTCTTCTTAAGCTGCTAAGACCTGATAAACTTTAACATGTCAGCAACTACAACGTATTCTGATACTGATGTCTAAGGAAAATATACAGTATATACATTACTACATTTATACTATGACCCGGATAAACTGACAAAATGTGTCAGTGTAATTCAGTTCATGTCGGATAGTAATGCCATGTGGTGTTTTTATCCCAGTTTAAATTCTTTCTAATCAATCATTACTTTCCACGAATTTCGCTATATTGTGGAATGCTGATGTTATTATTCTGTAACTGACATTAGTGTTTTCTTTTATATTATTCTTCATTTCAGACAACGAAAACGTGAAAGCACTGTCGATGCTGTTGTTGTTGTTAGGAGATAGAGTACCTCAAAGTTTATACCGCCAAAAAGAACCGCTCAAATGTATTACGAGAATACCGCGACAGATATGCACTTTACACACTGAAATGAAATGCAAATGTATGACACTGGTATGTGAAAGACCCTATATCACAACTACCTTAACACTTTAAAATGTTTTCGTTCTTCAACAGCTTTTCGAAGATCCCGCGCAATTTGCCGTGACGTCACCGTTTTATGCGGAACCCCAAGCTGACAGAACTTGATAGTAAACATGCAATGAATGAGCAGTATGAGCGAAAGCTGTCAGCTGAAGCATGGATGACTGAACGGTAAGTTCTTGTCTCACTCTCATCAGATAACGTGTCAGATATACAAAGCGTTATCTGTGTATGTGTATTTTACTTGGGCCGTTACATGTCTGTTACTCGTCTGTGATAATTATCAGATAAACTGTTACAAGCTAATCCGTGCATGCAGCACATGTGGTAGTGGAAGTTGGATCCGCCCCCTTTTTTGTGAAGAGATAAGGCCATTCAAACTCTATCACTGGCCTAGCTGTCAAGAGCTCGTCAAGCTCTCAACGACTACAGTAGTGAAGTTAAAGAAATTGCATTTCTCAAGCAGAAGGAAATTTATGTTTTGTTTTCCTTGAGCGTGATGTGATTTTTTTTTTCAATCGTAGAAATCCTCCGGGCTAGAGATGGAAAGCGCTTGCCTTTCTGTGTATATCCACCACAGTATGGATTTCCTTGTACGATCCATAGCTGAATAAGATTTTAAAGCAGGATATTTATTTGCTTATTTACCCCCGAGAGAAGATTTACACACTTTTTAAACAGTGCTTATGTACATAGTAAGACATGTGTGTCTTTTCATAAAGATTCGTCCGCTTTCGGCTATACATTCATAGAGATTAGCAGTATACGATACGTGTGCGAGACAAGCAAATTGACACCAGATATGTTACCGCATGAAGGCGTTACGAACGTTCTGAGCTTAGTTTTACCTGATCGAACTGCATGTACGCGCCGTGAAACGAATGCAACAGTTTTCTACCTCGTACAAGATTATTTATAAATATTACCTGTACAAGAATATAGGGTTACACAGAATTTTTTTTTTTTTAAATGTAACCTTTTTGGAATGGTTTATATGATCAAATCACTATGCTGCTTCCATTTATTATGTTTATCAATAAGCAGGAAAACATGACACATCCTTATCATTAAACTGTATGATATCTGTAAAATTCTACTTTATATAGGTAAAGTATATCTAATGTGACATCGGACTGTCGAATCATCACGCATGAAGTCAGACGATCGATATATGCACATTTTTGGCTTACCCTACTTTGTTTTAATTTTATTCCTTTCAGCCATAGAAGGGGCGTATCGTGTCAAGAATACATTACAGAACACCCGCGTGTGAATAACAATTTAACTGGGGACCAGTCGACGTACTTTTGAACACTTCTATAAATACAACTATAACCAAGGCGTGAAAGCTGACTTCATTCCCCGCAAAACAGAAGTTATCTGGGGTTCTTGTTTACCAGATCAACATTTGGCGCGAGGATGGACAGGGTATGCCTGATGCGCTGTACTCAGGAGTATGCATAAATACAGATATATATACATCTGTACAGGAAGCGAGATCTCGCACGTGCTGGGACATGACGAGTCCTGACTGTCAAGTGGGTGCAGAGGAATCCTGACCGTTCACAGGACTGTGTACCAATGTCTGCTCAGCGCAGGGACTCGCCTTTCGGTTCCACAATAGCACGTCCTGCGAATACCCACACGACGTGGATGCTGCTGTTCGTTCTTGTGGTGATGTGCTTCCAGTTGTTTCGTACCAGTGACGTAGGAGAATTATGTGGAAGATGGGAGCCAATAGCAAACGTTGACGGAGGCTTGCTGCTTTCTCCTAACTATCCCGATCCTTATCCAAGTAACCTGACTTGTGATTGGCAGGTGTTGATCAATGGAAGTCATAATTTTGAATTCATGGTACATGACGTGGATACAGGGCCAGACGATACTCTATCGGTGTTCGATGAAAAACCAGTTTCAGGAAGTCTTCCGAGATGGTCTTTTAATGGACACCTATACAATCAAAGTTTCTTTGCTGACAGAAATATTTGGTTCAGGCTTATTTCTTCGGGCGACCCCGGGATTAGCTCAAGGCAATTTAAAATCGAATTTCAGTCCGTTTTCAATGAATCTGAATGGTGCCAAGAATTGTCAGCTCCAGACAATGGTCAGATATTTGGTTCTAATTTCACTGTTGGTTCAGAGGTCCAATTCAGATGTGACTCGGGATTCCAACTTCAAGGTGTTGCGTCTCTTCAGTGTTTAGATGGCGATACAGGAACGTATTGGTCAGGCCTCCCTCCCAGTTGTCAAGTGCCTTGTTTCTGGAATAAAGATCATCTGGGCCGAAATGGGTCTTTCTATCGTGTACCGCAGGATATCGACGTCATCTTATCACCAAACTACCCAGAGAATGTGGTCGGCCCAATATCATGTGCATGGGAAATCACGGCCCCAGACGGTCTTAATCTCAGCACGGACTCCCTAACGCCCATAGACGCTCCCTTTGCCTTAGAAATATGGGCTAATCAAATGGTGGCATTTCTGCAACCAGGGCTTTCAAGAAGTCTAATTCTGAACGTGACGAACTTCCAGGAGCCGGTGTCATTATCAATCCCTGTTACAGCCGTGTCCATTATCCTCAAAGTTCAAAGAGTATCCAGTATTGGATTGTTTGTACTGCAAATAAAACGTATAAGGGATAGAAGTTGTGAGCTACCTCCTTTACGTGATCATCTCACTTACTCTCCTTCAAAAGTCCAGTATGACCTTGGCGACGTCATCACATACAGCTGTGAAGGGACATATGCTTTTACTACGCCGCTGAACCTCACTAACGTCTGCTCCAGTGACGGACTGTGGGAAAAAGAGAAACCAGATTCGTTACCCATCTGCTCCCCTGATTGTTTAACGTGGTCGCCGTCGCAGCAAATCTACATTCCAACGGTCTTTACGTCGGTGTCAGGTTGGCTGTACAGTAAGGCTTACCCAAATACAATTCCTCTTGGAATCTGTAATTACACGTTTTTAGGAGAGCCCGGAGAACGTTTTACTTTGGAACTGTTATCCGCAGTCATAACAACAACCGAATTGTTCATCGTCGAGCCGATAGGATGGACACAAGACTGGGATTCATCCGTCTACCTGTCAAAAAGCAACGTTGTGTATCTGCTGGTCAACCAGAGTTCGTCGTCATCTCAGGACAACTTCGTCCTCCGTTTTCATAAAGAAGCGACAGCGATTACATGTCCTGCTCCTTCTTTACCGCAATTCATGGCTTATCATGGATTAAATTTCACTGTTGGTTCCACGATCAGCTTCCAGTGCGAACCATCATTTGAGGTCGTTGGGACAAACCAGAGCACTTGCGTCCTGAGGAATTCAACAACAGCAGAATGGTCACCACGTGTCCCTGTGTGTGTAGGAAAATGTGGCGGAACTTTTGTCTCCGATAATATCACGATTGTCTCCCCGGAGTTTCCAAACAGCTATGACAGTAAAGACATCTCTTCATGTGTTTGGAACGTAAGGAATGTAAAAGATGTACCATTCCGCATGTCTCTTCCGGTTATGAACATGATGACTGTAGATAATTTAACCGTTAGTAATTCGCTTGAGACAATGTTCTTAAACGACATCTGCTCGTGGAACTGTACCTGGTTCCAGTCTGTCATTAGTTCAAGTCAAGCTACTGTCGAGTTGTCTCTCAGTGGAGAACGCCATTACGTTGATGTTCCCTTGATGTTTTCCATCATGTTCGTAAGCACGGCTCTTATAACCTGCAAGAACCCTGACAATCTTGTAAATGGGCAAATCATGGCCAGTGACTTTCTGGAAGGTTCCAGCATACATTTCATCTGTCACCCACCGTATGACCTGGATGGGTTTCATGAGGCGACTTGTGTCGGTTCCGGTGAAGGCCTACCAGAGTGGGATCACCCGACCCCTCGGTGTTTGATCCCCGATTGTACACCGCCCAGTAGTCCTCAGCTGAGAGGTCCTGGAAGGGGGTCCATTGCGTCTCCTGGATATCCGGGAAACATCCTAAAGGGACAACAGGAATGCATTTGGATCATCTCTGCTGCAGACGAATCAGATCGCCTCCTGTTGCACTTCCAATATATGGAGCTCCCAGATTCACAATCTGGAAGGGTGGCCAGCGTTTTGATTTTCGACGTTGGCGATAACAAGGACGACCTGTTAGCAAACTTCACCGCTGGTGCACCGACAGAGGATCTGACCAGCACTACTAACGTTGTCAAGGTTGAGTACTATGGACCATTAGACAACGTCCGTGGATATCGAGGGATCTACTTGGATTATGAGTTCATCGAAAAACCTTTGTCCACAAGTTTTGAACCGCCAACGACCACAAGCACTAAAGTAGCTCCAATGACGTCTCTGGAAACGGTGAGTATCTCCAGTTACATACGTTTTTCAAGGCTTTTCATTCGTGGTAAAATATTATATGTAATTTAGACAAAGGGGAAGTTATTTCGAATCACTCAGTTAATTGCCCCCCCCCCCCTCCCCATGTAAATGTGTAGATTTTTGGGGGCATTTTCATCACAGTTTTCTTCTTTTTATATAAATTAATTCATTTTTCATTATCTTTTTAATCTGGTTACTTTTCGATATTATTTGAAGTGAAGGACATGTTTTTGCTGAATCACTTGTGGACAATTGTACGATGGCCAGGGATGTTGTTGTTGTGAGTGAGTACGTAAACCTCGAGGTTTGCTTAATTATAGTTATTTCTTTTTTCAAATCAACATTGTTCGGTGACTTTACTTCTGCAAAACACGAGACCGTGTTGTATTGCTTTCTCTCTTTTCTCAGACAACCATTCCGACTACAACCATCGAGGTTTTACAAACAAGTACTGCGAAACCTACCAAAAAAGCGCCGCTTTCCACAACGTCCAGCCCAACGACGCTTAGCGCAACGACGAGACATCCATCCACTATTTCTCCAAGCCACCGGACAACTCGACAGTTGGAACAGCGGGAGAACGAAAGTGAAAGTAACACTGGAAGGATAGTGGCGGGAATTCTCGTCCCCATGTTCGGGGTTATTTTTGTCGCTCTTATGGGTTATGCTTGGTATCGCCATAAATATCCAGTAAGAATGGTGCTTGGTAAAGACTTTGGCAAATTTGCCAATCCTATTTACGAAAAGGGTGCATCAACCTTGACTCTTGTAAGAGAAGATGTGCCTAAAAGAGATGCAGAATGAATCCAGTTTCAAGAAAAATGGCAGTGATAGTATACTGAAGTAAAAGCACATCTCTTGTATATTTTGGGGAAAAGTATTATGATTTAGCTTTCCGTATAATGATTTTATTTTACAGATTTGAATGTTTTTTACTGACTAATTGTTTGGTAAAGTAGTTTTAAACTGTATTCTACACTGCTGAATCAGTGGTTGTTTAAATTAATCTGATCTCGCGGCGTGTATGAACAAGTTAACAGCTGGTTGTATCTACAAGGGACGATTATAAAAGTTTATATTTTTTTAAATATAAATTTTTTTTAGTTAACTCCCTGACATTTTATTTAATACCGCGCATCACTATATTCCACTAGTTTACTTTGCGCATCTATATATGGGTATATATATATATCTTTCAGTAATTTATATACATATTAATGTATTTACTATAGCTGCAGTTATACGAAGTTTGCATGAGCTTATATAGAAACATATATATATATATATATCTGTCTATATATATATATATATATATATATATATATATATATATATATATATATATATATATAGTTATACATTTATATATTAACTCAGTATATACATGAAGCCAAATAATTCTTTTACCAATGGCAATGACCAAACATATTCATTCTTTTGTGCTACACTCGTATATACATAAAAAAATGGGGCCTCAGTTTAACAGAACAGCTACATTCAAGTATTTTTGTCAAAGAATTGTTTTATATACAATTTATCAGTATATATCCCTATACCTGTCTTTGTTATATTTATTATTTTTGGACTTAACTTATAAAAAGATGTAATTCATACCATTTTGGTGAATATCTATATATATACGTTTTTGTACGACGCTATATTGGATCTGTATACTATTAAATCTAGTGCGTACATTACTATTAACGCTTGATATTTGCTTGTATTGGATTTATGATGTTGTTGGTGTATACAACTGAATATAGACATATTGGCATTTCCTAGATAGTATTTACATGTACTTATGTGGTAATAAATATATGCATATTGTATTTCTAAATCACATTGAAGAGTACATTTTATGACATGCATATGTATCAACTGGCGGGAGTAGAGCGCTTTAATGCATGGGTCCTCCTTTAGGTGAACGTCTGTAGTCCTGTTCGCATCCAGGTGTAGCAGCTGTAGTTTTATGTCAGGTGGATGGCATGATGCTGATGAGGTGGGGTGGTTTCCCTCTAAGCTTCAATGGACTGATCCTCAACCCATGCAAATAAAACCAACCTGTGCACAAAATCTTATCCGAATGACTGCCTATTCCCGTAAGGTTACAAACAGACAAACCTTGGCGAGGGTAAATGTGTGAAAACTTCGTGAGTTAAACACTCATAGGTGAAGTAAATAGCAAGTATATGGCATTCGCCTGTAATGTTGGCGTTGCTCCCACTGTGAGGAGTATTGGGCGGGGGGGGGGGGGGTGCAAAGGTAATACAAAAAAACAAAAACGATAAAAATGCATAGACAACCATTGCCGTCAACATGCAAACACGATACTGCGTGCATACCGTGAATAACTTGCTTGCGGTGAAATTGTTCAGGTGACGCGACGAAATTTCAACTTGCATGTAATTTTGTCGTATTTACCTGGCCATAACACACGTTTCTTGAGTATATACTTTATTGTCAAACTCTTTTCAGATGTATCCCTGCCCTATACATTCAGGTGTTATCACACTGTCAGGTATACTTGGAACGAATTGATGGTTTGATACGCGTGGTTTAAAAATCGGCAATATGTGGCTGTCGCTATATGACTGTATGCGCTTTGTGTAACGACTTCAATCAACGCCACAAGTTATTACTGCAAAAATTAATGTGTCAACGTTATTCCATCAAACGCCTTCACTCCAAGTTTCTTAAGTTTTAAAATGAGCATAATTCTGTTGTAAGTCTATAATGACATGCAGAGCGTCTAGAATCTCTGGCGCTCTGCTTCATAATTTTTGTCTAATAAGTAGTAGGCCTATATTCATTGTGTTGAAGTAGATCACGACGTAGGATATATGAATAGCTGCAATCACAGTGCAGCTGAGATACATAATTTGTTATCGACAGCTGACATTCTAGCACGGTACACCATTTGAATACTGATTTCACTCAGTCGCCTGGAAGATACCGTGCATGCCTCTTTTCGACATCATTGAAAACTGTTGACTGCTTCTCTTTGCATGATTCCGTCCTATTTTTGTACTTGATAAACTTTCTTAGTTTTTTGGTCGTTTCTGTTATGCGTCGTTTTGGGAATTAACCTTACGATTATTGACCTGGGACGTCCCTTATTGTTTGACGGCTGGTAGGCCTATACGAATGTCTGTCTCGACGCATAGATTCGACAGTGTGACAAAATTACAAAAATGAAACATGGGACTGCTCGTACTATATCGACTAAGCTGTGGTAGTAAAAATATCAGACTGCTATAAATGTCATTTAGAAAGTGGATTTAAGTAACAGTACATCGTTATTAGGGATTACACCTTCTAAATTAGCACATATTTTAATGCTGAAAACTGGCTTTTTAAATTATATCTGTACCATTCTGATATATTCACCTAAGGGAGCTGTTTCTTTTCTGATCATTAGGGGATAATGCATGTTCGCCGAAATTAAAGCCTACTGGTCAACTACCTTCTATTTTGTTGGAACGCATGTTGGTCGAGTGGTTTAGACGGTTGACATGTATTACTGGCGATTTGGTGCCAGATTCTGATCCGCTAGATCGACACCCAATTTTCAGCACTAGAATCTGTGCTATATTTAGGCAGTACAGTTCCTAATAACGATAATACCGTACCGTAAGAATACATCCGATATAAATAGGATCATAACACCTGTTTTAAGATGTCAAGATATCTAACATTTAGGTTTGAGTATTTTAATAATATTTGAAATCGTCTCAAATGTGATGTCCTAAAGCAATCTGTATTGACTGCTACAGTACCTTTTACACTTTTTTATTCTTTCAGCAAGTATGCATTATATTCTACAATTCTACGAATAACGTTTAAAGGTGATTGCATAATCTTATTCCACTATTACTTGATATATAGATTTTTATATCATAGGCCAAAACAGCATTCATCGTGGACGTATATATATATATTTTTTTTCGGTTAACCCAGGACCTACCACTAGGCATTTATTGTCCGCTGACCACGAATTTACAACTCACCTTTCCATTACCCACTTGGCCTGGGTTACAGGGTACATTGTAGATAAGCTACTTTGGGACTACATTATTGTGACAATCTTTGTGTATCTGTATATGTATATAATGTTCCAATATTACAGTTGTACCGAAACACTAACCAACATCAGCACTGAATTTTTTTTTTGTTTTTGATTTCTCTTGATGAACAACATTTTCAGAAGAATGATGGACTGTGTCTCTGTGGACTGAAGTTAATATTCGTGTAGAATAAGATCTAGAAAGGAACGCTATAACTAAACCTGGACTGCTTACACGTAATCAGATTTACTATTTTTGATACCTCCTTTTTGATATTTCATTATGAACATACGGTGTGAAACACGAGAAATATATACTCTTTTTCATAATGTGACATACATATATATAATACTTTGCATGTAATACACAAAAATTAACTTCTTTGTTATGCGGAACATAACAAAGAAATTTCCCAAGAACTTCTGTGAAGTATTTAATGTTATCTCAGTATTTAAACATGCACAGAACGATTTCTCGAGTAAATGCTAAAATCTGCCTATCTGAGAACATAAAATTAAATTATGTTTCATGAGATAAAAGCTAAATTTTGTTATCTGGAGAATGGAAATTGGCTGTGGCACATTTAGGCCTAATAACTTTCTACAGAAATATGATCTTGAAGTTTATACATGAATTTAGTTGTTATTTTATCACAATCTATTCTAACGTCTGGGATGTACGTCATATCAGTATGTAAGTTTGACTTTTTAGCGGCAGCAAAAGGGTGATCTAAGACATTTTTCAAAATAGCAGTTTCCAGAGTTTTCCAAAATTTTATAGCTGCCGTATGCTACTGGGATACCACATTGCTGACCAAATAAATTCAGCGGTTTAAAAGTACCAGTTTCATCAAGCAAATTAGGGATATGTACAATCCCAGCTTCTCGAAGAGTGCGTCATAAATAGATTTCCCTCCTTTCAAAATGACTTTATTGTTCCAAACAATTTGATCACAAAAATGGAACGACTTACGGCATTGTTGCCATACTTTGATTCATTTACTGTTTACACTAACAGTGGTCTCCCTTTAATTAATCTTCTGTGTTTGAGTATTCGCACTTAACAGGAGCTTTATTGATCACAAGTGTTTGTCGCTGTCATTTTGATGTTGCCGAAATGATGTGTTACTATGACCGTGTTATAAAGCAGATAAACTGAAAGATATGAAACGAGACCAGGAAATGTATCCAGGTATGTTACGGACGAGAGATTTTGCATCGTGATGAAAGAGGAAATTTGTTTTGTTGTTGTTGCAGTTGATTGGCGTGCATCGCACTGTTATGGTTTCCATGTTGACTTTTTCTATGTTGGCTATTGTGGACTGGCGTTGAATTATTAATTACCTGTATGCACACAGATCTACTTGTATTCCGTTAAAACGTTTAGATTACCCATTTGCCCATTTTCATGTTTATGAGTGAACAGGGGTTTTGTTGTTCTCTTCCTGTCAGTTGTTGACCAGACAAAGCCTAGTCTGCTGTCAGATGTGCACGTAGTACAGATGGTCTGTACCTAGGAATCACGCTTTCTTAGTGATCAAGGACGGCCACTTGCTGAGAAGCCCAGACTATTGCTTGATTGCGTTGTATGTTTGAATCTAGAGGGTACAGGGCTGTACATATTCCCCTCTATCATCTTTGATGAGACAAAAGGACAGGCACTTTCTAATTCAAGGTTGTTTTATAATGAAAGCAATAGTTATTACATGGAGAACCAGGCATACAAAGTACATGAAAATGCACCAGCCAAACATGGATGTTTGGTAGATACAGTATGATACTTCAGCTCTCCTATTTTATATGTTTATGGATGGGGAGCGAAAGCTGTGGACAAAGAAGCTTTGCATGGTAATGTGGCTTGTTTCAGTTAGGGAGGGACATACCTTGTGTGAAGCATTTATAAATATTACTGGTAGACCTACTTATAAGCTGGTGACTAACTATGCCTTGAAAAGTGGTGCAAAACATAGTTTAGGGAGTTTAGGGAAAACAGGCATTTTTTATTTAATGGCTCAATAGCTAATTTAACAACCCAATTTCATCAGCTTTCGCTCTGTAACTCTCCGTCCTACAGCATATAAAATAGGAGAGCTTAGTATTGTATTTGAGGCAATGGTATTTTGGGGCAGCTAGATGATTCATGTGGTCCTCACTCTATTCCAAGTAGAGGTAAATGTACATAACCACTGTAGAGGATGCATACCACTGACACTAAAAGCCTGTTTGTAAGTGGTAATTTCATAGCATTTGGTAGACAGCCAGGGCCATATCTAGAAAAAAAAGTTGAAGGCTTTGATCCAAACTTAGAAGGTGACATTGTGACCATGCATGAAGAAATTTTATAGAATTCAGCTTAAAATGATGATTTCTGAGAGGTTTGAACTTAATGTTAAAACCTTCAATGCAGAAAATAGTTTGGATTGTGAAGCATAATACACTACTACTAGAAATTTACAGCCCTTCTCCATGTACTGTGTTCGTAATTTTGGGGTATCCTGGTATGATTTCAAGAGTCACCCAGAAGCTGATTTTGCAAGCAATGTTACTTCATTATAGGAGGCACAAAGAAGTTTCTGTATGCTGGATCATCATCAAGAAAGTCAGCCAAGTCAGAAGATGATAAGTGGTCATTCACGGGGAAAAATACAGGGTCCTCAGGCAAAGGTTTGTATGGATCTATTTTAATGACATGCCTTTGTCTTTCCGTGGCTCTTAGCATTTGATTAGTACAGGTATATATTGTAGGCCTTTGCTCTCTCTTTGGAATAAAACATTGTTTTTACTGCTGTCAGATCGTTTGACTTGAATTGAGATTTTGCTAGTTCTACTGACATCATATTTGACAGAAGGCTTGTTTAATACCTGGTGAAGGCATCACTATGCTCTTAGCACTCTTATATTTTCCACCTGTAAACCTAACAGTACCCTTCATATGGGTTTCATAGTAAAGACATGTGTATGTTAGCCTCTATGTACATTCATAAGGAAAATAAAGAGGGAGGAAAATTGAGATTGCTTGTCACCAATTCTCCTTGAGAGGCCTGAACATAAACAGTTCATTTGATGTTGGTCCGTTTGTAAAGAGTAAAACCTGCAACATTTAACCTCGCCTGTCTGCACAGTGTTTGCCAAAGCTGTCATTAAATATACTGTTAAATGAATGTAGCTCATATGAAGTAGATTTTTGTGAAATATCAGGTTATGCTGGCAAATGTTTAGTATGTTGTTATGTGTAGTTATGCAATGCAATGACTTTTCCCCATGCTTTATGTTTAGAGTCCAGATTTGACCTGGAAAATGTATGGAGCATCAAGAATGTTGCACTGAAAAAGTCCCAAGACAAAGGTGACCAGCTAAACCTGAATGTCAACACTAACTTCTACTCCAGGCATGGTGTACTGAAAGGTATGGACCATAGTGCGGAGATTTGGTGCTAAAACATTTACTTTTTGGGTAAACAGGCATGTGACAATGTTGCGAAAACTGTTTAATCTATTTTCTCTTAAAATAACAATGTGTGTTAAAATGAAATTTGTATTGGTTTCTTCTTTGTTTTTGATGGTAAAAGTGCATAAGCATGGTGTTGAACAAGTATCAATCGATCAATGATTGGTTTTAATTTGGAAGTTCTCCAAGTTGTTCATTTATTTGTATTTGTACTGTATCTTTTGCTTGTATTTTTGTCTGTCAGACAGGACAGACAGCGGGCCATCAGCAGAATCTTCCTACCCCTCCTTTGCCTCATCAGGTTGGAGTTAATTACCTTTGGCATGTGTGCTCTCTTAAATTCTTCAATACTTGTTTGCATGGAAAAAAAAAACAAAAGCCCCATTAGTTAAGTTTAGATCTGTGGTTACATTTTTCGTTTTAATAACAGTGTTTAGATCTGTGTCTGTGACGATCAGTGGCATGCTGGGTTGGTGGTTGGATATGCTTTGACACATTAGTTTAATGTCTTTTCAGTCCAGTATACTTTTGTACAGCTTCTTTTGTACAATAGACTGGCACTGGGTCCTGTATTCTATAAACCGTTTGATCTTTTACCTGTATTTAACCTTTCTAAGCATTAAGCTAATCCACTGAAATGTTTGTAAGCTCCTCTAATCCTCTTACTGGGTGAAAGGCATTACCCTTGATGCTTACTTGACTCAGGCGGTTGAACTCAGCATGTGAACTTATGACCGGAAAATCTGCGTAGAAATGAAGTGATCATCAGGAGAAAGTCAATTGAAAACTGTCTCTAAATTTGTTTTTTTTTATTTTTGTCATTGAGCAAAATACAGTTAAATGATAGCATTGTGCTTTGTGGACCATACTGCCAGTGATAAGGTATTCTGATATCACATAACCTATTTTTCTTTATATCCATAAACAGGCGAACTTTGTGAGAACATTATTTAAGTAATCTTTTACTTGGGCTGTTCTGTAGAGTGGTTCTTGTGATGTCAGAGTACATATGTCAGAGCACCATTTGTATGGGCCATAAAGACAACCATAGAATCGAAACATTTGAATGCATTTAATCATAGGCAATGTAGGAATCAGTATTCCTAGTTTAAAAGACTGTACTGTGTTGGCTCAGTCAGTGTTGTCTAAATCAGGAGATGCAGAGTTCATTTTTACAATTGGCAACCTATCAACTGGCACCCGTGAGCTCAGCGTAACATTCCGACCTGGAATTTCCAAACTTCATGACAAGTTTCATGACATAGCAAGTCAAAACAGTGCGTAGTAAAGTAACCATTGACTCCATTATCATTAATCTCCTTTGGTGTTAAGTGATCGAAATTCAGCACTGATACAGACTGAAGGGTAACTGTTTTATCTTCATGATTTTTGGATTAACTGTGCCAAAGCTTTGAAAGTGGAGGTTTTAAACTGCACTATTGGAACATAGAAATTCCACTATGATTATGACCTCCTCAGTGAACTTGCCTTTCATGAGCATTTGGAAATTTATGAATGAGTTATCACTTGTGGATATTTTCACTAATTCTCTCAGTATACATGTGCCTTCATGTAAGTGAAGTATTCTTGAGTATGCCATAAAATACCAATCAAATAAATAAGTAAATAATTCTCAGCACACAGGTAATACATTGATTGTACATATATGTCTATGTTTAATATGTGGTTCACCTAAATATGATGACAATAACACATTTATGTAGAGAGATGAGACATCGCTCATATTTTGCTACATGTAACAGTGAGAAATTTATGTCATGGCTGTCCATTTGCATAAAGGATTTTCTTTGATGTTAAAATTAATGACCTGCGGATGGTTGTAGGTTTCTCCCGGGCTCTGGCTGGTTTCCACCCTTCATAATGCTGGTCGCCGTCTTTTAAGTGAAATATTCTTCAGTACATCAGTATCAGTGTACATGTCAAACAAAATCACTTTTTTATTATTTTTTATTATAGCAGCTAGATGTCTCTGGATGGCATTAGATGCATTATTTCTGAACATATTCTTAAAAAGATCTGCTTTCTCTAAACAATTGCCAGGCGTTCTTGTATTTATTGGTGAAAGCTTTGTTGAAGGTGGAGAACACTCTTGGACAACCAGTAGGCGAGGCTTCAGTTATTCCACTAACCAGACTCCGCCCACCATTGGTCAAGGAAATGGAGACAGAAACTCCGCCTCCTCCTTCCAGGGCCCAGAAGATGGCCCAGGATTGAGCGATGATAGACAGCCTATCAATGGCTTGAGATATGGACACTCCACCAAGAATTCTGATCCGTTCCGTTTTTGATGATGATTGGTGGTGTATATAGTTTATGTACATGATATATGTAGATATATTGACTGAATATAATGTGGAGATTGTATTTCTTGAAGACTCATCGCACTTATTTTACATAAGAAAATTTACACTATTTTTATTGTGTGTTTATAATATATAGATTGACAATATAAGCCATAAAAGACATTGAAAGTTATGTTAGTGCATGTTGAATAGAAAAATAGACTTGCTGTGTGTTCATATAATAATGTAAGGTTTCTAATGAATGTTTTTGCTTGCATATTTCATAATTGGATGTTGTATGCTCGTATTTCTTACTTGGTGGAAAACAGTTCAAGTCAAGTATAAAAATCATGGGGTATTATCCACAGTAAAAGTATCATAAAACTTAGGAAGATAAAAGCCGACACTATTCATCAGGGAAGAATTATCATAGAAATGCTTTTGTAGTACCTGAAGAGCTAAGAATAAACACAGAGAGTATTTTGGATTTTTGTCTCAAAAAGAGATTAAAACAGATTTAAAAACTTTTGCTGCTCAAACACTCTTTCCTGGTTCTACTGACGGGTGTCAATCTGAATGGCATAATTTAATGTTTTTAGAACAGCATAATTACATAATCATAGATTAGTGTCATCATTCCAGAGCTCTTTTGAGTAGGTTTTTATGAAATTGATTACAGCAGCTGATGATATTGAAGCAGTAGCTGTATACCGAGGTTGTTCTCATATTTTATATGTATATAAATTTGTGAAGACTGCATGGTTGCCATTTTTATTATATAGGTGTATTCCCTTTTATCGACTGTGTCTATATTGCCTATATAACCAGATTTTACTGAAGTCAGCTCATTTCTTCTTCAGTTTTAAGATAATATTGGCAAGTTCTATAAATACATCTATATCCTTACGGCTACTCTGTTTGTAGTCATTGTTTGTCTTATCAAGAAGATATCTTGAGTTGTTTATTTTGTTTGGTATAAACTATGTGGATTTCTGTCCATGTGAGAAGCTGTTTATTTCTTTGGTGAGAAAAGATTTGCATTGAGTTGAAACATTCCATCCTTAATTACCGGTAATTTTTTCATTTTCAACTTTTTTCTTCTTCATTTTTCCCACTTTATCATAAATCATTGAAATGTAATCCATGAATGTCTTTGTATGCTAGATATCCTGGAACCTTAATTCTATTTTGCCCTCATTATTTTATGCAAATCTGTATATTATCTGCAGTGTACCATACTTTACTTTCTAAATATTTCTGAAAATCAAATGTTAGGCAAAGTTTTGAATGTCCACTTGCATCACATCTATAATATTGTTGGAAGATGAATTATTTTGCCGAAATCATCACATCCATTTGTATTATTTGTGTAAATTTTTTTTCTACCAGCAGAGTTTTTTTTTCTCTATCTGTTTTCTTTAAGACTCAAGAAGTTGAGTTTCTGTGCAGTAGGGTGACACAAAAAGATGTGATATCAGGTACATGAAGTCAGGACTCCAGTATGTGTAGCACATGGCAGTTGTTACTTGACATACCATGTATGCTACATGGACTTACTGCCTTTTTTTTTACACTGCTATTATCTCTTTTAAGGATTGTGATTTCCTGAAGTCAAGTGAAAGCTACAACATGTATATTTTGTTAAACATGATAAATTCTACTGAATGTTAGATTAAATGTACTGTGGTATATTTTTGTTGCCTATTGTTGTAAAGAGTTTTTGAATAATTTACTGTTATTACTGTTTGGGAGTGTGATGTGTACTGTGCCTATTGCACTACAACTATATGTACATGTTCTACAATTATTATACATCATCTAGGTGTACTTAAGAGTTGTACTACAGCTATACGTACTGTGACTGTTGTATTTGAGCCACATGTGCTATGACTAGTGTGCTACAGCCACATGTACTATGGCTTTTGTACTCGAGCCACATGTACTATGACTGTTGTACTACACCACATATACTATGACTATTGTACTACAGCCACATGAAGTAGGACTAGAGCCACATGTGCTATGACTATTGTGCTACAGCCACATGTACTATGACTGTTGTACTACAGCCACATGAAGTAGGACTACAGCCACATGTGCTATGACTATTGTGCTACAGCCACATGTACTATGACTATTGTACTTCAGCCACATGTACTATGACTGTTGTACTTCAGCAACATATACTATGACTATTGTGCTACAGCTACATGTAGTACGACTATTGTACTAGAGCCACATGTACTATGACTATTGTACTACAGCCACATGTACTATGACTGTTGTACTAGAGCCACATATACTATGACTGTTGTACTACAGCCACATGAAGTAGGACTACAGCCACATGTGCTATGACTATTGTACTACAGCCACATGTACTGTGACTATTGTACTTCAGCCACATGTACTATGACTGTTGTACTTCAGCAACATATACTATGACTATTGTGCTACAGCTACATGTAGTACAACTATTGTACTAGAGCCACATGTACTATGACTATTGTACTACAGCCACATGTACTATGACTGTTGTACTAGAGCCACATATACTATGACTGTTGTACTACAGCCACATGAAGTAGGACTACAGCCACATGTGCTATGACTGTTGTACTACAGCCACATGTACTATGACTGTTGTACTACAGCCACATGAAGTAGGACTACAGCCACATGTGCTATGACTATTGTGCTACAGCCACATGTACTATGACTATTGTACTTCAGCCACATGTACCATGACTACTGTGCTTCAGCAACATATACTATGACTATTGTGCTACAGCTACATGTAGTGCGACTATTGTACTAGAGCCACATGTACTATGACTATTGTACTACAGCCACATGTACTATGACTATTGTACGACAGCCACGTGTAGTATGACTGTTGTACAACACTCCATATACTATGACTATTGTACTACAGCTACATGTACTATGACTTGTACTACAGCTATGCGTACTATGACTGTTGTATTTGAGTCACGTGCAATGACTATCGTGCTACAGCCACATGTACTGTGACTGTTGTACTCGAGCCACATGTGCTATGGCTGTTGTACTACAGCCACATGTACTATGGCTGTTGTACTACAGCTATACGTACTATGACTATTGTACTACAGCTACATGTACTATGACTGTTGTACTACAGCTACTCCAACTATGACTGTTGTACTACAGCCGCATGTAGTATGACTATTGAACTACAGCTACTTGTACTATGACTGTTGTGCTACAGCTACATATACTTTGACTATTGTGATACAGCTACATGTACTATATGGCTATTGTTTGAGAGCCACATGTGCTATGACTATTGTGCTACAGCTATAGCTACATTGTACATGTGCTATGACGATTGTACTTGAGCCACATGTCCTGTGACTATTGTACTACAGCAACATGTAGTATGAGTATTGTGCTACAGCTACTCCTACTATGACTGTTGTACTACAGCTGCATGTAGTATGACTATTGTAGTACAGCTACATATACTTTGACTATTGTGATACAGCTACATGTACTATATGGCTATTGTTTGGGAGCCACATGTGCTATGACTATTGTACTACAGCTACATTGTACGTGTGCTATGACGATTGTACTTGAGCCACGTCCCGTGACTGTTGTACTACAGCAACATGAGTATGACTATTGTACTACAGCCACATGTAGTGTGACTTTCGTGCTACAGCTACATGTATTGTGGTCGGTTTCACATTATTGTCTGTGTCAGGATGGTCCAACAGGAAGTTAAGTTTAACTTTAGTAGGCCTGGCTAATGGTGAATTAGCCAGTTATGACGAGCCAATAATCTGAGATCAGTAATGACTTTGATTAGCATTAATTGGGAACTGTAATACCAGTAAAAATGTTGTGCTTTCAAACATATTTTGTCTCTAAGGTATAGAGTGTGAACAGTTTATGATGAAAACATCACTCTGTTATTCTTTGTGGGATTACGAAGTTGAAGATGATTACATCAATTGTATTTTCAAAACATATTTTTGTAAAGTTCGAGTAAAAGCTCCGGTACATTGAATACCAGTATCAAATATATTATCTGAGTTTTACAGTATGCTTAGGAACTTGATCCAAAAGCACAACTCATGCTTATTACAAGTGTAACTTCCATCGTGTCGGGAGGTGACTGCAGTATTAATGTTGACATTTCATGTGCCACATATGCCTTAATTCACATCACATGCTTTGAACTCAAGGGGGAAATTCAAAGAGCAGGTGTGGAAACGGGCTGTATAGGAAAAATGATATTTCTTTGTTTTAAATACTGAATGTCCAAAGGGCATGGTGTTCTGTTAAGAGGTTGAACAGGGTTTCGTGTTCGACAATCCGCATTTAAAACCTGTTTGGTTCAATACATGGACACGGAAGTTCCAAAATGCACGGAGAATATTTTGGGAATTTGGCTTCATTTGAGATCAATGATAATATGTGTCCTTGGCATGATTTCAGTTAGAATTTTGGAATTTAATTTGTCTACAGCAACTAGAACATGATTTCTGCTTGCGTACCATTAGCAAAAATAGGCATGCTCTAAAAACTGAAGTCCATGTATGGTGGGCAGGAATGCATGTGTGCTATTGACTTTGTTAACTAAGGCAGCGAGTACACTGCTCCTTAATGTTCATATCGCACATTTTCTAATCTGCTTTAATAGAGTGTAACTACAATAAGTGTAGTGTGCATTCCCAAACAGGGCCTAATGTGGTTACGAGTTTAGTGCTTGCCCCCAAAAGGCTAATAATCTCTGGCTATCTGTGAGCTGTCGTGTGTAAAGGCTTGTTTAGTTTGTTTTCCCAGACTATCCCACCTTGTTTGTTATGAACTGTTACCATGTGTTGTTACTGTGCTTAATCATGCCATTAAACTTTAATTAAACCGATAATATGAGATCCGATAATATGAGATCATTCAAGAATATACAGTGATAATCAGAATCTAATAAAAGAACTTGCCTAGTAGAAATGAATACATACATGTACACACGCACAAATACTGATTGATATATTGTGCTTTCCCCATTGCAGTGTGTCAGTGATTGCCAATAAATTTTGTGCTGTAGGCTACAAGTTGTGGACAGTGCTTTTATACGTATTTGACATGCGTTTTGTGATCAAAATGAAATAATTCATACTGACAACTGAAAACACCCAAAGGGTGGTCGAGTAAGTGTACTTGTACGCTACTGAATACTTCACATTCTACATCAGTTCAAGTGCCCCAGCTGGTTCATTCCGCTAATGTGCTGTTATAGCCATAGCATATCAGCTGCTGACAAACAATTTATTTAATATATTCAATTGGAGTTTAATGCCATTCTCAAGAATTTCATTTATACAATGGTGGCCAGTTTCTAATGGGAAATGGAAACAGGAGTGCTTGTGGTAAACCACCAACCTTTGGCAATGTATTGATGAACTTTTCCAAGTATGACATACATCATATGGATGGAAGGAAGGTGCTCTGCTAACTTCATGTAAGTCTACATGAGAGAGCACCGCCAACCATTTATTCACATTTTTGAACGCTGTTTTTATTTCACTTTTATGGTGGTTGACGGACGGATTTATGATGGAGCAAACTTGGTTGAGGAAGAGGGAACAGCCAGATGTCAGATGAATTGGAGTCTGGGTCAAGGTCAGATAGGTTATGACAAGTGATGCTTTAGCCTTATTAGACTAATGAACCCAAGATATAGTGTAAAGACATTTCTAATCTTTTGGTTCAGCACACCCGTTACAGCTTCACAGAAGTGAGCAGTTTGGATATGACTGTGATGACCTCGGAAAATTTTGCCTGTGAAATTTTTCACCATTCTTGTGTGAAGTTTTCTGGCTGCTAATCTGGCCTAAAGCAAGGCCCTGAAAGATGATGCAGGCGGGGGCATCTTGAATGAATGAACGATTATGGGTGAATGCCGAATCAGCAATATACCAGCCATATCGTGGAGAAGTGGCATCAAATGGCCTCAAATTCACGCCTTACTGTCTGTTAAAATCAACCAAAATGGGCACAAACTTTAGATTTCTAAATATTCACAATGAGGTAAGTCTTTGTATATATGATATGATATTTTTTATTGCCAATTGCACAAAGCTTGAGCACAACAAAACTGTTAGTTTTCAAGCAGGTATATGTGATACAAAATAGTATTGTCACTTCAACACTGTACACCGGGTACATGTAAGTTTTATATAACACCTACTTCAATGATAAGGGAAAACAATAAACAAAGAGGAAATAAAAAAAATTCTATAAAGCATTTGTAACATATGTATGAAAAATTATTTTAATCATATTGTTGATACTTTCGTGTGTGTGTGTATATATTTATGAATAGGTTGCTATATACACTGTATACAAAATACATATAAACGGCATGTGTAATGCACCATAAATACTGTGGTATCAAAATCAAACAGGATGAAGTATATTATACAGTAAATTACATGTAAATCAACCCAACTTATCACAGATCAATATGCACTTTAATGTGTAGCCATATAAATATTTCTCTGATTCAAAAACTATAACAATCTTTTATCTTGAAATCACAACACTGGACGGATACAAACTCAGACAGACAATCTGATTATGTACGAATATATGTAAAAAAATTTCTGACTATAACCACATCAAATGTTTTCATAATCTCATACCAAAGTTTTCCACGTCGCAGATTTTCACACTGTTTTATAATTCAATTTCAAATTTTAACACTTTTTATATGCGATAATACTGTACGAAATAATTATGCATAAATATGCAGACTTCAAGTAAAACGGAATACAGAAATTCTGAAGCACAAGCACTGTATTCCACAAACGACCATTATTCTTGATATCGATGATAAGTTATAACATTCTTCCACTGCAGACAACATGGCTCAGCGTAAAACAAGTCAACATTTTTGCCAGCCTATTTGCTATGAATACGACAAGAGAGCTGGTGTAGCATTCAGGTGTCTGTTTACTTCGTGTCACAAAGAAGAGCCACGCCCCTCAGGATCCAGTGATCTGGGTTTTTGTTGGTCTTCAGCAGCAGTGGGAAGATGTACGTCAGGTCCGTACGTCTTGGTTTCTTGTACACAGGGCACTCGTAATAGTTGGCTGTCTTAGGCTGCTCCGTGTTGATTGCAAAGATGTGCACGACTGGTATGTTTGTGTAGAGGACCTTGGGTGAGGGTTCAATCAGCCGACAGTTTCTCCTGTCCCAGCCAGCCCCATCCAGGTACAGGCCGTACACATATACACCTGTGAGGGAGATAGGATAGGTGAAGTGTTAGATATGCGGGCGAATGATAGACGCTTTGTGTAATATGTTAGAGGTGGAAGAAGTGATCTCCAAATGATTGACAGTTTGTGTAATATGTATGCTTTAGCGGTGAAAGTAGTTATCTCTAAAGATGACAGACAGTTTGTATATGTATGTTTTAGCGGTGGAAGAAGTGATCTCTAAAGATGACAGACAGTTTGTATAATATGTATGATTTAGCAATGGAAGAAGTGATCTCTAAAGATGACAGACGGTTCGTATAATATGCATGATTTAGCAATGGAAGAAGTGATCTCCAATGAACCTGATGCAAGATCAGCTATATGTAAATAAGAGCTGTTAAGCAATTATTCCCACTCAGACCCTAAGGACAAAAAAACCAAAACCTTCTGTGCCGGAAAAAATTGAAAGACAAGCCTTTTAAGCTACTTGTATTTTAAATTTTCTTTGTTTTAAAGCAAATATCCACAGTACTTCTAAAATTTTACAGTGAGGAATGTGGTAAAAATGTCTAAATACAGTAATCTTATTTTACCTTCCATCTCAGTTTATCTAGTTCTTATAAGAAATTCACAAACTGGCAAAGACTGAGCTGCATGGCTCAGAGCTAAGGTGATGATTGTGTGGGACAGATACTGAGGGAGAAATGTTATACATACCCTCTCCAGGAGGTGTGTTCACATCTTCCTTCATCATCCTAGTCACCTCATTCATGAGTACTACTGTGTCCAGAGCCCAACCTTTGTGGTTCCTGGTGATCTCCTGTCTCATGGCAGTCAGGAAACCCTGGGTGAACAACAACACAAGCTTCTTATACATCACCTTCAAATGTACTGCAACTAATACCAACGATAAAATGAAGAAAAACTTGTGATAATACTCGCCTATCATAAATACTATTCCAACTGGTAAGGATGAAATACATTTAATTTGTGTGCGCTTAGTGCAAGCCCACTATTTCTCTCAAGCCAATGGTTAAGCTTTAAAAGTTATGATCAGTTATGAAACCATTTTAGTTGTTGCCTGCATGCATGGTTTCCTACCTGAGGGTTGAAGAATCCGGTCATCCAGAAGGTGGTGGGTCTACCTTCAAACACCCAGGCGTAAAACTGGGTGTTACGCTCCAGCAGGTCTGTGAACCAGAAGCCCAGGGTGGCAGATTCCCAGGAAACCTGTGGGCAGAGTTACAGCTTCAAGGTCAAACACAGCTAATGAGTTATAGTTAAGAAAATCAAATTTTACTTATTAAAGTTGCTAGTGCACTGTACTTTAACATAAGAGTAACTCCTTTTTGACCAACTGAGGTCTTTGGTTTAACAAATTATTTCACTGGATTTTTTTTTACGTGATTTCCAACACTCATAGAAAACACCTACACATATATTTAGGTATTACGTGCCGGAGTCTGTAGCAGATTCCCATGACAGCAAAGCCACCTTGACTTAACACTCACCTTTTTCCACAGAGTGGGTACTCGGGCGTCAAACATGTTATCCAGTGCATCACGGAGGTTCTCACTCATGATGATTGTACCATCGATAGCCAGTTTGAGGTCAGTCAGAGTAGTGCGCACAGCCGTGAGGACTTTCTGCATACGGTCGATCTCTTGTTTCAGGAAAATGTTCAGAGGGGCAAGGTGACCCATCTTCCTCAGGCGTTCTTTCACCTGCGAATTAAAGTCATGTCAGAATTATAAATTACATAACAAAGTTGCAAATGTGCATGTTTTGCTGCTTACATTTTAATAAGTCATTCCTGCTCGATATTTAAATTTAACATAAATTATAATATTTCCATTACACCAGATTTTGGTATGAATGACAAGTTCTCTACAGAATTTCTACAAGATAAGCTACTAAATGAGCCTTCTTCACATAACTTTTAGAGCAGAAGCTTGTCCACATTACTCACCTCATGGGGTACATAGTCATCAGGAAGTTTATCTAACATGTCATCAGCCAGTTTGTAGACCACACTTTCCCTGGTCTCTCCTGATCCTCCGGCAGTGTCTTTAGGCTGGATGCTCACAATGGTTTGTAACATACCGTTAGCGGTGTTTGTCTGGTAGCTGGAAGAAGAAGCAGGTGTCATAAGGGTTAATAAGATCAACTAATAGTGTCAAAGCATAGGCCTGGCTTGGGTGATCTAACTTGCTTATGATATCCTCAGAAACCTTAACTTCACCAGAAAGATGAATTTTCTTGAACGTAGCAGGTAACCACCAAAAATAATTCTTCAAGTAACATCTGCAAAAATCCATCCTCCTTCATATTAAAATACAAGTCACTGTTCACTAACCATTTCTCGACTAAAGTGAACACAATGGTATTTGGTCAAACTCACGTGATGTCAGCATTAGGGTGGAGACCGAAGCATTCTGGGGAATCCACCAATGGGAGGGTGTCAATGTAATCTCTATACTCAACCACAGTCTTACATTTGGGGATCTTGTAGCCTGTTTGAACAATCAATAACAGTTTTAAGTTTTACACTTCAGAAAATTTTCAGCAGTTTCAATATAAACATGTACAAAATACGGATATAAAGAATGAAAACATAAGGCACAAGTACAGAACACCTGCATATCTAATTTTGGTTGATGATACAAGACAACTTCATCAGGATTTGTACAGATCTACTACTACATCTGTCTTTTGTTTCATTCTAAGGTAGCTTTAACTCAAATTTTATATGATCCTTCAGATTAACAATTGTTTAAGAACTGTATGAAAACACCTTGACTATTAAGGTCTAAAATAAACTTGAGCAGAAGCTCATTAGCATGTAAATCACACTGAGCACAGCAGAGACACTAACCTGTGTAGAACTGGAAGCTCTCCTGGAACATCTGCTCACTAAACCAGACCTTAGAGTAAGTGTTGAGGAGTCGTTTGTCATAGTCATCTGTGACACGACCTCCATACTGTACTTCACCAATCATGTACCTCACCGTCGTCCAGGACACGCCCTAAGGAACAGAGGGAGAACGTAACATGAAGCTGGCAGTCCTTTTTGCAAAGATGTAAAACAAGACTTGCACTGCAACTATTTGGTATGTCAGTTTTCCATTTCAATTTCTTCCAGGAGCAATTTCACACATGGCATGTAATGTATATTTCGGATTAAAATCCAATGATTTAAGGCTATATTCTTGTTGTCGTAAAACTTTCCTGTGTCTCACAATTTTTTTTTCCACAGTATTCACATACCAAGTCTGACTTACAATTTGGCCAAGCTAACAGTAAAGGTGTATACCAGCTGTTATGACAATTTAGGTCCAAACTCACAAAAAGCAGCCGTTTCATTACAGTTACAAACTCCCACCCTTAATTGACATTAAGACAGACTGGTGATTGTCCACAACTCGAACACAACCAACACCTGAAATATGTCCACCACAGTAACTCACCTTCTTGGGGTCTAGGTCATCCAGGTGATTCTGTATGAACTGTACTGTGGACGTCAGATCAGACTGGTTGAACTCATACGGGATGTTCCAGCCAATGGGCCCAAACTTCCTCCTTTCTTGTACTGTGGTGTGAAGGAAGGCCACGGCATACAGCATAGGTTTCCACATCATCAGGTTACTGATGTCCAGTTGGTCCTGAAAACAAACAAACAGTTTATCTTAAACTCTCCTTTCAACAATGCAAGGTTCCTCTTATGCAAATGGAGGTCTGATTTTTTAAGATTGCTGGGGTGAACAACTGATTGCTTGTGACTGTTGAGGGTTTAAGAAGAAAAAAACAACGTGCAAAAATTCTGCTTGTAAAGCTGCTGCTAAATGTATGTGCCGTTCATAAATTCACAGCTTACTAAATTACTGACTATGTAAGTAATATAATAACATAAAAAATATAAATGGAACTTTACTATGTGGCACCAGGTCAACAACTTATTAACATGGATAGTTACATGTACCAGAACTAACCTGTGATATTCCAGCATAGGTTCTTCGCAGACCTGCCTTCACTCCCTGTGGAGGTTCATTGGTGAACTTGATGGCAGACTGCAGCAGGTTGATGGGGAACTTAGGGTGGGGCTCAGTAGTCAGCCAGCAGCGGAAGTTGTCATGGACATTCTCAGCTGTGGTTACCTGTGGCCATGAAGGAATGCAGGAATGAATCATTGAGATTTAACCTCCACATTGACAACCTTTGGCCTGGATGATGTGTTTGTATGTATCAAACATGCATGGAAATACTAGACACTAAATGTTCATGAATTCAAACCCAGTTTTCAACTGGGCAGATGAAGACACACTGGAAAGTCCTGTTACCTGTATTTTAACTTAAATTTTGCCAATGACTCTTTTTTTTGTTTTTTTTTTTTTGGCCTTATTCTGAGTGTTCTACCCAGAAAATGTTGATCTCCAAAAAGCACCCCATGGATTATTTTCTGACCTTTAATTGCCTCTAAAAATGCCCCTTTGGCCTGAATATTTACAGCAGAAATTGTTATTATTATTTGGATTTCAGAGCATTGTTTACTTTACTGACCCAATTTTTGCATGACACTGGAAAAATAATTTATAAATCCTTTTATTCAGTACATACCGATTCCAAGAGTTCATCCATGAAGTCCAGACCCAAGTGACAATTCTGCAGCAGGATCCAGCGCCCCTCAGCCTGGGACACCTGGAGGAGACGTCGAGCGTGCACTTCCTGTCCCTGACCCATAGAGATTGCTCCACACTCTGCACAACACAAGCGGACGTGGTTAAACACGTGAAAGTTGTAATACTCTATTCATATGTTTCTTTTACCTGACAGCCACTTATATGTAAATACCCTGCTGTGGTTACTTCTTGACATTCACAGATGAACCAAACAAGCAAACTTATTCATGTCAAGTTACCAAGCTAATTATTAGCTTTATAAAGATGAAGATGTCTAAGATCAACGACCAAGCTCTTTCTCCTTCACAATATCCTTATTTTTTGTGACATGCTCACAAAAAAACACAGAAACATGCTCAGGACACTCACTTGTGTTTAACTTTTTGGCAAGTCGTTCAATGTTGTCAGTGGGATCAGACCCCATGGATAAGAAACAGATGTTGGGAGTTCGGCTGTTACTCTCTTCTGCCATGGCTTCCAAGTCAAGGATCACAGCCTCAGCAAACTGAACAACAACATGATATATTTAGTGAGAAATCAATAAATATTAAGCTTTTTTGTATATATAAAATTATAGTAACATTTTAGAAATATATCTTTTCAACATTATCCATAGTAATAAATCTGTTTTGTCAATACTGTCAATCAAAGTTGTTCAGAATCAGTTTAGTTATTGAAGCAGCACATTTATTCATGTATGTCCTTAAATTACCTGTACATCATAGAATATTGTTTGTGATCTTGTCTCTGAACTTGTGATAATTCACACTCAAATGTCTGTGTACTTACCCTAACCCCCATAGCTTCTGCCACATAGACACGGGCCATGGGAATTGTCCTGTCAGGACACCAGGACCTCAGTAGGAGCAGCTTACGGAAGGTGTCCAGTCCAGTGCTGTAACCGTCGGGGATAGGGGCATCTTCAGGGGCATCCTCGTCAAACCAGGCCTTCCACGCCTTCAATGATTAAAATGTGTAAGCGACAAAGTGTTTAATAGATCTGCATGTGTGATTGTACATAGTTTGTTCATTGGTAGGAAATGAATTCAGTTCATCTCAGCTTAAACTCCTACAACATGAAAACTGATTTTCTGGATAATTTATTCATACCAATTTCTATTCAAGGTCAACATGGATTTATAATTCACAGAACTCTAAATTCTTTTAACATTATTTATTTATTTGACTGGGGTGTCATCTTGTAGTCAAGAATATTTCACTTATATGACAGCAGCCAACATTATTAGGAATCTGGACACAGCCCGGAGGGAAACCTGTACAAATGCGCAGGCTGCTGGCAGACTGGAGAGGACCCAGCGTGAGCTGGGCTTGAACTCATATTGATTGTGTTAAGATGCTTGATCATGTTAAGATACTGAGTAAACCGAATGCAGATTTTTCTACTTACAACATTTTAAACTTGACATCTAAAATATTGTGGTGACAATCCTACACTCTGAGGATCTAAATGTACATTTGTCTCAAACAAAGACAGCCAGAATAGCACACGATTGCCTGCTGAGCTTACCTTATCGTTCCTGCTGACCTGTCCCAGGATCTGTGTGAACTGGGGCAGCTTGCTCAGCTCTACCAGGTTCAGCCAGGTCATGTCAGAGATCCACTTCTTAGGTTTGGGCTCTACAGCATTCAGGTCCAGGGCAGCTCCACCTGACACATACAAGCACATACATTACATACACACAACCACACACATTACATGTATCACTGATCTGATTTGCAATAATACTGGAGTTTCAGTCCATGATGAGTTATATTTTTAATATACAATCAGTGTTTTCATTCCGATCAAATGATACCCTATGTCTTCAACTTTTTCTCATGTTAAATCGCCAATTTAAATGAAACTTGTCTAACAAGGCTTCACACATAGCGTCATTCTTTCTGTCTAGGCAGATAAATGCCTTTAACATATGTTTAGGACAACACCAGATGAACATGCGAAAGGATGAAGAAATATGGTAAATTTCCACTGCAGCTTTTCATCGTATTCACACACATCATGTACACAGAGACCTCACATTCCATTGGCTTTCTTACCATTTCTCTTAGGTCTATGCATACTTATGTGTATGCTTATATAAGTGTAGGTGCACTTAAGCGTATGCAAACTAATGCGCATACATACTTTTTAAGTGTACACTGACTGAAAGAAAAAGGTATTTTCAAATTCCGGTGACAATATTGTAGTGATATTAATCCCATTAAACCCAATTCTCCTCTAAGTTTCACTCACCCTTGATGAAGACTTGGAACTCATCATGCCTTACTCTGCCTCCAGCGATCTCAATCTTCAGCGTCATGAGAATGGTGAAGAGGAACTTGTCATTCTCATACAGGCCTCTGGCAGTGTACCTGAACACTTCAAATGTCAGATACTCTATGATGTTGTTGATACGTTTGCCTGTGATGGGGGACTTCACAGACTTGGCCATGGACAGGTCGAAGAGCCCCAGGAACTGTTTGAGGGAGGTCTGGTACATCATATTTACCATGCTCATCTCCACGATCAAGAAATACAGGATACTGCCCCGAGATGCCACTGTAAAGGAAAAGTGTGAAGGGATTTTGATAGGACTGTGAAATGTGCTTATCTGTACTTCTACTTTGGTAGTTCCTTATTGCAAAGCTTTAGAAATCTATACAGGATTCCAAAACTGACAACTGGTAAATACTATTCCTTGAATTGACATAACATCTGACCTAGTTAACCCGTTAACTTTTAAAATGATATTAACATGATGTGATATAATTTTCCCTGTATCTAAGGAAAGCAAAGCTAGTCTCAAGACCAATTCTTCAAAATCCCCCTGTAGCAGCTAACCTGGTCGGAATTCTTCTCGTGCTGAGTTGATCTTGAGTTCTGTTTCTGCAGCGATGGCCAGTTTTTCGCTGACATCCTGCGCTGTGGACTTGGTGGTCCTCAGGACCTCTATGAGGGACTCATCCTCTACCAGGGAGCCCTCTGTACTGGTCAGCCTATACAGCAGGTTGTCCTCTAGCTCCTGCATCTTCCTCTTGTTACTGGTCACCTCCTCCATCAGGTTAACACGCTCAGCCTCTAGCTCCTACAACAACAATGGCCTAGACAGTCAGCGTTTGTGATGACGGTAAGCAGAAAGGGTTCAGAAAGCGTTCATGATGAAGGTAAGCAGAAAGGGTTCAGAAAATATTCATGATGAAGGTAAGCAGAAAGGTTTCAGAAAGTGTTCATGATGAAAGTATATTCAAAGAATTCATTAGCTGCTCATGCTAGAAGAAGCAACTGACCAAAAAACTGTTTAAAATCTATTCGGTATTAAGTTTTATCTTAAATGTTTCTGATACCTAAAAGAATTTCAGGTCCATCCTGCATATACTGTACATGGTTAAATTGTTCAGAAAATTTGTTTGCAAGTGAATTGGAAGCTTTTTAGTACAAACCAATAACAAATGATTAAACCAAGAAAAATCTACAATAGACATTTAATCCATAACCAAATTCTTTACCTTTCAAGCTGTAAATTAGTTACGTTGAACACACAGATTATTTGTTCTCTATTTATTTTCATTTCACGTACAGGATGTGTGAACTCAATTAACACTAAATTTTGGACACCAAATCCTCCTGGACATTTGGATAGACTGGATGATACAGCTTAATGGAGAATACAGAGCAGGCACACGTGCTGCAGCAGCTGACACTGACCTGTTTCTCTGTGAGGATGACCACGCCCAGCAGCTGATCCTCCAGCCCCTTCATGGTGACTGTGAAGTCAATGATTGATGTCCTGGCTGAAATCTCAGGGGTGTACGCTGGGTTACCCAGCTTTGTGGTGATGTACAGTAAAAACCCAGACATCACATCCACCTCTTTGTCTCCTACCTTCACCTGAAAACACAGCCACACAAATGCTTACTTTCAGTTTCATTTTCACAGTACAACTGCACACCTGGAAAATTGTACAGCTGTGATGAGGCATTCAAATCATGAAAACAAGTAATTAATAATATGCAGTTAAATTCAGTCCTTTAACTGTGTGTGACCATAACCACAAATTTTGTGAAATGTATGATTAACAAATATCATCTGTTACACAGTTTCTTGCATAAAAAGTAAATGGTATTCACCCTTAACAAAATTATTGGCAATCCTAAATAGAACTACATGTATTTTCACTTCAGCATTTCTGAATTACATGGTTTATTTTCTGACACTTGTTCACGTCATTCTACTAAAGCCTTTCATACCTTGAAAGTTGAGCCAGATTTGATGAAGTTTTTCTCTAGCACATTGTCCAGGGCCGGATCCAACTCCTCTCCGACATCCTCTATGAGCAGAGGACGCCCAAGGGAAAGGGCATCTTCCAGGTGCTGACGGAAGTACTTGTGGTTCAGGGAGGTCGTCTGGGAAACAAGAGACAGCATACAGCGATCACAGGGGATTTCTTTGGAGTTGTCCAAAGAAAGGTAACAAGTTTATGAAAAAGACTATTCACCGAGAAAGATTAAACAGTTCATCTGAATCTTTTCAAACTGAAATGAATTCTCATTTCATCATTAATCTTTGATGTTTATGTTGAGAATTGAAAGGAAATACAATCTTTCCAGTCATTAAGCACTGAACGGAAATACAATCTTTCCAGATGCAATTACGGCTGATTAAATTTATTTACGTCACTGATATTTAACATCGCAATCTAGAATTTTAAGATTTAAATGAGACTGCTGACTGGTGTTCAAATCATGTTTGAACTTATATATACACTAGCAGTGTTCAGCTACAATACTGTCAAATACAAGAGGAGAGTGAATCTGTGTAATGCCCACCTGTAATTCTCTATCTTTCTCCCTGTTTTTGATCCAGGCTTTACCCTGTCCCTGTGGGTCGATAAGCAGAGGGAAGCGTGCTGCCTTGTTTACAATCAAACCATTCTGAATGGACAACTCATCATTGGGCAAACCCTGTAGGTTCCATTCTCCAATCGTCGCATTGTCCACCAGCATAGCAACAATGTTTAAGTCCTGGAGGGAAAAAAAGCAAATACATATCTGAACTTCATTTTTGTTCATAAGCAATAAAAATAAGGAAGGCTGAATAAGTGAAACATCAACTTATCACTGATTTTAACATTTAAGGTTCTATTATACATACATACATCCATTATGAATGAATACATGCGCCAGAAGTTATTAAATGCTAACATTATTAATTATGAATTTGACTGTTCTAAACATGTTCAGTGCCAGTTAAAGGGAAAAAAATAACCTCATAAATAAGAGAAGTTTGAATAACCGAGAGACTGGAGTGAAATTATCTGGCAAAAGATATCAAACTCAACACGTATCATAGGGAAATGAAAACAAAACAAGGACAGGTTTGTTTAAAGCTTGACGTGTTTCCCACTGTCTGCAACCAACAGGCCATGAAATGTTTGGAAGACCCAGCTGCAGCATTACCTCACTGAATGGAATCCTCGCTATGGACATCTCCTTCTTCCAACCCTTGATCATGAGAGCACGGAACTCCTGGTTAAAGGGTCCAGCATAGGAGAGAAAGCCGGTGGCCAGCAGGACATCTCCCACCAGCTTCTGGATCTGTGCCTCAAATCCCCGGCTGGCCTCTGTCCACCTCACCTTCTCCCCTGACAGACCCTCGATCAGCGCTGTTGCGTTTGTCATCTTGCGTCTACATGCTTCTGCATCATCCAATAAAGCCTGGGCAGAGGTGCATAATTTATATTTCATAAATCCATAAGCTTTAAAATGTTCAGAAGTATGATATACATGTATGTGCTAAACATGCTACAATTGCTACTTTACACACGCTTTGTCTGTGCTCTGAAAATACAATCCATTAAGTGGACTGCTCACAAAATATTTGTACTGTTCCTTTCCTAAGCGGACTGCTCACAAAATATTTGTACTGTTCCTTTCCTAAGCAGACTGCTCACAAAATATTTGTACTGTTCATGACAGATACCTATTAAGTTTTTTTAGTGTATTATCAAGTTGGTAGTTTCACTTCATGAATAATGCAAGACAAGTGATAAGTCCAGATGACTGCAAATGCAACTTATCAAGGAACTCAAGACAAATTTGTCCATATATACAGTGTATATATATCCTGCCTCATCCTTGGACAAGTAAAAACCACAGAGTATTATGTACCTGTTTTTCAGACATTGCCGCATCATACTGGGCTTGTACCAAGTCCAACTCCTTCTGTTTGTCATCCAGCTTGGCCTGAGCATCATTGAGATCTGTCATGGCAGCATTGAGACGGGCCTCCTGGACTGCCAGGTTAGCCTTCAGAGGCAACACCTCCTTGTTGATGCCGTAAAAGAAATACATAGCAGTACTCCAGGAGCATAACCCGGCTACATCACCGCACACTTTCTTGGCCGTATCCGTGTTATAATCCTCCATATTCAAGTAAGGTTCCAGCAGCTCCACTGTCTCAGCATTGATAGTGTCCTAAATGGCGGCCACAAAATATACATTTGCAGGTAAGTCAATTCATTCATGGGTTTACAGCAAATTAATTATAAATTTATACACAGTGTTGAAACAATTTATTTCCTGAAGGCAACAAAGATGAACTTAATAAACCCACTATGGACGAGAACAAACAGTACGTGAAAACTATAGTGAAATTATCTTTCTCACAAGCCTGCAGCCAAATCTTGACATGAAAAGCGTTTATTTATAGTATTTACATAGAAACATGGGTGTAGCAGTATCAGCAGTTTTACTGCCACAATTCACTTGTTCAGCTTCCATATTAAGATAGAAAGTACTCTGCCTCTCCAAATATACACATTCATTTGATACTTTTTATAATATATAATGGTTCATGGGCTGCAGTTCCCAAAGAAAAACCATCACCACAGCTTTGCCAGCTGCATTCCATTATGCAATATCATAACGTACAGCTTTCTGGTTGCTTTTTTTCTGTTTTTACTAGCTCAGGGGAAATTTTCACCATGAAATATTCATATACTGAATATCAGAAGCCACACTGGTGTCAGCCAAAGTTGAGCACCCTCACCTTGGAGAAAGTTAGCAGACCCTGTAAGAAGTTTGAGCCGCTCATCAGTTTCATAGCCTCACTCCAAGAGGGCTTGGGGCAGGGCCTCTCCGGGTCTGCTGTCACAGTGTCCAGTTTACGCTGGAACAACAGCAGGACGCAGTCCATGATCCTCATAATCAGGTGAGGTGGCTTGGCCAGCTTACGCACTGAAACAAGACAGACAGTAACATTTAATATTTTTTTGATTGCTGGTAATAAGCGCAATACTCAACAATTTTCCCCAACAATTTGCTGGCATGTGGAGAAAACCAGGCTGATAACCAGTGGCCTTTGATAAGTTACTGAACAACTTTCCCAGATGTCATGCTTTTTTCTGATGGCAGACATGTGGTCTTCCACAAAAATACAGTGTAAATGGACCCAAGATCACCTCATTGCCAGCAAGGCCCCATAAACCAGAAAACAGGGAAACTGTCTGAGACTTAATTTATCTGGACAGAATTACTTTGCGTTTAATAATGCTTTGATAGTCTTAGTACATGTACAGTCTGTAAGAATGATAGATGAGGTATATATCAGTAGAGGCAAAAGAGCCTCACCTGTGGATATGTGAGCTGGTTTGATGGTCTGTAGGGCTAACTCAGCCTCCTCCAGGGCAGGTTTAGCTGCCTCTAGTTTGGTTTCTGCTGCAGCTTTGTCAACCTGAAGGCATAAACGCACATTTAATATGGTCATACAGATTTTACTGACAGAATGTATTATATCTAAGACCTTCACCTGAATTTTAAAATCCGAACTAAAATGCATTTCTGAGTTGACCCTATTAAAAAAAGGATATTTCCAATGTAAGAATATGTAATAGACAGAAATATATATTATGAGAAATTATACAAAATTGACATTCACTGCAATATTTCACTGACAAACCTATAGCATAGCAATGTTAGCATTCAATGATATACTCTAACTGACACAACTACAATGGAAAGAATACAATTGTATTTAAACAATAATACAGGAAAACGTAACCCATTATACATAAGGTGCTGCCTAGCCCTGTTGGTCATGTTTTCATGAATATTAAAAAAATAAAATTACCAAAAATCAATTGAATACAATTAGGTGAATAAAGCATGTCCACTCACAGAAATGGAATCAACAATGGCCTGAGCTTTATCCTTGACCGTCTGGACTTGAGCCTTGACCTTTTCAGCAGCCTGAGCACTGACTGTCACCTCAGCCAACACTTGGTCAGCTTTTTTAGATGCCACAGCCAATTCCTTCTCCTTTACAGCTAACTCCTTTGAAAGCTCATTCACAGATTCTGTTGCCTCCACAAGTTTCTTCAGACCTGGTTAAAGGCAAATACAAAGTAAAATTACCTCAAGTTCACAGTGAGTTTTGCATTTCACCTAAAGTTTGCATATTTCAAGTAACACATTTTGCTTTTTTTTTTTTGTTTTTGTGTGGTTTTATTACTTTTTGTCAGAAACAACTGAGGTGTTGACATCAAAAGTATCATTCTATGGCCTTTCAGTGCTTATGAAAGTGCATTTTTACAGGACAAATTTTATTTATTTATTTATTTAATTGGGGTTTTTGTGCTGTACCAAAAATTTTTCACTTATATGACAGCGGCCAGCATTATTGTGGAAGGAAACCGAGCAAAGCCTAGGGGAAACCCATGACCATCCGCAGGATGCTGGAAGACCACGAAACTTTGAGATGAAATGTTTAAGTGTACTTGAGAGTAGTTATGTAACTAATTTTCTAATGGTAAAATACCATACCTCCATCAAATCTGCACTTTTTCAATGATTTTTTAATTCTCATAAGGGAATGCTTCATAGGCTTAAATATCCATGTATCCCACAGCTCATGGCACAAAATGGAAGAATAGCGATTAGATTTTCTAGTGGTTGGATTTGACAGTCTAAACGAAAATCCTATTTTGTTGTTTTTTTCTCAAATTCTTGCTAATCCATATGCAAGAGAGCTTGTAGACAGTAGAAGAGTTAACAATCCGAACCACACAGAATCAGGGACGTAACAAACCTGTATTCATCCTATTGGCCAGCACTCCGATCTCATCCTTCTTCTCAGTATAGATGGCCTTGTAACCTGTCAGGAAGGACAGGTAAGACTTGGGGGTGACATGAGTCTGTCTCCTGAACCGCTGGAAATAATCTACGCAAAACTCAGACACCATGTCCTGTTGGAGAAAACAAACACAGTCATGGATTAGTGCACAGAAAACATAGAAAAGAAACAATACTTAAACTAAAGAAATAATGAAAGACGTAGCAGTTTAGACAAGTCTTTTTTGTCACAAGTTTGCATCAATCACAGTATCAAATGTAATGCAAGATGCCTAATTCAACATTATTTTATTGAAATACTTGATCAGCAATCAATGATCAATGGAAAATATGCAAACATATTTACTCAACTATCAATTATTTCACAAAAATAATGTTTCTTAATGGATAATATTTTCCTTGGTGATTTGCAAGAGAATAAAAAGATTGTCTTGGATTGGCTATGAATAGAGATAGGAGATCACATGCTACCTGTGATTCACATTTAACTGAACGCACAATATTGTGCAGTACTGAAAAGACTGGCTTGTTTATCTAAGCAAGTTCATAACAAATCAGAGGATAACAGTAGTTTTTCAATTGCATCAGTCAAGTGTACTTGTTCTGGAAATAACTATAAAGCCGTAGGGACAGACCTGGAACATTCCAATGACATTGACCAAGGATTGCTTGACTGCTGGGGTACAGGAGATGTCGTAGTTGGCCAGAAAGTGATTGGACACAGCCACCAGGGCGTCTTTGGGCCAGCGCTGGAACCAGTCCATGGTACAGCCGGAGAAGAGCGCGGGAAACTTGAGAGAGCGGTTACGGAACTTCTCACCAACCTGACGGTCAAAAAAGGCACAACAGTTAATTAAAGATTGATTTACCTTTTCGTATTTTTTGTGTTAAAAATCTGTCTACGGCAGCTGAGGAATGAATGCTTTATAAAGGCATGGTCCCGTCTATTTTTAGTAAAAGGGGTAAAAAAGAGAAAATTTAATTATTACAGCATATGGAACCGTGATATCTCCCAGGTACCTTCAAGAAATCTGATTTAATTTAAAACTTGTGATTCCCCTATTTGCGAAACATGTGAACAGGAATGGTTTTGCATGATATTACTCTAGCCACTCCAGTTTCATCAACCTATAAACAGGACTGCTCTCATTTTAGTGAAATATTCTTGACTGCTAGGTTAAACACTAATCAAATAAATAAATTTTCCCACAATGAGTTTAAAAAAGTATTGCTGAATAAAGATATTAAATACAATGCTTGGTTAGTGTACACGAAGAACTACAGACAAAGTCATCAAGAGATACTATTAACTGTAGTGTGCACTACCCAAGTCCTTGCTAAAACTGTGCTACTGAGCTGTTTTGTACGTACCGGAGAGAAACACAGCACCACATGAAGGTTACGCCTCACTCGGCCCATGTAATACTCGTATAGATTCTCATTGGTCGGTGGTCGCCTTGGAAACTCTTTCTTCATGACTGCTACCAGTTCCATCAGAATCTCATCCTGTTCATCTCTGGCAAACAAGTTGGACACCTGGTAAAGGAAAAGCAGTTCATAAGACTTTTTTCAAGCACATTTTGCCCTTGTCTAAGTCATGGTGAAGATACACGTTGTCAAGACAATTGCATGTAGGCCTCACATCATGATGTGACTGTGTAAAACTAGTTTTTGTAAACTCAAGGGGCATTTCTATAATCTACTTTTCATTTTCTGTAATGAAGATTAATCCCAGGTAAAAGAAAAACTGAAAACAGTTTAAATGTATTCCTCAATATAAATCCAGATATTGTGCACTGCCTTTGTTGATGACAGTATGATTATTCGTGACTTGGTGACCACTACTGACCTCTCCTGAAGCCAGCATGTTGTTGAGGTACTCCAAGAAGCCTTCATCTTTGATCTCGTTATCTGTGAAGAGGAAGGTAATGCCCTGTCCCTGCTGACCTGCGGTCCTGTACAGGTGCTTCAGGTCCTCCAGCAGATTGCTCACATTGTACGTCCTGCAGAGAGGAACATGAGGCTTGGTTATGAAAGCAATGAACTCTGGATGGTTGTCAAGATGACACATCAAAATGCCAAGTTGTGTGTTAGCAGTCTTTCGCTAGTTGTTCGTTGTTGAATTCCAGCTATGTATTTGGATTACGCATTGAATCTTGGTATTTAAAGTAAAGAAATGGAGACAAATTGGCAAGCATATAATTGAAATTATTTGTATTCATTACATAATAACATTCATGCAGCACATGCAGAACAAAATAAATGCATGTCTGAAATAGCCAGCAGTGTATCATTGTATTTCTGTCACAATACAGGTGGCTTGCTCTCAGAGAAACTGGACATCTACATGCTTTGTGACCAGTCAACACATTATGTGAGCTTGGTTAACACTGTAACGGAGATATCATGCTGTTTGCCTCTTGATATGTGCAATTTAGTAACACTATCTAAATGAATACCTGGACAGCACATGACTATAACCACACTCAAGTGTGTTGGAATAAAACAGTTTGTATGTACTGATACCTATCATCAGGTTATGTACTTGTAAGACAACTAATTTCCCTTAGTGCTGGCATACTAGGAGACTAGGGGATAAATAAATAATAATAGTGTGAGCTGTGCCTTAAAGATGTTTTGCCCCTATGGACGTGATCATTGATAACTCCATGTATCATCTTAGGTGAAACTCAGTCGTGAGAACTGAGCTAACCAATGTTTGTGCAACACAACATATTCTACCAACCTCCTATCCATGTCAACAACAAAGTCAAACAAAATATATGTTAATAATAGATATCATAAAACATGTAGTCTCTGATAAGACCATTAAAATCTGCATATTATGCAAATATTATTAAAACTTTAAAACAAGCATTAAGCGCATTACACATTTGCTAAGACTGAACATGAACATACTGGTAAACTAATTGAAAACATGCCAAAGATATTTTATTACCCACTACTTCATGTACAAACTCTGTTAAAAAATAGTCTCTTGTTTTTTGGGTTTTTTTACCCCAAAAGACTTGTTTCAATTCACTAAAAATAATTTCTGCCCACATTTCTGGCTTGTCAACGGATGTGGTTACCTGGACAGTGTGATTTGGAACACCTTGTATCCTGCGATGAAGGTGGCCAGGCGAGTCAAGCTCTGTTTACCTGAACCACCAACGCCCACCAGTAAACTGTGACCTCCTGGAGTGCGTATCACACGGGATATCTTCACCAGATGGGTCATGGCATCCTGGTCAATGATAAAAAATAAAAAAAAACACAGGTGAAATTAAGAGCGATGATCCTCCTAGGATCCAGACCAAAGCCCAAGGAGTGTTTCTTACCAATCAGGCTCATAAAACATCATAAGGTAATATATTTTTTCAAATACAATACAAACAATGGTTTTCTTTATTTCCTTGTGAACCACTGACATCGTTTCTAATAAAGGCTTCCTCTCAAGCACCTCGGTATTTCTATTCCTTTATTTCATATTTGAACATAACAATGAATTAAAACTTGAAATCCTTTAATTTACTACAAGCAGAAGAGCACAAAGTAATTTTGAAACTTTTGTTGAAAATTATGAATAAGAAGTTGCTTCAAATTTGGTGACTATTATTAGTCTTTTGCTTGCAGGATAATCAGAATTGTCCTACATAGTTTTGGTGCAGTATAAATATTACCTTGAAGAACACCAGGTCCATTTTGGCTCCCCTGACTGTCTCATTGTACTGATCCATGAAGCCTTTCAACCTCTCAGATAAAGACTCGAATGAGGCAATCGGCTCATAGATCTTTGGGGCTTCCAAGTCAGCATCCTCAGGCTCCTCACCTATGGTCAGAGGGTAAAGGTTACAAGTCAAAGCGCAAGGTTATGGGTCGGTGACGGCGTGCAATAATACACATAAATGTGTGTTAAATATTTACAGTGAGTGAAAAGATACCAAATAAGAGTTATTACTTTCTTCTTCTTATAAAAAAAAATTACCAATAAATATAAATGTAGCAAGTTCACATGGATTGTTCTGGCAATAACAATTTATAAGTATTTTCTGTAACCATAAAATTTAATGCAATAGATGCAACAGCTAAAATCTATTTTACAATTGCAAAGAGGGCTGCAGTACTTTTTTCTTTTCTTCCCACAAATTCCTAAACACTGAAGTCTCAATATAAATCCATTGAAATACATACTGTAAAATAAATTTGTTTAACATTTTTTTACAGTATAACGAATTTCTTAACATAAATTACTTAAAATCTACAACAGTCCTTCAACAGTTAATGTGAAAAGGTGAAAATCTGGATGTGGTATTCATGACATAAACATGTACATTATGACAAGTACTCTTGGCAAAGTGTGACATAGAATGAAGCATACGAAGGAATGAAAAAAAGCTGGATATGTATGTCTAACATGGGATGTAATATATCAGGACACAATAATGTAACGTCTTGAGGTGATACACTGACAATTTGCTACAGTTACTGCATTTGCGAATGTGTTAATGCAAAATTAAGGTGAATGGCAAAGACTGGTGGAAGAAAACTGATGGCAAAACAATCTGGACTAAAAGCTAGATAAATAAAACAAAAGTTAGGCAAAAAAAAAAAAAATCTGCAGAAAGCTACGTTTACGACTACAATATCAGTACCCTTTCTGCCACCCAGGCCTGTTTATATGAACAGATAGAACAAGGAGAGAGAGACAAAAATGATTAGTATCTATATTAAACCAGAAAAGTTAATCTGTATGTATCATTACTGTTTTACTTATAACAACAACACAGAAATAGCAAATGATTTATTTCTTTGTTACTGCAGGAGAAATGCTATGGGTCAATACAAATCTGGATCAGAGGCAGTTGAAAGAAAAAAAGTTGGGAAAATCATGCAGGGAGACAATGCTGGAGTCCCACACAAATGAAGAGGAGGTAACACACTAGTCCTACACCATATGTTAGCCCCATTGCGGAGACTTTCGAAATGACTTGCAGGAGAAACGGACAGGTGGAATAACGAGCTATGTACCTGTAGGTTCTGGAGGGTCACGGAGGAAATCTACGAAGTATGGTTCATCAGCCATGGCATTAGCTACTGCCGAGCCTGTGTCTTCCTCGGCCACCTGGTGGTTACGACAAAAAGTCATGCTTGTTAACAAGTGCTACACAGGTAGGCAAGACATCTTTTCATACTTCAGCAAGACGTGAACACATAACAGCATTAAAATGAATTAGTTTTGTGATATGTTTCGGATATATTGCTGATAAATGGACTGAAAGGATAGTGGGAAAGTAATTTTAATTAAAACTCTTTATCACTAATTCTGCTTCAGCTTAAATTTAACAAGTATAGCAAGTTTTTGTAGCCATGTCAACAAATTTTCCTTTTAAGACATGCGCTGTGGCCATTCACTCCTACAATGAGCACAGATGTGTACCTGTTTAATGGTCTTCTCAAACCAGTCCTTGTCTGTGATCTCCGTGAACCTATCAGCAATGACTCTTGTACACTCATGCTTCCACAATGCCATCATCACATCAGTGTTACATATCACTTCTGAGGTCGTGTTCAACATGCCCTGAGAAAAACAATGCAGCAACACCATATCATGCACTGGTGAAAAAAACATCAACACCTTCAGACAGGAAAGCGAAGGACCTTAGGACGACTTCACAAGCCACTTGTGACTTAAATCCAAAACTGACCGTACAAAAAAAATTTTGATTCCTACATATTACACATGTTATATTAAAACAAATACATCAAAAATGTCAGAAATGACTTGACAAATCACGGCACACTAGTCATTTCTTACTTGTTTCAGATCTACGTCTACATACCTGCCAGATTCTACTGAGATCTCTCAAGTTGAACACATAGTGGAACTTGGCCGGAGTGGGCAACATCTTGACCTTTGTCCTCTGCCACAGTTTCCTGGTAGCAGGCACAAGGTTAGACACCATGTCTATGACATCACTGGTGAACCCACGTTCCTGAAAATACAGCCATGTTACATGAAATTAACACTTCATATTCAAGAAAATGTGCCAATGTTTTATATTAAAGATGAGTTGAATGTTATCAGTATGATACAAAAACTGGTCATTTAAAAACAATAAACAAATGTAACACTGTGACACAAATGAATCAAGCTGATATTCCAATCCTTATCAAGCCAATCAAAATCCTTTCACCTCTTATACTGCCCATCCAATCAAATGGTTTCACAGGATCCGACAACCAACCCAAAACCCTCCTCACCTTACAGAAATGGCCCTGTCCGACCGTCATGAAAATCTTGTCAATGGACATATTTGATGGAAGGGTGCAGTTGAAGATGTTGAACTTCCTCTTCAGTCTCTGTGGGATGTCGTTACGGCCTCCCCCAGGGTGGATCATGGCTGCAATCAGCTGGATGTCCACAATGGTTGTGAACTCTCCCGGCTTCTCCAGGTTATAAAAGCCATTGTTCTCCATCATCTGACGCACAATCTCATTAGTGATCTGCAAACATAGGTCAAGGTTAACATACAGAATAGAGTTTCCTGTTAAGGTGAAAATAACATTCAGAAATAGGTGTGAGAAAGTCGTATTTTGTCATACAATTACACATTACAAACTCAGGTAAGTTGTTCCTGTACTTTTTAATGTAAATCTTCTCCACCAGAGAGTGCTTCAAATTTGAAAATAGGAAACAAAGGTCAATTGTGATTACAAAGAAAGAAACACTACAAATATCATACAAAAAAAATGAACACTACACACTCCCAACTACATGTATATTTACAATCACATTTCTCAGAAACTGTACATCAAACATCACACAAATTTAAGTTTTCATTAAAAAATAAAATGAAACAGCATAATATCTCAAATGTTCACAAAGCCAATCTTCGAATAAGATCTCTCACCTGATCCCCCCACTCATTAATAATGGGCATGTTGATGTCATCCACAAACACAGTCATCTTTTTACCAGCAGGGGGGCCGTAGGTTGTTCCCATTCTTTTGTCCACATAGCTCTCTATGGTTCTCTGCAGACAACGCAAGACAATTTTAAAGCATATAGGAATTTGAATGAAATGTTAATGAACTTCAAATATATAACATCATCCACTTAAAATATCAAATCCATTTAAAATTACCACCAAAAAGCACTTGGAAAATTGGTATATAAGGTTAACAAGTGACATTACCTAATCTATTGACAAATTGCTTTGATTTTCAGGTATTTATACCATTATTCTAAGTTGCCATTTAGAGCAAACTCTAGCTTAACACATCTTCAGTGAATAAATCAAGGTAATTTACCTGGAACATCATGGGTGTGGTTGCACTGGAGAAGTTGAGGCTCTTGAACAGGTGTGCCTCTGGGTCCATCTTACCACAGTAACCCTTCACCATGACTGTCTTGGCTGTACCCTACAAGACATAAAGCATGGCTAAAAAATCTTCCACTCATCAAGAACCTGCTCTTAACATTACACAATGTTGCATAAGATGAGCAAAAGTATATTTTTTTATGTAAAGCATTTTTAAGTGAGTATGCTATTTTTTATGTATTTATTTTACTTTGTTTTTTACATTTTTTAATTTTATTTTTTTTCTTTAGACAGAGTATAATGTAAAACCCACCTAAAGACACAGATGGCATAACATTACTAAACACAAAGGCTCTTCAAAGCATATTTCCTAACTTGAACCTTACCTGTTCACCAATAAGAAGGACAGCCTTAGACTGTTTGGCAATGGTATGCATCAGGAAGTCTGTCCTCACATTGTCTACATTAGGCACAAGGATAGATGTGTACTCAGGGGTGGAATCGGTAGGGTACTCATAGTCTGCCACCTGGTTAAACAATACAGTCATCGACTTTAATGTACTTCTGTTGATAAATGAACACTGAAGGTCAGTTTTATTGGTGGAGGCAACTGGTGAGTCCTGGGTAAACCACTGACCCCTGACAAATTACTGACAAACTTTCCTATGTGTGATCTAAAAGACTTGCATGGCAAATTATTGGTATAGAACTGGCCTTCAATGTAAGACTGCACAAACGGAACTACTTCACTACCTTTCTCTGACTACAAACTGTGAAACGTGGGGATTCTGCCCTGTCCAAAGATTCAACTCAACCAATACTCTGTAAATAGTAGGTGAGATTTGTACACCATAACGATGTGCCAAGCTTTGCTCATAATGTATATTTTAATAGATTAAAGAAGGAATGCATGAATATTCACTGGACAAACTTGAATAATTTCAGTAATTCTGGCACAAACTTCACTTGTAAGAACTTCTGTACCACTGGGGAATAGAAAATTTCTCTCATCACAGCATATTCAATGCCTTGTAAAAATTCAGCAATGACATTCTTAGACATCCCTTTCAAACAGAGCCATGTATCAGTAGAGCCTCACAGCAATCAGGCTCTGGTCACAATGTTCTGTTTGCTTCTCTACTGATTGGCCCTCCTTACCCTGTTGTTCCAGTGCTCCCACTGACCATTTTCTCCAACCACATACTCAAAGATGGTGTCCTCTCCTGTCACCGATGGTAAGGGTAGTTTACAATTCTCCACCATGAATGCTTCCATCTGAAAACAGGCAGATATGTTTTGAAGCAAGTTATCAAAAATCATACCATTCTTAAGTATCAAAACTTTCTCTTTAATACTCATTTTGCAAAAATTCCAAAAGTTTGTCGTACACTCTCATTTTGCACTGAAACATTGTCCCCTTTTTTTCACTGTTTTCAACTGTCACCAATTCTTCTATCTAGCAGCAAGGTTTTCTGCAGGGTGTTAAAAACATTCTCAGTTGTTGATGGTTTAATAGAGAGAAATCCAAGATGGCTGACTGCAGGCATACTGGATTACACAGTATGACAAAAATCAGTCCAAGTGTGTAAATGAGGACTTGATTTGTTAATACTTATTTAAGATGGACAGGTGTGACAAACGGACGGATGGGTGGAAGCACTGAGAGTATTCCCACATTTCCTTGCCACTTTTGCAGCAGCTTGCAGAGAGTCTTACCTTCTTTCTGTCAGCCAATTCCAGCAGGGCACCAAGAGACCACATGATGGCGAAGACGATGAGTCTCTCCATGTGGTCCTTAGGGATGTCCTTGCTCTCCTCTCCCCCGGGGATTAGACCATCTAGGAGGTCTATAGCCTGACGAATGTCATTACAGTCCAGGGACTGTCAGAAAAATACAACACGAGTACATGTACATATAAGCATGTAAATCAGAACAGAATCAGCCATGATTCCTTAAAATGGGCTTTGAGCAAAGTGGAAAAAAAACTCAAGAGTCTTCCAAGTATTGTCACATAACTTACTTTTACTGAAGTCAAAGAAGAAAGTAAGATTTGTTCTCTTGCTGAAATTTAAGTTGTTTCGTGAAATCCGGTCCTACAGAGAACACTTAAACACGGACGTTTGTTTAAATGTACAAACTCAAAATTTTTAATGTTAATACACCATGTAAGATTCCATAAAAGGCATTAAAAACGCTCAAAGGTAATTGAAATACAAGCAGTTTCCACAAATTTGTTGTTCAAAGTCCGAATTGTTACTCTAATGGTTAATCAATACATTATCAATTTTAAACGTCATCGTATGCTTTTATGTCAAAATCCTGTGATTCACTCACCTGCATCTTCGGTTCCAAACTCTGTTTCACAAATCTCTGTAGGTCTGGGAAAATGGACTCAAATGCATTGAGAATGATGTCCTTCTGGTTTGGTCTGTGCAACAACCAGCCTGTAGTATAGAGGTGAGAACATGTAGTACTATGAAGAACCTGAACGCTACAGTTTCAGGGGTACATCTGTGGTCTGTATATCAAAAAAACATGTGGAAATCTCACAAAAATAGCCTTGTGATACCTCGTTTTGACAATAGCTTAGGTACAGGGGACAAGGACATGACCATAACACTATTCAGCTGCTACTCACCCAGGAGGATGGGCTTCCAGTCCAGGATAGAGCTGCTCATGAAGACCATACCGTTCCTGGACACCGTGGCTGGGGAGGCATTATCAATGTTGTGCACCTCAAAGATGATCTTACAGTTGGGAGCCATTGTGATACGATCACCATTAGCCAAGGTCAGAGTCTTGTTGTCATCCAGTACGGAGTTCAAGTTCTCAATCCAGATGGCGTCAACTGGGCCGTCCAGGACAATCCAGATGTGGTCAGTCTGAACAATACAGGAACAGTTCAAGACTACTTGCTATTTCAGACATCTAATACTGCTTTAAAATCTTAATTTAACTCAACATTAATCTTTTTACAATCTTTCAACTTCAAGCGTTTTCTTTTATCTTTTTTGTATGGTATAAAAATAGAAAATTTTAAAGCATGAGAACTATTCTTGACCATCTCATCGCCCCAACAAGGTTTCCCACCAAAGTAACATTCTTAATAACATGCTTTTACCTTACTACATGTACAATACTACATGTACCAAGACAGGTGTCAGGGAATAAGTAAAGATTTTGATTTATTTATTTGATTGGTGTTTTACGCTGTACTCAAATGAAGTAAAGATTACCTTCTTGGCCTTGAGTGTTTTCCTCCACAGCGTGGAGAAGATACCATCTGTCCAGTCGTTGGTGGCCACATCGAGTCGGCCAAACATCTGTGGGGCTGTGATAGCCTTAGGGTTCATCCTCATTTCCTTGTGAACTTTGCCGCAGTCTGTCATCGCCTTCATCAAGGTGTGGATACAGCATGTTTTCCCTGCCCCGCTGGGCCCCAGGGTCATCATTCCGTGACGCACGTTCTGCGTCTCGTATAGTTGGATCAGCTTCAACACCCATGGGTCGTGGTGAATCAAGTTCCCAACTTCCACCTTAAGTAACAACAACATCATTGTATTGTGATGTAACCAGGTGTGCTATTCAGGAACAATAATGAAATCTCATGATTTGAAATATGTTTTGCTTCTTTTGATGATGATGAAACAACGAAATACTGGCAATTCTGACTTTTTTTTTAACCAGTTCTCACCACATTATGAGCAAAATGCTTTGTAGATACAATTTATTTCTAGTAAACATCAAGTGAAACATACAAGTAGCATACAAATGAAACAGTAAGGGGGAGCAACAAATGCCCATGTCAGTGTTTTGACAGCGGATCCATGTACCTGCTTCTGAATGGCTGCTTCTATCTCTGGGTAACCAGCCTTGTCAAGCTGCATGCCAGGGAACAAGTCATCAATCAGAGACATGAACAGAGGCTCATCCTCATCAATCTGAAAGTAAAAGTGAAAGTCATACAACTGAAATAACTCATCCTGGATGCCTTCTCCACGAAGCCAGTATTTCCACATTATTTCTGTATGCTTATTGAGAAGTTGGTAAGAAATCCTTCACTCTCTGATGCCAATTTCCTTGTCAGTATAGCCTTCATTTATCAAACAGAAAGATGTATTTTTACATGAAAGAACTGCAGATGAAAGACTGCCATGAAATCTGTCCAAAATTGTTCTGTCATACTACTACATGCCTGTGCTGAAAGGTATCTTCATAGATGTACATCATTCATGAAACATAATGGTACTGACCAGCTTGGAGAGATTCATGTCCCTTAGAACTCTCATCACGATGGTTGGCTCGCCCTCCTGAGGGTTGGAACGTTTGAACGCTCCAAGGGTTCTCAACACAGACAAGATGTTACGCAGACCAAAATCATAATGGACCTGGGTAATAAAAATATGTCCAATAATGAAGTCATATTTTATACACTGATCAAACATTTAACGACTCAAAGACCGCTTTAAATGATCTAAGATACCATTTAAAGATCTGATTAACAAGCTTACCAATGGCCTCTTTTCTCCTTTTTTTTCAGCCCAACTGATTCTAAATTTTGGTGATAGATCCAGTGTTTAAATTACATTGCCAAAATGTACCTAATCGGAAGTCTAACTTTGATCATGTAATTCCAATCTTTGAATTAAAAAAGAGCATAGAGGCAAAAGGACCAGGAGAACAATAAAGATAAGTCTGCCCACCTGCTTCGTCAACTGTTCCTCGCAAAGTTTGTACAAGATGTAAAACTTTTTGGAGAGAACGACGTTCTGCTGGAAACCACAGCTGGCCAGTTTGACACGAATAATGATCTGTCTGTCAGGGACCATCATAGCCACAGTACGGAAGTTGATCTTCAAGTTCTCTGGCAACTCCTGACGACCAGCATAACCTGGGTTCTGAAATAAATACAACACTGGTACTGTCATATAAATGTATATCACACAAGAACAACATGAAATGGCCAACATCTGATACTTAAAATCAAAGAAAGTTTGTATGTAAAAGTCCTTAATATTTCCTTTGAAATGTAACAAAATTCAAAACAAAATCAAAGTGAATCGAAGATCCCCAAGGAACTCAGTTATCATCACATGGTATGTAAATTCACTGTTTTGAGGTATTCTAACAATTTTATCTATCCAATCACCTGACAAACATAAATATGTTTCTCAGAAAAACAATTCACGAGGAAAAGTCATAATCTATAATTTTAAGAACAAACCATTGTCAAGAAGATTCCAAACTCTGGGTCCATGTCAACCAGATCTCCATCTGTGAAGATGAACTCTGGCTTCCTCTCCTTCTTACAGCTGAGTACAATGGCAATCTGCTGGGCAGCCACAGACAACACGGGCAGCTCAATACGATTGAACTCATCAAAACAACCCCAGGAGCCAGACTGAGCCAAACCTTAAACAAAACACACCAGCATTAACCTTCCACGTGTATGTGTCACTGCCTTACCGACACATACATATTCTCAGAAAATAACTTTTGGCTAAATAGCAACTTGTGAATAATCAGAGCTATTTGATAAGATAGTGTAACAACATGACTGTAGAGAAAAAACTCGAAAACTTTCTTCTCCATGTAAACTTGCTGTACATCAAATTCTGTCCATTTATTTGTTTCATTTGAAATTTGTTGGAAACACATCATGCTGAAAGTACAGGAGTTTTCTGTTTTATCTTCAGAACACTGAAACTGAAGTCCGATAACTTCAGGATGCGAGGAGGATGTAATCATGTGTAATGTTATTTTCTACTGATAAAAAAACAAAACAATAAAGATTGAAGCAGACAAGTTATAACTGTACCTTTGTAGATACGGCCCAGACCTCTGTAGTCCATCTGATCAGAACAGTTGAAGACGACCACATATTTGCCAAGACACCTGCCCATGTCCTTGGTGGTCTCTGTCTTACCTGTCCCGGCAGGGCCAGCTGGGGCACCCCCCAGGGACATACCCAGCGCCTGAGATAACGTGATGTAACACCTGTAATCACAGAGTCCTCACTTATTATTATTCACAATATCCAGAAATGGGAAAACCTAACTAGCCAGTTAATTAAAAAAGTACTGTTGTGATTGCTGAACAATATTTTAATGACTTGCATTCAATATTTATAGACTGTCAAATCTGTATACCAATTGATGTTAAGGATTTTCTAATGACTAAATTGAATGATAGATCTTTCAAATGTAGCAAAACCAAAGCACCACAAACCAAAAAGGGGCCAATTACACTAAGAAAATCTTGATTTAATTAGTAATTATTTGGAATTGTTGGATTTAAAATTGGGAGCCTGTAATAAGTGTTATGCCAAGAGAAAATCTGTCACAATTTGCCAAAAACAGTGTGGTGTACTGAGTATCCAAATTTGAAAAGTCAAAATTGGTTATGGAATCCGCTCCAAGCAATTGTTTTACTTTTCCCAGATTGAAAGGTAGTGTACCTGTCAGTGAGTGGAGTGATGACCAATCTGTCTGTACACCCCAGGAACTCCATCTGATAGAGGAAGTCAACATCTGTGATGGAGATCAGACATTTGTCCTCATCTTCCTTGAAGTAGAACCTGGTCTGTTTAAGCCACTCAAAGTCCTGTGGTGACTTGATGTGCATTTTCACCTGAAAATGTCAGAATCATAGATGATATATACATACACTATGTCAGGATCTTTCACAGAGCTTGGTGTAATAATTCATAATGTTTTATTAATAAGCTATCCCAGGTTACATAAATGAAGGTATCATGATAAATGATAAATATCATGTTCATAAATGAATTCCTTACCAAATCCTCAAAGATATCCTTCTGATGGACATGGATTGTGATGAGAGTTTCATACTTGGTCCTCTCCATCTTTGTCAGTTCCATGGTTGTGACGTCAATCATCTCATTCAAAATGTCTGAGAACTTCTGATTGGTTGCCTGCATAATTTTCTTATCTACTCTGGCATTTGTCAGAGCCTCCTCTGAATCTCTAGTCCAGATCATCTGTATTCCCAGCAGCCCCACCTGGGAGGGGAAGGTGTTCTCAAACTCCAACAGTTTGAACTGAGGGTCCTGGATCGTCAGGTAAGCAGTCTTGATGACCGAGTGGAGGGATTTCTTGGACATCTTTAGCAGGTCTCCCAGCCACACCTCCACATTGCCCTGAGGATGTTAACACAGCATAACGACTCTCTGACAAATTTTCATACCACATGAAGACTTAACAACACTAGTAAGGATAGTAGTAATAACACAGTTACTATTCACTGTATTTGCATGAATGCTCAATTACTCTCTTCCATCAATAAATGAAAATTGTTCTGGCTTTATAAAATTTACATCGAGAGATGTACATGAAACAAATTAACATCAAGAGAAAAAGAAAGGAAATTAGGTCAAAACTCTGATAAAAACTTTAAACTAGGACCTTGTGGAGGATTTATGTGCTTACTCCCAAAACATATTCTTTATGATGACCTGGGTCAATGACTTACCTGAGCCATAACAGGCTCTTCCAGGTGAACTGTCTCTCCCTCAGAAGATGTCACAGCCAGAATCTTGTCATACACCTTCTCATCAAACACCACTGACTTTGTGTTGTCAAACACATTCAACAGGTGAGCCTGCAAGGAATAGATTTTGTTATTAAGAAACCAGTGATTGCTAATGCTGCAGAGTTTCAAACACTGGAATGTATCTAATGCACAATGAATATAGTATAGACTGGCTCAAAAATGAACTTCAAATAAGAAAAAAGAGTTAATGCCAGTGTAGGGTGTTGCACGAATGGAGTGGAATTCAAGCATGTCTTGAGATTATTAGACATGTTAGAGTTACTCTGTCCTTTGAATGGTACATTACCTGTATAGTATGAGAGTCACTGGCCTGACCCAGGATCTCCAGTAGAGCAGGATCAGACACAAAGAAGAACCTGGGGAATACCAGCCTCTTCTTCTCCAGGTAGCCTGTCAGGGACTTCTGACAGATCTCTAGCTGTTCTAACAGGTGAGGCAGCAGCTGGCTGAGGGTATCATCCCCTACACAGCACTGAACCACGTTCATCATCTCATGGGCTCGCTGCATGATCTTCATCCATGACTTGTCAATGTTACTGAAGCGCTTGGCTTCCTGTTGGCAGAAGAGAGTGGGGTGAATTCATCGAATGTTGACAACAAATTTCAGAAATGAAAATTTAAATCTGGTTTCAGCTTTTAATACTCTCTGCATAAACTTATTAGTGTGTGAATAATGGTGTACTAAAAAATTTTATATATTTACTTTAACTGAGCAATTAAACATTGTTAGGGTCCACATTATTCTTTAACACTGGAGTACAGTTTTCTTTCCAAAGCACGCTGGCATAAAGATGCAGTAAATGAACAGGTGGGTAGAAGACCATTACCTGGGGCAGTTGCTTAGCGATGTCACCACCCACAAAGACAGCTTCCAGGTAGATCCAGAGATTCTGCACGACTAACCAGTTCTCTATGATCTCTGTTGTCCCCGTCAGTTTCTGTACCCACTCCTGGATACGCGGCTTGAACGGGGCGTTGTACCTGGACACGTAATGATCAACCGTTACTTCATAAACTCCACTCAAATCAAGTATTGATTCCTATATTTACTGAAGAGTAATGTACTTGTAACAGATTCCTTTTATGGTAGAAAATCACTGATATATCAGAAGGAGTAGGAATACTGGCAAAATTAAGGTTAATGGTTGATTGTATTTGAATAGAGGCGGATGAAAAGCATACCTGTTGCTCATCAAAGAGCCCAGAATCATTAAGCTGTCTTCCATTAAGGCTACTGTCTCTGAGGTGGTGTCACCTGGGGACAACATAAGAGAAATATCTTATTATATACGGCATTTAACTTCAAACTAAGTCATTTGGTCAAGATTAGAAGTAGGCACAAATAAACAATAAATGACAGAAAAGCAAGTTATAAAACAAAACAGGCTATTAATTGAAGGCTTAACAGCAGGAAACTTTGTGAAACTTGCTTCATTTCTTTGGAATAATCAACTGAAGTCACTGACTTATTGTATTAAACTGGGTTTGCTGAATGTTTAACAGAAAGGCGTGTACTGATTGAAGCCATACCCTTGAGCAAGAGCTCTCCCCTTGTCTTGAAGGGGGCAAATTGGAAGGTCTGGATACTCCAGTCATTGACAACCTGCTTCAGCTTGGCCTCGATATCCTTCTCCTTCACAGCTGATATGCAGATATCCTGAGAAAAATATGATTGTAGAAATGTAGGATATCCACTCTGAGTGCTGTTCTCTGGAACAGCATGGCCTCCATGACCAACTTTTTCTATGTTCCATGTACTATGCACTCAGCTGGTATGCCAAACCATACATGTCGCAAACCTTCTGAGTAATTTACTCCAGTTATTGTACAATGAAGACATATACCAAAAACTCTCAGAGATGTTATTCCAGGTGTTATGGCAAGTGCATGGCATGAAAACTTTTCCTTTCGGTCTGTCAGGAGTCTGATCACAATTTAACAGCTAGAAACTCACCTCAATATCTTCCTTGTTGGGCAGCAGTGGCGCCTCCATGAGGTTACGCAGCAAGAAGTTGTCAGACTCGACCTCAAACTTATGACCAGTGACCTGAGAGATCCTCTCCCAATGCCGGGCCTGCATAGCCTTGTTCGCCATCATCTCCAGGAGGGGACAGGTCTCATTGAAGTCGTCTATTGTCTTGCGCAGATCTTCAAACGCCTGCCACTCCTTTAGGGCTTTTGGTAATTTTCGACATCTTGAAAGAAAGAATTCAAATGGTGTGTTTTGGTCATTTACATACCCAGTAAGAGAAAACAAAATTTGTACTTATACTGTGATAAAAACGTAATTAATACATAAAGTGAATATGTAAAACATGGCATACATATCAACAGACAAAAAAAATTACCCATTACAATTTACCTTTTATCCACCTTAGCAGTGCATAGACTGTATAACACTTAAGGAAAGATGGATAAATGCCTCTATCACATAAAAAAAAAAAAAAAAAAACTGTGATATTTACACTGCAGAGACATTATACTTATACTTGATACAACATGCACATGACAAAAATTATAGTGATTTTACTTGTTCTGGAAGTCCAGCAGCTCCCCATTGATCTTCTCAATGTCGATATCTGACCAGGGGATGTCGTAGTAGCCATTGACAGTCTCTAGCACAACGTTGTAGAGTTGGTAGAGTTTCTGCAGAAGGTTCAACTCCTTGCGGATTCTCTGAAGCTCTGGGTACTCTGTCATGGGCAGTCCAAACAGCTCCTCTCCACCGCTGTAGGTCTGGTACTTACGCCACAGCTCATCAAACTTGGCCTGATAGATATTCAGCCTGTCTGATGCCTCACGAGGCAAGATGCCAGGTGCCATTGGACCCCTTCAACAGCAGATAAATAAAAACATTTAGTAAAATTACTTTACAGAAGCTGAAAATTTGATACTTATGAAGAAGAAAGCAAAGAAATTTAACAAATGGGTCACAAAAAATTTAAACCATCAACCTTGTTGCTAAAAGGCCATTCTAAATAATATTTACCTTATCTTCTTCACTTTTAATATCAAAGTAAAACACCAAAGTAAAACGTGGACAGTAAAATGTACTCACTTGCTGTTGTAATCTTCCACATATTCATCCACACTGACGATAAACTGTTGGACACCTGCCAACAGGTCAGACTTGAACTCGGGCTGGATTTCCAATAGGTGATTCTGGACTTGTAGAGACTGTTGGAGAGAGAAAAAAATGTGATATATGTCCAAGCAAAGCTCACATGCCAGACACTAAAGAAAACTTCTTTGTGTCAACTTGCCCTGGTTGTAGACTGCACTTCAATTTCTCTTAATTCTTTACTCTGATTATTTGTGTTTACATGAATTTCATTGGGATTTAATACTGTACCCAACAATATTTCACTCGTATGACTGGCCAAGTTTACCGTCTTAGTAAACATCACCTGTATGCCAGGCTTATGTACCTTATAATCTTCCTGACTTCAGTCCAGTCAATCTAGCTGGAGCTGTCCTTCTCATTCCCCTAATTATTTGTTTTCAGATTTTATCAGAGGGGTAAAAATAAGTAAACTTACCTGAGCTGAGAGTTTCTTCCAGCTGTAGGACACAGAGTCTACTCTCTCAGCATTCCCATCATTGAAAGTCAGATTGAACCTATTCAGCATGGCATATGTCTCCTCAATGGGAGTTATGGTCATGTCAATACGGATCTCTGCCTCACGGATCTCTGCCAAGGCGGCCATGTGTGAGCGCACATCATCCAGATCCTTGACCGGGCGTGACAGGCGCTTGGTCAAGCTGTCGATGAACTCGGCCATCTGGTCCATTTCTCGGCCACACTTCTCATTAAGGGCGCGGGCATAAGCCAATTTCCAGCTTTTAGTCTCCTGGAGAAGGGCCAGCTTCAGAGAGTCTGTCATAAAGAGGACTGAGCCCACCCGTACACTGGGTAACAACTCCTCAACATCTGTCTCCAGTTTCTTTGGGCCAAGTAGATAGAATTATTATTATGAGATATGCTAAGCAGATTGGAAATTTCTGAAGTTTTACCAAGACAGCCAGTATTACCACAGATTCTAATATGCTAAAATGAAGTAGAATATACAAAAGGAACAAAGAATCTGTTATTTGCAGATCCAAACCATACTTAAAAATATTTCATTTATACTACCAACAGGTGTATACATTTGTTTGACGGCTAATTTGTCAATGTAGTAGTCAGTAAAAAGTGTGTTAAACTATTCTAAGGCCATAATAAAAGTAATAGAATAAAAAGCAGGCCAAAGCTTTACAGTCAGTACAGTCATTATCATTCCATACTAAAGTGAGCCACTGGCAGGCTAGTAGCATGCTACTTTTGGCATAATCCTGGCTTATAGAGGAATTTACTGCTTACACTGACAAAACAATATTACCTGGTAGTATTTGATCTGAGCATCATACTCGGATAGGATTGGTGGAGGGTCCGCGGACATGAATGCTTTCACCTGCTCCTCTGGGTCCTGCGGGGGACAAACCAGATGTAAAATTGCAAGATGACTGGTATAAATACAGTTGTGTAGTTCACAAAAGGACAATTGTTGGCAATCATAAAGTTATTTTTTATTGTTTGTGACTACAGAAGTTTATAGTAAAAGCCACATTATGAAATTTGTAAAGAAATCAACAAAACGGACATTTCAAGATACACAAGACGAAGTCATTCTTTGAATATCCAGGAATTAATTTCTGTCTTTACTAAGAAAGAAAAAAAAAAAAACTTTTATCCAGGTGTGACGTCATACCTGTGTCCAGAGCTCTGAATACTTGGTGAACTGGTCTAGCACACCCTGTATGTCCACCTTAAAGGTACTGATGATGGAGTTGAGCTGAATGACGATCTTCACTACGTCCTTGTGCTCACTGATGATCTTATGTAGAGGTTTGAGCGATGATGTGGGCATGATCTTGGCCGCATCGTCACCCTGGTCCTGTGTCAGCTGCTCCATCTCCTGTAAGGTCAAAGGGCAGAGTTGATCAACGCATGATTAACATGTGGCACATAAGAAAACATTTGAAGGATATAACTTAAGTTCAGATATACTGTCAACCTTTAAGAAACAAGGTGCATTTTCAATATTTCATAAGAAACAAAAAACAAAAATCTTTAAAAAAAAGAAATACGTAATGATAACTTTGCACTGTAATATGATGAAATTAATGTAACAGATTTTTCTTATCATCTTTTAGTAATATAAGTTTTATTCCCTTTAGCGTAGATAAATTCAACTTCATGCAGATAAATTCAACTTTCCTAGTTTGTGAATATTCTCACTAAGTGAACAGGTACTGTACATAATTATCTAAATATTGAAGTTACAAAATATTTTCCATCAGCAGGAAACATGCACTACGTATTTCATATGTAAAAGAGAGTATTGGTAATTGTTGTGAATGCATATAAAATAATATACAATCAAAATTTATGCTTTCATAGACTTCTAATAATATCATCATATTCAAGATGACAGGATATAGGGTGAAGACATGCAGATGATGGAAAATTTCGTGGCATTACTAATGACATTAAAAGTTGCAGGCAGAAAGAAATTAATATTAAATAAGACAAGGTTAAAATAAAAATAAGATAAGGTTAAAATAAAAATAGAAGTGGTCCGTGAACTGACAACAGATCTTACATTTACCACAGAAAAGCAGTGAAAACATTCAGCACACAAACTGAAATCAATGCACTTGTGTATAATTATTTTCTTTCTACTGTGCGCTGACAAATGATAATATTCATAAATGAAAACTTTTTGGCTACTATAGATCTGTCTAGATAAAAACTGAAGATACATTCCAAGGCTATACAATACTACAAGCGTGACATGGTGCATTAGCTCTAAACATTCTAAGTGGTAAGTTTTTGAAAAGTTACATGTCGAAACATTGCTCTCCCACCAGGTTCCAAACGCATACGGGCCTATTTAGGGGAAAGAAAGTTATCATCTAATATTTATAAACATGTTTGAGTATTTTGCCCTGATACTACATAAACAGAAAAATCTCTGAAATATGATAATGTTTATCTGATCGACATTGAATTCACATTTCATAACTTTTCATAATAAAAGTTTTAACAATCATCAATTTTGAAGTATTCATATATCATATATCAGCATTTTCTACAAAATTTTAGCAGCAGAAATGCATTATTTAATATATGAAAGGAACTAGTCTGATTCAAGTCCATTTACCTCAAACCTAGAGACTACTGTCTTGCACTATAAATACTAAGGAAAAAAGTTACAGCAAACACTAGATCAGAACCACTGAAATGATTAGAAATGTGTCAACAAAATCTTACCAATAAATCTGAAATATTTTATATTGCTCACATTTACACAATCATTTCAATGCTTCTGCACAAAACTAGTGCCATGTGCCGTAAACTAAATTGTTCTAATTCAGACCTGATATAGTCAGTATTTATCTGGAACAAAAATGTGTCATACACAAATAAATGGACAGTTTCAGTTTCAAATTATGATCATACAAGGTCATTTTACAATGTAGTATTAACTGACAGTGAAACAACACATGAAAGAAATCAGATGAAGAGAAGATTTTTTCACATTTCAGATCATGAAGATGGCAAGCACACGCTCCACAGAAAAGGTTATGCCACAGACATAGATGACATCTTTTATCGAAGCAACATTAGATTACTGCAAACACCACACTGTTAGCTCTGACTGAAAATCTTGCTCAGAGACACAAATATACTTACATTCATCTGCTAAAAAGGTATGAAAAATATATTGCATTAGTTTCAAATCTTTTACCATAATAAAAGAATGATTTATGATAATAAAAAAAACTGTGCTGAGCTCAAGGTTACATTCTTACAGCTCCAGTTACATGCTTTAAAAAAAAAAAAAAAAAAGACTATGAAAAAGTTATCTCCCTTGAGTCCGACTAAATTGCTTTAATATCTCCCTTGCTTCCTGTGCAGATTTATTTACCTTCTGCTGCTGTTTCTGTTGTAAAACAAAGTGCTCCCATTGTGGAATGGCTTGTGACATCTTGAGGATGATCTGTACAGCCTTGTTCAGTGACTGCTGGATGTCGTCCAGGCTGGGTTTCATGATGACATTGGGTATGGCCAGGATGATGTCAGCACAGAAGAGTGGGGGCTTGGGCTCCTCTTTAGCATTGTCTATTGTGTACTTGTTGGAGGTCTGGAGGCGGCGTTTAATGGCATCCAGTGATAACCGTGTACCTATATACATAGGCAAAGAATAAAAGTTAACAGCATGTTACTGGAACATTACAACTAAACAGTCTCATCATGTGACATTGATGCAATTATATATTCTGACCAAACGAAAAATGTTTTTATGACTCCAGTTTGATACTCACTCTTGACCAATGCCTCTGAGTTTCTCAGTGTGAAGTGGTTGAGCAGTGCATAATAACAGCAGGGTTGACACTCCTGACACCTGGCTTTCTTGTGTTTGTGGTCAGGGAACAGACAGGTATAGGCCTCCTCAGCAGTGAGGTTAACGCTCTCACTGGGCTTCAGTCTGGACCTCAGGGTACCCACCAGCTCATTGACAGCCTTCTCCACCAGCTGACTCTGCCTGCAATCACAACAAAACATTAACAAATGACAGAATACAATAATTATGTAAACCTTCAGGAAACACCAAAGAAAAACAAGTTTTCTGCACATACATAAAAATACCTATTCATTTCAACTATAATCGTATTCCATTTCTCCATTATCAAAATCCAGCAGATGCCCTAGGAATCCTCAAGAAAAGCACAGGTAATATTAATCCGCAGCCACCATCCTGAAATGAACTACTGAGTGCAAAATGTTGGATTACCACTATCTTTGTTTTATGTTAAGCATCAAGGCAATTATTCTGTATCAGTAAAACTCCTGTACACAATACATCTTATGAAAATACTAACATGTAATGTTTTTCTACATAAAGACTTTTTATCCCTGGAATTAAAAATCGTAAATACTGAAATTGTAGAGAACTTACATGGCTAAAGTTACAGCAGCCTGGTTAACCACATCGGTTGTCATGGAGAGGAACTTCTCCATGGTGACTGGTTCATCCTCAGGGAGGTCACAGAGTGCAGTGACAGACATATCATTAAGAACAGCCTCAATACGACAATCCAATATGTCTTTCACTTGTTTGGACAACCTTTCCAGTTCCTCCATTCTGTCATAGCATTTCTGGATGTCTGTCAAACAGAATGTTACATTATGTTAAAGCCAACAGCAAAACGTACACTTACTTTCAAAATACAAAAATTTGTGCCACATAGCTATTCTGAGAGAGTTTTTCTTGCAATTTTTACAACAGTGCACTACAATCAAAACCAGTTCAGAAAAACCCTTCAATCCCTTAAAAACATCCATAGAAATTTAGCCTATTTCACGTTCATCACTTGAGATGTATATGTTTTACTTCAATACACTTTGCGAAACTTCAGACAGTGAAACTGTATCATACAGCCATGAATGTTGAGTGACGTCCAGGTTAAACTGTCCAGCCCAGGCTTAATGGCATCGTCCACACGTCTGCAGAAGGGCTTCATCAAGGGAAGTAACACAGGGGGAATGGCATCCACAATACGACGATAGTCCTTCAGCATCTCTGTCAACCTGCAAGATAACCAGATGGTAAGTGTTGTACAGAAACATAATATAAATTACTCTTTATTACTGTAGGGTGCTTGATATTTCTATAAAACCTTAACTACTGTAGGATATTAGATACTTACATGAAATTTGATGTAGCACAGTGTCTATCAGATATTCTAAGACTTGAAGTCGTTGAATAAAAATAAATTGTCTATTGTGGTTTTGTTTCTGTTGTTTTTTTAAACGTGACTTTTGTGTAACTTACGCCACATTATTCTGCTGGATGCGATCATCAGCCATGATCAAATCTTTGATGGTTTCTGGTATTTCTAGGTGCATCATGCTCAGACACTTGGCTTCCTGAATCAACTCAATGATTTGGGGGTCAAAGTTCACATAGAGATCTTTTGTGTCTGGATGACGGACAATCAGTGAAGCATGGAGGCCACTCTTTGCTGAATCTGCTGCACGGTACCAGCCCCTGTGGTACAGCATCTGAAAAACAGAAAGTGAAAGTTGACACAAATATGCATGAAGTAACATCATTGCAGATTTACATATTCATATAAACATTTCGTGCATATTGCTTTAATACATAACTACCAGAATCTCAGCAAGGAGTCATTCTTGATAGGTTTTAAACAGACTTAGTTACCTCAAATTCCAGCAGAACACCTGCCATTTTGTTGTAATTGCGAATGATCTTCATTGCTTCAGAACTCTGCAAAAAGAAGTAAATGATATAAATCACAAGACAAGAGTTATAATTCAAGGTGAAAATATGAATAATGTTACTTATGCATATTAAATTACCCAAATACCATCACCCACCTTGAGAATTTCCGGTTTGGTTTTGAAGACTTTCATGGGATTTTCAATTTTTCTGTACAGTTGCCTGGTCCAGGCTATCTTCCCGGCGATGGGTGGCAAGTTGCGGGGAATGACTGGCTCATTTTTCTGTTTCTGGTACAGTTTCCTAATGGCCTCTAAGTCCCGACTGTAATTCAGCAGCACCTTACTATACTTGTCATTCATATCTAGCTGAGCGCCTCCGATCCGCTCAAACTTGGACATCAGCTCGATGGCTTTCTCAGTCTGAAAGAAGGGCATGAGAAGAAGCTTGTAGTAATTGGACTTCCAACAAGATATTTCTATATTGGAACACTCAAATAGCCAGGAATTTGACCCATCACAGAGCCACAAGCACATTGCCAGATCTATACAAAAAGCAGGGGCAGAATATTATGCTGAAGTCATTGAAACCAGTGCATCATGAATCTGTACAGTTGAGGAAAGGTGTAGAGCAGGGCATCATACCACACAAAACAAAGCTAAGCCTTCATGAGGGGCCTTAATCTTACATAAATCACTCAGTTAGTCATTGCTTCGTAGCATTTGCAGATGTATTACTAACCAGTCACCCTCACCCTGATATACATGTATTTATAAACTATGCCATAGTTTGTAAAGAAGTAAATACATGCAGACGAAGCAAGCTTGAAATTCATCTGTGCAATTGTGGACAATAGTTTAGTTCAGTATGTGCCAATGTGAGAAGAAAATATGGAGAAGCAATTCTTCATATATGACAAAACACAAGGCCAAAATAGTAGGCCAACTTATTCAGTACGCAAATCATGATCAGGCAAATTAATGCAAACCCTTTCAAAAATATGAAGTGTTCACAGAAAAACCATCCCAAAACGTATAAGCTACATGTGACTTGTGTAATCCAAAGATATATTATAAAACATGCCATATTCATCCCTTGTTCTATTAGCACCTTGAAATGAGGTAATGTTTCACAGAACCAGGGCTAACTATCGCACTCATAAAAGTTACCTGATACAGTTTGGTGTGCTGATGGAATAGGACAAGAGAAAAACACATGTTTATTCCCACATTCACATATATATGTAAGACAAATAAACCTCAGCGGCTTGAGCCATTGTATCATGTTATAACAACAAATGATCTAAACCAAATTGAATTTTTATTTTTTTTATGGTTATGTTCTTAAGTTTCATGACTTACACTCAGGCTTTTTTGGAACCAGCCATCCATGAATGTCTGTATCATGGAGCGAAGACTGTCAATCTGACTCCTGAAGTCAGAGTAGTCCTGGTCAAACTGAAATAGAAATATGAAATCACATCATCACTATGTGAGAACTGAAACTATTTCTGAGCAGAGATATTTTTTTTTTTCAAAATAATTTTTACATGAACCGTTGCCAAGCCACAGAATACTGTTACATGCTGTTTTTACCTTTCTATAGGATAGGTGTTTAATGCCCTCCTCAAAAATTTTTCACTTATACGACAATAGTTAGGGTTAAGCCCAAAAAACAGTCCTTGATGAGGAGCCTCCTGACTTGTCTGCAGGTGAGTCAGCTGGTGAACCAGTGATCAAGGCTGCATCCTCACTGCAGAAAAACAGTAAAAGATCAACTTGGAAAGAGCAATTTACATCAGACACCTAAGACACCTAAGTAGATAGTATGGCAGCCCAACTATTCAAAAAAGCAACAAGTGTATTTTTTTTCTTTCTTTCTGGTCTATTACCTCCCCCTTTCTGTGATCAAGCACGTCATAGTTCTTTTTCTTGGTCACTTCAGAGATGGTCTTGTACTTGGCAACAATCATCTCAATACCTTCAATCTTCACATCGGACAAACCAGAGAACATCTCCATTGTGTTGATCATGTCAGCAATCTTCTCCAGGCGTTTGCAGAAGGTGTCAAACTTTCCAAAGATGTAGTTTTCACTAAAGTGTAGAAAAGACTCAAATTCAAATCCTTGTTCAAGTGATCTAGATATATGTAGGTCAATGTTATCATCTGATGAAATGTATTGATAAATGACAAAGGTGTGGTGAGACATAAAAGAAATTTGCAGCACTCACAAAAATTGGATGACAAGGAAATAACCAATTTTATGACATTTTCTAGACAAATCTGAATGAAGGCCATACTTAACAAAATTTTTGTTTTGTTAACTGATGTTTATCAATGTTTAAGTCTCACCTGAACTCAAACTGCCTTTCTTTGGGGTTTTGTCTAAGCTTCTCTTTTGTTTTCTGAAACTGTCTTTGGTACTCCTTGTTCAGTTTTATACAGTTGTCTAATCTCTCCAGCAAATCAACTCTGAAAAGATTCCAAAAAAGGGTAATATTTAGACACATTTAAAGCTAGTCTAATTCAGGCTGTATCACATGACACAAAAAGGTCAGTCAAATATGTGACTGATAGAAGATACAGATATCTTGAAAAGACATGATACTTAAGCAAAATTACTTAAGAACAACAAAACCTTGAAGTCTTTCAGATTGATAATCATATGGTTTAACAGTCAACTACCCACCCACCTATCTACTTGAGAAAGAAAATATGTGGCCTGTGGATTCCCTGCTCGCAGCGCTTTTAACTTGGGAGACATAGGGGGAAAAAAAGTCTGGACATCCTGCTCCAATAAAATAAGCCTCACTGATATTTCTGTCTGACCTCCCAAGCGGATTGGTGATGTATTTAATGAAAAATTATAAAAGCACATATAAAGAGAAAAAACCCTGCGAAGGCTGGAATTCAACAGTTTCAGTTCCAAAGGACTATGGGTACAACTGTACATACCTTGCGTGATCCCAAATCTTAGAGACACCGTTATTGATGTAAGCTTTGCAGGTTGTGATCATCTGGTTGGTGATCTTCACAAAGAGAGAGGTCATCCTCTCAGAGGTGTTGTAGTACTGTGATATGCTGTAGATCATCCTCACAGCATTCATCAGACTCGGGATGTGCTCCACCATTGAGGCCTGCAACAAAACAGTTGCAGGATAAAATTCTCCAAAAGATGGTCTTTGTTCATTTGTTTAATTTTGCTTATCTGAATGAGTTATTTGACTGCCATTTTGCCATCCTCAAGAAATTTAACTTTAACTATGGCATCAGTTTTGTAGAGAAAAGCACAAACGGTGAGGTGAGGAAGTTTATCGAATTTTTAGAATTTTTGTCCTAGTTGGTGTCAAAGATTTTGCAGTGAAAAAACAGAAAGTAACCAACTTGGTCACAAAAGTAGTTTATAAACAGTGTAATATTTACATGAATCTTCATATGTTGAATAGCATTACTTAAAAGATTAACATTCTTGTGGACTTACAGGGTTACACTTGACCAGAGGTCCAAAGAACTTGTCCAATGTGTATAGAAACTTCACATTGTCCTTTGCCTCATTGGCAGCATCAGTAATACTAGAGTCCTGTTAAAAAAAAGAGACATAACATAGATTTAAGTTAATATATCAAAAACCAAAGAGCTTAATCAATCTAATAGTTTCATAGTCTTGAATGAGACTAAGAAAGTAATTTGAAAATAATATACGGCATTTCTGCTAAAAATTATACCTGGATAACTAGCTAGCCTTGATTGCGTTTTATTTAAACAAAACTGACTGGGGAGACAATACTTGAACCACATACAATATTCACAAAAACAAATCACACAGCAAATACCCGTAACGCGAGTCTTACCAGTTCCCTCCATTTGCGGAGTGTCTTTGACTTGGCTACCTGTAGAATTCCAACCACAGCCTTACATCTCTGGCTCTTCATCTGCTCAAGCAGGCTGTGACAAGGAAAATAATTAAATCAATATTTCTTACATCTGTGGTTTGGCCCAATACCCTAATATATTATTGTGCAAGATATGACAATCACAATGTTCAATTTAGAATCAAGGGCTATGAAACGCACTCAAGACTTGTGCATTATGTATTATCAAGGAAGGAATTCATTCTTTTTTTGATTTGGTAATACACATCAGCCTACTCACTTGTTGAACTTGGCCATACGTGACTTCCAGTAGGCCAGCTCAGCTGTGGGTCCAATGTCATCTGCCTCCCTCCTCATCTGTTCACTCTCTGCTAACACCTGCTCTATCTGCTTAGACCACACCAGTAGTAACTCCTCAAGTTTCTCCACTAACTCTGTGTTTGATGCTACAAAACAGCGCTCAGGATTCAGTTTGTGCAAAGCAATGTGTGTGGGGTGACTGCCTTAGAGAAAAATTCACAATCAAAACTACCGTAAAATATCTCATGCAGATTAAACAGATTATCACCAGAAAACTTTAAAAGACATCTACACTGTCCATTACAACTGTGACTTGAATATTCCTAATAATTGCTTTTAAAATGTAGGTGAAACAAAGCAATTAATCTGCAGTATTACCCTTTACTGTGGACAGCCTTAGAAGTGAGTATCAAAAAACTGTCCTTTAATGACAGGAATCTTTCTCGCAATCATGTACAGCAATGTAAGTCAATAACTGTAAAACTTACCAGCTACTTGATAATCTGCAGGAGTTTTCATGGTGTCCAGTTGAGGGGTGGTACCATTTTCTGCAAGTGTTACCTGCCCCTTCATGTTAGCCACTGCTCCCATCAGGTTGTTCACAAATTTCTCCATAACTTCTAAGAAATCTGCAACCTGGTTGTTGTTTCCATTCTTGCTCTCTGATAAATTTCCCCAGCTCTACAAAAACAAAATCTCCATGTTGAAAGAGTGTGTTTATTTGTAGTTTGTCAAAACAAACTCCAACCATTGAACACTTTGGAATGTGTGGATATCCAGCAGTGGCTAATGCAAAAGTGACTGAATACAACTTTCCAATAAATGAGAGAAATCTTTTAAGTCAACTGTAAGCCTTCATTACTCAATGCAATCTTTCAGTTTATATTTATTCTGCTTGTATTCCAACATACAGTTTATATTATATTTCTTTGTGATTTGACAACTTACTTCAAGCCCTTTTAAGGATGGCAGGAGTACTTTAGAGAAGTACTTTTCAACTCCTACAAGAACTTGCCCCCCTGAGCAGTCTATAACACCAAAGTTCACTTCCTGTGCGATGTTCTGTAGTGTAATGGCTTTTTCTGTTGTTCGCAGGAAATACAAACACATTCCACATAATCCCTGAAAATTTTTAATGAGGCATCTTTTAAAATGAATAAAATAACACAAGGAAGGAAAATTATTACAAAAATCTTAATGCATGAATTATCATGTAATTTTCATGCCTAACTGCATTTATTTGTTCCTGTGTTAAGCTGAAGTGAAGAATATCACCTATATGATGGCACTTGGCAGATGGGCGGAGGAGGATGGAAAGAACAAAAAGGGAAACAACTGCACCATGCCAGACGCTGATAAACCTTCTGTTATAAGGCTACAATCAAGCCGGCAGGATTCAAACCTGCAACTTCATTGGTCAAGGGCTGAACTCAGGACATCTAGAGGGCATGAATAGCTTCTTATATTAATAACACTGTTTCTCAAGATAATCACAAATTGCCTCACCTCTGTTGATCCATTTGTGATGAAGAGTCGTTTTTGTACATTAGCACCTCCAGCAGAACTGATGTTATCTGTCCTGGGATCCCGCTGGGAGGAAAAATTCACGTGTTTACAAAACTAAGTTTCATTGCAATTGCATTCATGCTCAAAAGTTAGATATGAGGGAGAATGCTGTTTTTTGCCTGAGGTCTTGTACATTAAGCGAAAATACAAGCAACATAAAATTTAGGGGATAAAAAAAAAGAAAAAAAAAAAGAAAAGAACAAACAAGTTACTTCATCATTTCCAAGTGCATCAGTCATTCAAAGATTCTTTTCTTTACCTATTGAAAACTTACCCAATTCCTACCAAAGATGCTGGACTTTCTATTTCATCGGGGCAGTCAAGACTGCTAAATGAGTGCACATTTCATGTCAACAAACCTTAATAAATATTTTTAAATAGCAATGCTACTCACAGCCATATCCTGATAGAAGAACATGAGTTTTCTGGATCCACCGGCGCTCAAAAAGTCACCAATTGTATCAAACTGAAATTAAAACAGAGATCCATGGTAGCCATCAACTGTGATAGACATTTTTTGCCACACCTACACAGTTAAGTTAATATAACATTTAGTCATTATACAAGTACTTTAATATAAATTCATTTACTACTATTTACATGATTGTTAAATATTTTATTGGAACATTATGTGTATTAATTTTATTGGTTCCACAGAGCTACGTGCCAGTTTCAGCCTACCTTTTCATCTCCGAGAATAAAATCCTCAGCTACAGACACATCTAGTCCTGTTGCATCAGCCAACTACAAAATATAAAATAATTTATTTCATATTCGTGATATTATGATTAAGTGTTATAGCTACTTATAAGTCAGCCAAGAAAACGAAGTTATATGTGCATCAGATCAGAACAGGAATAAAATCTATTAAAAATAGCACTTGATTAGTTTTTTTAGATTAGAGATTACGTTTTACAAATAACTTTAACAATCAACTTCATAAATTCCAATAGCATATTGTTTCAATTCTATTTGCTAACTTTTTACCTGTTTGAAAAGGTAGTTGTGTCGGCCATCCATCTGTCAAAGAGAAACAATATTTGTTTAATGTTTTTGTGAGACAACAATGTAATTCTGCCTTAACTGTTCTCTAAATCGGTTTATATGTATTTGTATCATTGCTAATGCTATACTTCAAAGATCTGATATCACAGCTTTATTGAATTAGAGGTGGGTATTTGAGCTTGGGTTTGAAGCTGTAATACTGACAGCATTGTTATATCTATATAGGACATTCGAAATTCAGAAATGCCTTAATTAAGAGTTGTTAAAGTAATGTGGCCATTGAGGTTACCTATTATGCTGATACATTGTCTATTCACAGTCTGCAGCACAGTTTCCTGATACAAACTTCACCAATTAGTGACACCTTTAGTCTGTATTGATTCCTGCACCACAGCCAGGTGAATGCTTTTGATACAGGTGGCAGGCAGACTGGCAAACAAATCAATGCACCTGGCTGATTAAAAGCCATACAATTTTTAGTCCACTAACAGTGATGTGCCAAATTACTTCTGACCTTATTGCTGACAAAACCAACTCTTTCAGCAAGGATATTATATTTCTCACTTGATGATAATAGTCAGCAAATCTTCACTAGTTTTCAGTGGTGGTATTTGATTAGTTCAATGCCATCAAGTTCAATAATGGACTGTCTCTGATATAATTGAGGGTTATTCAAGCTCACCTCTTAGGTCAGTTTAAGCAGTTATGGTGAAAACACCATCATGTGGTTACTGAACTATCAAATCTTATTTATTATGTAACAATGTTAATTAATGTGCCTAAAACACAAATCTGTTGTTGACTTTTTTTTACTTAATCTAGAAGATAAAACCATCACTATCAGTGATTATTAGTCAATAAATGCACCATATTGTATACATGTATGCTGCATCTAACTATAAACAGATACAAAGTATATCTACAATATCAAATAAAAAAAGAGTACAAATTGAGTTCAAATTAAGACATGACAACAGTCAATCAAATCAGAGGTGCACAGGCAAGCGATCCACCATCCCACTCTGTAGCCAGGGCTATGTTTTATTCACTCCGACCAGATGGCATTCTCTATTGTTGATTAGGTCTGGGCATAGCTTCCCCATTACCTTAATAAATATTTCATTCTGTTCTGCGAGTGTAAAACCATGAAAGACTGAGCTAAAACATCAGGTCACATGGTGCTCTATCCCCAACTGCTGGGCATAGCATTGGAAGCTGTTCACCTTAGATGCAGTGTAAAAAAAGCCCAAAAAACACTCAAAAAAATAAAAAAAAACAAACAAACTGAATCAGTACATTTGTGTTTGTAGTTCTACAGGTTCTGAGAACTTGATTGTAGTACTAATATAACACTTACTGTCAATCTGCGCTCCTCCTTGTATAATTTTGCCTGCTTCTGCATTTCTTTCATTGCCTCGCCAGACAATACAACATTCTTCTTTGCAGGCTAATAGGTTAATAAAAAAATCAAACAATTGTGCAATGATTAGGACTGGTTCTATAACCAAGTTCACATTTATCTGTTTATTTGACTGGAAATTTCCACTTGTACAAAGCCGATCTGGCTTACTTATGGAGGAAACCACAGCCTCTGCAGTCAACAACAGCACAATGCCAAGCACCAGACAAACACTCTGATTAAAAACCACAACCAAATCAGCAAGAACCAGATTTGAGCCTGAGACCTCAATGGTCAGGAGCTTACTCTGGCTGTGGTAAGGGTAAAGCATTAGTTGATTAAAACCTGACAAGATCATAACCTTTGCTTTGAGAACAGTACAGTCAGTACAAATGTGAAAGAGACAAGAATGCCTTCACAAACTTTGCGTATGTTTAATATACTTTAATCTTCATTTATCAGAGATCTGTGCACTGTCGGACACACTCGACTAGGACTTCGTCTTTACGGGTCAGTGGAGTATCCATTTATATCGCTCAGGCAGCCTCAAATTAGGTTTTGTCGCGATACAATACGTTATTGACCCTGCCTGCCAGAGCTGACAAAAGCCTGATAAATGATAGCTGGCGTGACAAACCAGCAGCCATTGTATTGGATTTTAGCACGATAACTGGCAGACCTCACCTGATAAGCAGGCAACAATCTCTGCTTGGTAAATACCACTGAAGGCACTCCAATCACCAGATTTTGTTTCCAAAAGAGCAAATCATTATCTTACACAGGAACCCTCTACATACTACTGGAAATTTCCCATCTGGAAGCCTTTATGCCCATGCCAAATGTTTTCACAACACAATCAATAAAGTGCAATTATATAATTTCTATAAATATTGAATTCTGTTAACACTGTGGAAAATAATGAATAATTATGATAATTTGCTCTGAACACTCCATGGGATGTAAAAATTATTTTTGAGTTACATGTAAATAAACAATGGCCATATTTAAGAGCTAAAAATGTAGCCTAGTTACGAGAAATTAATACAAACCTTCATCTGAGCACCACCTTTGCCAGCAGTTGTTTTCTTGCCTTCCTCTTTTTTAACCGTCTTCTTCTCTTCTTTCTTGCCATCATCTTTGACAGCTGATGTAAAATTAAACGAATATTCAGAATGACTCTACACACAACAATTTTATGTCCATTACTACAAAAGTAACTAAAATATGTAATTTTTCGTCATTTTTAAACATAATTTTCAATACCTGAACAAGTGCGCAGCTAATTTCTCTTGCTTAGGATTACAAGGACCAATTATCTATCTAGTTAGTGGTTAACAGTGCTGAAGAATATTTCAAGTAAATGGACGAAAATCTGCTGAAGGGTCTGGAGAAAAACACCTGCATATGGCAAATACATTTAACTGACAAACTTTCTCTTGTGTGAAACAAAATTTAACCCACAGAGCTTATTCCATGTCATTATGTATTCTATGTTTGTGGAATGCATGTTTCTAAACTGATGTCTTTAACTTTTGTCACCAAAACTTCAAGTACAGTGATGTCATTAAATGGAACCTCAAAGCTTTCGAATCCGAAAGAAATAATATTAATTAAGGTATTACAGAAGATAGCTGAATTCAAGTGTCATAGAGTTTGTCAACATATTAAAACGCTTATAATCTAGGTTAAAGGCCAATTGGCATTTGTTTCCATACAGATTTGTTTTGTAATGTGTGAAAACTTGGGCTAACAATGGCACTGGCAGGTTAAATAATATCCTAGAGTGACAAGTCCCTGCATGGTCTCAGAATACAACAGATTAAAAGGATTAACACTTCATGCCTTTTATATCTGGATTAAGGTGCTTTCTGTTGTTAGTATTAACTTCCAATGTGTTGAGCTTTATGACTGGACAGTCAAATGTGAGCACTGCTTATGCACATAGGCAATGTTTACTCTGTCTGTGTACATGTATAGGCTGCGAGGCTACCGTCAAGTTGGCAAAGGCTCAACTGTGTACACATGCACAACAGGCTATATATGCATAGATGCTACCATATACATTGTACGTTATAAGAAAATGATGTCTTATAAACAAGAGCAGTAGAGGTACCTTAGATTACAGTGTTAATCAACCATTATACAAGTGCCATGTAGTGTTGTGTTACATTACAATGAGACTGCAGTTTTACAAGCCAATGAAGCATATAAATTCAGGATTTCCATCAAAATTATTGTTACAAACAATTAAACATTTCAGATTCAGTATTTACATCAGTAAAATATTTTAATTTGTCACATATAACATTATGCTATAAATGCTACAGCATAGACCTAATTTGCAAGAAAGTACTTGTTCACATCTTACTAGTCATTTGGCAGACAATTTTCTGACAACAAAGTAACAAAACAGCAATTTATATCTGTAAATTTAATAAGGAAATTTTTATATCTGTAAATTTAATAAGGAAATTTTACTGCATTGATGTCAGCATAAAGCCAGTATGAACATTTTAATGATTTAATGAACAGGCTACTCGTAGGACAAAGTCTCCTCACAAACTTTTGATTTTTGTTTTCAGCTTGATATGTTATAGCACACAAAAGAATGCAACACAATAAACTGGAGGCAGATGATAATCAAAATTAAGAGTTGTGAATGTCAGACAAAAACACAGTTATTTTCTGAAATTTACAAGTTACTATGTCATAACATAGTTGCCTTTTATTATTATATTCCTTCAATTATTATTATACTCCTTCAAAACTATTTTGGAACGCTGAGCATGCAGTGATAATAAAGTAAACAGCTTACGTTTGTCAACTGAAACTAAAGGAGGGGCAACTTCAGTATCTGGTTTAGGACTAGGTGGTTTGTTGGCTTCTTTTTCGCTGGGTCCGCCGTCATCTTTAACTGTGTCGGTCGGAATTTCCTCAGTGGCTGTCGGAGTTTGCTCCACGTCAGCCATGGCTATAGTTGTATCCTTTCACTTTTCTGAATAATTATCGTACCACAGAACCCCTGCAAGAAGTTTTACGGCTAATGACTGCTGCTACTCATGGTAGGCTCCTCAAATACGGCTGTAGAAAAGCCGTCCATCGATCTCTTAGCTACCCACACTAATCCCTAGTGAGCGGGCACTGGTGAGAACTAGTCCTACACGATGAAGATTACAGCGAGGATATAGTCCGCAAAGAATCGAGCTGATCAAATTACATTTGGAGAGAAATTTTGTACTTTCTGCTTTTTCAGTGCTTTTATACTGTAATTTTATACACTGAGATTAAAATTCTGTGCTTTTATGCGTAAAATGAAAGCTTAAAGTTAAAGATGTTACTCCGCGGGCGTGATTAGGCTGTAATCGTCTGCACCCCTCTCCATAGTAACGTGTACACAAATCAGGTCAACTTGGCACGTGTTCACATTGCGTCACGGAGACTTTACAGAGGGATCAGGACCTTACAGAGAACACCGCGTATACTGCCTCGGCTAGTCATTTTGCGCTGTGTGCACATTCTAAGACAGTAAATAATACTTGGCTAGACCTCATGTAATTGTTATGGTGTATATATAAAGAGTGTTGCAGAAGTATATAGACCTACGCTTGTTTCAGTCTTGAGATAAGGAAATAGTAGAGCTAACTGCAAATGAGCTTTGTGATCGTATATAACAACTTTGTGATCGTATATAACAACTCCATGTATATACGTATAGGCCTACATACAACAAACGTGGTATGTTTCTGAACTGTTCAAGTTTCTGATGAATAGGTCTGGATAATATGTGCGTAAATTTGGCATCGAGCAGGCGAATTGGTAATGTGCTAAATGCAGTTTTACGTTTCCTTTTTTTTTTTTTTGTTTAATAATTCCATCAGAGTTCAGTACCGGTAGTTTCTCTTGCGCATTCTTTTGGAATTCTAATTAGGCCTATCTTCATTTTTTAAAAAATCTTTCACGATTTCTACCCAACACAGGCTACACAGTATTCAATTCACCTTTATTAACGCATGTGCTATATACATATATAGAAGGAACAAATGTACGCGCGAAATTCATTAGGCCTATGCAGTAATCGCAGTTTATCTCAAAAAATTAAGTAATAATTAAGTTAAGCTCAGTCATACATATGTGTGACCTTTTTTATGTGGGACCAGCGTGCTATCCCGTTACCGTAGGTCTGTGTACATATCATGCGCACCATGGTCTTCGCTTAATATCCCTGCCTACCCTTGATTTATCCATCATTCGGGCACCCGCATGTATACAGGGCATAGTCGTGTATATAACGAGACAATATCCTGATTGTATGCGACGTTAAATGATCAAATAAGTCATTAAGAAAGTAGTAAACTCAACAAACAAACAGCAAATAAAGAAATAAAGAAAAAAGTACATAAATGTTTTTTGTTTACCTGTACATATTTCATGTTTTACGGCCATACGATCTGAATATATAAATAGATTTTTGGCGATCTTCAGGACTATAGAGTGGGCACATACATATATATGAAAACTTTGCGTACATACACTATACACCACACTCTTTATTATACAGACCTTTTATGCACTCGCCATGGCAGGTATAGGTCTTCTTGACACACCCCATATATATACTGAAGCTGGGTTATGTTTATACGTTGCAAACTTTGTTGAAACGTTATATTTATCGCTCATTTCTCTCATTCCCGGACAGTTACACGAATATTGTGGATTGCTTTACTGTCCATGTACGGGGTCTTAGAGACAATAAGTCGGCGATACTCGCGCTGCCTAACGTTCGTTAAAAACCAATTGTTTTCACCATTATGCATGGTGTTCATATATGTACGTACATCTGTACGTATACGCCACGATACGAAATTTCGTCAATAAATTTACCTCGATCGGAGCACACTTGTTTCCTCCATCACGAATAAAACAGACCAAGATTGTTTAAGTGAAGAAAAATTTCAATATGGCGTCGAACAATAAATAAATGAGAAAAAGACGACTGAACATTGTGCAGTTATTGAAACAACAGCTTGTACACACTTTTCTTCAGAATTTACTTATTTATTTGATTGGTGTTTTACGCCGTACTCAAGAATATTTCACTTAAATACGATGGCAGCCATGCAGCATTATGGTGGGTGACAACCTTGCAAATCTCCGGGCGAAACCCACTGTCATATGCAGGTTGCTGGCAAACCTTCCCAAGTAAGTGGGAAGGTCTGCTAGCAACCTGCGGATGGTCGTGGGTTTTCCCCGGGCTGTGCCCGGTTTCCACCCACCATAATGCTGGCCGCCGTCGTATAAGTGAAATATTCTTGAGTACGGCGTAAAACACCAATCAAAAAAAAAAAAAAAAAAAAAAAAAAAAAACCTTCCCAAGTACGAATGGAGAGGAAGCCAGCATGAGCACTTTTCTGCAGAACCATCTATGACTATATACACGCTGAAGATGGACTTATATATATATAAACCATAATTTGATGATTGACTAAAAGACATTTTATGGAAAAAAAAAACAGTTCCTGCCCCCCCCCCCCCCTATCCCCCCCCCCACACACACACTCAAAGTCGATCGACTGCTTTTGTTACGTCAAGGTAAAGAGGCAAAATTCCATTGCCCATAGGAAGGTAAATATCTTTAGTAATTCAGTTACAGCGTTTACACGTACGTATAAGCATATATATAAACCCATACATGCTTGAAAGATCTTGTCTTGTAACAAGTTAAACACTGCTTGGAAGATAACTCTCTGCACAAGTATAGGAATATAAGGCGGTGGTTTTTGCACCATGTATTCGTCGGTCCTGACTTAAATATATATGGAGACGCATTATAGCCAATGAAATATAGATGACTGGTGAATGTTCCACGTTATACAGTCCTGGAAAAAAGTTCGGAATATTGGTGAATTTCACACCATCTCCATGAAGAGCGTGGTTCGTTGCGTTCAGGTCAATAATCTGTCGATTGGTTTCACTTGGACTAGTCCCTATGATGCATTATCAACAGTTTCCTCAAACCAAAACATTTCTAAATGAGAAACGAGTTTTTCACGATATTCTGAAAGCGCCCCAAACAAGTGCAGAAATTCAGTGAAACCCATGTATTTTATTACCAGCTGTAACTTTTATTCGATTGGAAATATGTCTACAATACTTGGTAAGTTAAATATGCAAAACACTAACAATACATAAAATTAATTTAGTACTTGATGTGCCCACCCCTCGCATTGTACAATGCGCGCACACGTCTTGGCATACTGGCAACTAAGGAAGTCAAAGTTTCTTCCGGTATATCTCTCCAGCAAGTGAGCACAGCACGAGTTAGTTCAGCCACGTTCGTTGGGGCTTCATCCAGGTTATTCAACCCACGGGAAACTTCTGCCCACAAGTTCTCAATTGGGTTCATATCCGGTGAAATGGCTGGCCACTGCATGCACCATGGCTTGACCGCAAATTGTTGGACTCAATCAGATTGTATCTTACAAACCTGGCTATTTCGTCCAATCACAGTAGTTCTTACTCAGGCACTCGGATCTGTCAGTGGCACATGCAACTTCGGCCCAATGGCACGTGTTGGTACAACCACTGATGTAAGTTCACTTATTTTTACTATTTCTTAAGTAATAATTTATTCACGTCATAATTAATAGAATTTGTGCTCGCCAGTCTGTGAATTATGCTTGCCATTCTGTGCCATTTCAGTTCAGCAGTGTACAATGTAGGCTAGTTACAACAGTGGATACTTTCAAAGTTGTTGTTGTGCTCTATTTTAGCATTGTCAGTGGATCACATGTACTCATCCTCAGTATTTAATAAGTCTAACTTAGCAGTTACAGACGTAAGGTTGGTGGTAGCACTATGTGGCTATGTTTATGCGGAAATATATGTAAGCATTTACTTCCCCCGCGCTCCTTGGTTCTTAGTGTGCTATCCTCAACATACTTGTTGTCCGCAGTAAGCCTACTGTATGACGTGGCTGATTGTAACGTCTGTCCATTTCTGCGACCGATGTATGTCAGTTTAGTGATATACTACGTCTTGGAAGGATGCGCTGCACCCAGACTTCTACGTGTACATCACCTACTGGCATCACCTGCCATTTATGAACTATGTTTCAAATTTCAATATACCCGCTCAGCAGTACTTTTTTACATGCATGTTACATTGCTGTTTATGCAACCCATCAAACCTAAAGGCATTACATATGTCACATATCCTTTAGTCAATACCATTAAGTCAAGATTGGCCTCTGTGGCCGAGGGGTAAGCTAGCCAGTGCTACCCTATGACCCAGGATCCTCTCACCAAGTTCAAGTGTAGATTATGCTGACTTCCTCTCGGGCTGTACGTGGCAACGTCTTCCAGCAACTTGCGCATGGTTGTGGGTTACCCCCTCACTTTGCCCGGTTTCCTCCCACCACACTGCTGTAGAAGTGAAATGTTCTTGAGTACGGCAAACACCAATAAAATAATAAAATAAATCATTTATGCAAAAAATGATTAGCAGTTTTTTAGCTTGCACTTGTTCCCTTGTTTAACCGTTGCATGCATTAATCTCCTGTAACATTCCCCTAACGCATGTTTATATTATGCTTTAATCCCGGCTTCACACTGTCTCAAAAATTAATTTGTGTAAAACCTCTAAGTGTTTTTTTGTGAATGGTTAGCAAAAAAAGAATAATCCCTAGTATTCCAAGTTCAACTGCTTGAACGCTCCATCCGCTGCATGACTTCGTTTTTCATCTGAGCATAACAAAACCTGTCACTGCTGTCCTTCACTCTGTCTTCACCTGACTATTCTATCTACAATATGTAAGTAATGTTCCATAGTGTTTCTTGCACAAGTATTTTGTGTTTGTTGGTTTTCCTCATGCCTTTTACTTTATATGCTTTACTCAAAATGCTGAAGAAATGAAATGTTCTTGAGTACAGGATAAAACACCAATGAAATAAATAAAATAAATTAATCATTAATACAATATGCCAACAACATGCATTTTTAGCATGCACCTGTTCCCTTGTTTAAATTTTGCATGCATTAAGCTCCTGTAACAATCCCCGATTGCATGTTTATATTATGCTTTAAGCCTAGCTTCACACTGTCTCAAAAATATATATGCGTAAAACTCAAAATAATAACAAAAATGTTAACCCATAATGTGTTCATTGCTTTATATAAAATGTATGTCTATTTTACCCCCGTATCTCTTTTGTGCACATTAATTTTCATAAGCTATGTCCAGAAAATCTGTGCTAAGCTCAATTCTCTTTGTACAGCAACTAAATTGTTCCCAAAACAGTTCAATTAACCAGGCCTTTATGACTTAAAATCATACAAATTTGCACCTTCTAAACATATTTTGTTTTTATGTTCACTTATTTGTGGCTTGTGCATACATGTATATCCTTTACATGTTGCATTTGTGTTATTTTTTTTTTCTCCTAAAATGGTTTTTGTTGTTCTGGCATCATTATGGCCATGTATTGCAGCTTCTGTTATCAGCAGCCTCTATGGTTAAACTTTGTACCTTATGTCATACCCTGGGCATCGGCATCTGCATCCAATAATTGAGAAAAAAATGTTAAAATGTTAGGGGTTGGTATCTTGTAGGTATTGAGCTCAGGGTTTACACCCTTGAAGAGCACAATAGAAAGAGGGGGATATTCCATCATTGATTGGATGTGTTCATATTAACTATTGTAAGTTGCTGAATTCCTGACTGAGTATTATGTTTAGGATCAATGTTAAACAGAGTATTAGGAGTGGTTTCTCAAAAACTACTGCATGTGTTGAGCTGCGGGTTTGCACACATGCAGGGCACAATATCAATTGGGGAATATTCCATCATTGGTTGGGTGTGTGCATATTTAATACCGTAAATTACTGAATTCCTGATTTAGTGTATTGTGTATTAGAATCACTGTTATACAAAGTGTTAGGGTTGGTATCTAAAAAGTATGCCATGTATTGACCTTAAGTTTTACATGCATATAAATCTCTGTGAGCATATTAATTACCAAATTCATCATTTGAGCTGAAGTTTTGCCTTCATGTGTCTCATACAGGCGAGCTCTTTGGTAGCCTTGATACCAATTATAAGTTTAACATAACATATAATTGTTCATTTGTTTTTATTGCATTCTTACACCATTACACTTTTTCTGTAAACTTCATACTGTTTGTGTTGCTCATAGATGTACTTCATTAAAATCTCTCTTGTAACATATCCATAGTTTGCCCATTGTTATACAAGCAGAGGCTTGGTAATTTTCCTCTATCTGTTGCATACTTCATTGTCATCACATTTATTAACTAACATGTAGTTCATGTTAAATACAAATCTCTTATAACATCACTTGAGTTTTCTTTTATCATACATGTGGTACCTGTTCAGAGAAAAAAAGCATAATTTACATGTACTTTTTTTTTTTAAATTTTAGGTTTACTTGAAGGAACTTAGCCCCAGCATTCTTGTCAACCATGGGGTAGGCCAATCCTTTCACCTTTTATGCAGCAGCTTTGGTAAGTACACGTCATCTTACAAGTTTATTAACAGCCACATATTTTACCATTTCAACCTTAAAGGTATCGCCGAACCATCATCATTGGCTTGTGTTATAATCAGTAAGAAATTCCTGTTACAGTATCTGTTATGTTCTTCGTTATGATGTTGCAAATCATTGTAAAACACATAGCAATATGTAATCATGGCCACAGTCAACAGGTGTGCTACAGTGTCCGTATGTGCTACTAGTTTTGCAAAAAAAGGCACTTCCCAATTGCACTCAAAACTGCAATAACTGGTCAACACCACTGTTGGCATCTGAGGTTAGTTTCAAAACCAGTGTATTATAGATAGCGGGCTGTGGCCCAGTGGTTAAGGTGATCCTCTCAGTTGCTAGTATACACAAGGTACATATTACCACCCCACTTTGGAGGGCAATTGTATATTTTCCACTCTTAATTTTTGTGGCTCCTGGAGCATGACGACAAGCCATCGACCATACTTGTGTGGTCGTTATCAAAGAAGTTGGTTTCGGAAGTAACATTCACACAACATAGAATGTAATTGTCAAGCTCTGTCAGTTAAGACCTGCGTGTTGCATTACTCCTATTGGAAAAATTACTTCTATGAACCCCTGCATTTGGTACACACTTTTTGAGTGCTTTTACTTGTATAAAGTATGGTTTACTGAATTCAGGGGCCAATGCCTTATACCAGGTTGGTCCGACAAGACTCCATCACTGGACTTGGACGAAAGTTTCTCCAAAGCTTTTCGGCGGTTTTCCTCAATCCTCTGTTTCTGTTCCGGAGACAGACTCACGTTCACTTGATCAGCCTTGTCATTGGTTGCTTTGAGTTTCTTTGGTGTTGTGTTCTGAAAAGACGATTACGTTGATGATTACAACAATTAACCTGTAGTGCAGACATTGCAATACCCACAACACCAATCAGCACACGCCTTACCTCCAAGAATCAGTAATAGAACACAAGTGCTCATGCTACAACTCAGAACTGGCTGACTGAGACAAATTTATTTTTCATGCGCTATACCTGGCTTTAGCTTTGATGAAGTCAGAGCTTCAGTGACAAATATTGTGACCTCATCGCCCCGATGATTCAGCGTTCGCTTGGCTTAAAGCCTAGATAGCTATGCGAGGACAACGACTGATTTGGTTAGGCGTTTGATTATCATCAAGCGTTTACTAATACCACAGGCAGTCCGGGAAAGCCAGTCCACAACAGGACAACAAAGAACTTCTCAGTCCACCTAAAAGCTCACCTCTTTCTCTGTGGATATCGGACGTTTCTGGCTGGTGGGCTTAAAGAAAGATGATATGTCAGTTAAGACCTGTGTGTTGCATGTGGCAAAGCTCATCAGCTGTTTGCCAAAGGCCTATATTTTTTTTTCCCTGGGCATAGAAGGGCTTCAGTCAAATGCAAAAATAATCAAATATTATGCAGTATCAGGGCCATATGTAGAGCCATTTAATTTCCACAAAACAGTTGGTCTCCAAAGCTGTTGCACACCCAAACTAATCTAGCTAACACCATACTGAGCAAAATTATCACAGTTTACCAATAATAAGATTTTGTTTTCATACCAATTTCTTTCATTCATACACTTCAAAACTCCCAGAAGCATCAATTTTAGTTGCATTTCATAAAATATGACCTTAATAGTTTGGCATCACAACCTTCCAGGTTTTTTATACATATGCCCCTCAGTGTTGTTTCAAACCAAAATCAAATAAAGTCACTTTCATATGTTATATCATTGTTTCACTGTTCATCATATTTGCCTCTCCATCAGTGAAACTTCATCATGGATCTTCTTATCAGTCATAAAATGGGGTCAATTTGGTTACATGTGTATATGTAGATCTAAGAAACTGTACCAGTATTAGTAATCCATCTTGTTAGATTGCCCCTCTGCTCTGGTTTCCTCCTCACGATTTTATGCTGCTTGTTGCTACATGTACATGCACTGTCTACCTGCAGGTATATCATTTAATTAGTAATAATAGATCTTTTGTTTACTTTCAGTTCTCACACAGAAAGGATTAATTGAAATAAAATCCTTTCAACATATGTGGTTAACAGTGCATGTAATTATCTTTTTGTAACGGTAACACATTCAATATTATTTAAGGTACAGCCATTTGCAGCATGCCCTCCTTTCGTATAATGTACGTAAGTCATGTAGGCAACACTTTTACAAAATATGTGTAATCAAGCTAGCAAATACATAAATACACCAAAGCAATCTTTTCACTTGAAGTTATGTCATTTCTGATATTTTATACATATATGCACAACATAATATTATACCATTTGCAGAAAAAAATTGTTGTACATAGTTTTCTTACCTTCAGCTTTATTATACTACAGATTCATTCAAAGGCATCTTCAAGAATCTTGTCAACCATGATGTAAGCCAAGTCCTGACATTCACCTTTCGTAAAACACAAGTGAGTGAGTTATGTAAATAAGTTCTCCCACCTCCGGTACTTCCAAATGTCATTCTTGCTATGAAAGTGCTTTAATCTGTTACAGTTTAGCATATAACCCATTATTGCAAGCCATAAAGTATAAAGTGTAATGGTTGCCAATACATTTACAGGATAGACAGTAAAACCACAGCAGTTATCAGTGTTATAGTTTGTAGAGGATCACACTGTCAAAGAACAAAATTGGTGCATATGTTTGGTCCATAAAACAGTTTGTTCATCTGTGTGTCTGTTTCATCAAAACCTCATCAAATTATTGGCTTATATTTGTGTACTATATTCCCATGTACTTTCACCAGTTTCCAACATAATGCTTGCCACTGTTGAATAAGTGAAGTATTCACTAGTGCCCTAGTCAGCTGCCTGTATTCAAAACTATTCGCCTGTCACCAATGCAGTCGCGGTCAGTTCATGTCCTATGCGGTCATAGGTGGCAAGGTCTGATAACAACTTGCAGATGGTCGTTTTGGTTTCATTTTCTTCCACTATAATGGTATCATATAAGTGAAATATTCTTCATCATGGTATAAAACGTCAATCAAATAAATTGTGGTTTTCAATGGACACTCTGGTTTCATCAAGCTATAATACTCATGACCATTGTATGGGTCAAAAATTCTTTGGTATAGCATAAACAAACTATAAATTAGAAACACTCTGTTAAATTCAACAACACGTGCAAATCCTAAAAGCAGATTATGTTCCACACAACTGACACTTCAACTTCTGGATCAGTGCTGATAATTGCCTCATTGGCTTCAGTTAAGTGCATTCCTCCAGAGCTAGTTGTTATTATGTAGTGCACACACTACCCACGTTATGTGTCTATTCACATCAGCCCAATGGCAGATGGCTTTAAACAATGTGTTCATGCAACATATTCTGCTTGGGTATTATTCTTTAAAACAGCATTTGTTCTTGTTTTCAGATCCTCTCTATTCTTCCCCGAATACAACAGAAGACAACATTTTGGGGTGACCACGGACATAAATCCATCATCTGCAACTAATCCAGCCATCTTTTATAGACACTTTCACACTTGATTTTATATTTTCACCATTTGTGACCTAACATTCCATCGGCTTTTCTTGTAAATCATCACTTCGTTCGAATAAAGTTTGTCATTTTATTTAAAATAATATTTTGTGTTTTATATATAATGTTCAATTTTGTCGTCTTAACTTATGGCATTAGTAGACCTCGTTGTGAGCATTCTGCATATGGATAAAGCTGCAATCTGTAAAAGACCACAGGCATCCAAAGCAATCCAACTTTTTCCTTCATAGTGCATCACCACATGGGGCTATTATATTGCTCATTTCGAAATTGACCATCACACACAGTATGTGCCATGGTATTAATGTTTAAACAGACAATAACCCCATGCAAGTGAACAAATTATTACTCAGTTCTTTATCAGGTTAACTTTATTAACTTACTGGTATTTTTTTATATTATCAGATTAGAAGTACAACATTTATCTATTTCTGCTATTTGTCTCTCCTGTACATCTTTGGAGCACTTAAGTATTTCCAAGCCAAAACGTTTGGTAACTTGAAGGTCTCTGAGCCGTATCCAGATGTACAATACCTATATCATTCACATATATCATGAAGTGTTTCTATGTTTTAATAAGGATTCTGTTTTGGGTTATCATACTCTGTTATTTAAGTGTGGTGTTTCGAAATCACATTATACCGTTGTAGTGCAACACTGTTAAGCTTTGCATTAAGTACGTAAGGTCTTAAGGTCACACCAATTAATATTTTTTTTTACGGGCAGAATCTTTTTTTCTAATTTTTTAATATAGTACAAAAATAAAACTCAAAAATCATCCAGTTTGTGTCACTTGTGGAATGTCCCAGTAATTGTTCCTGTTTAAGACATATTTGTTATCCAAAAACCTTCAAAAACAGGAAATTCACAAAATAAAATGGTTTTTCAAATTATCAAGTTCATTTTTATCCATTTTCAACTTTTATTGTTGGTTCGCCCGTAAAGCATAAATATAATTGCTGTATCCTTACATTCCAGGTACATATATACTTTATCAGGTACTCTTCATATCCGTGGACAACACATACTAGTAGCATTCAATCATCTTTCTTCATAAAAATGGAAAATATCAATGGGGACTCGTCATGTAACTGAAAAATTGTTAAGTACGACGTTATACCTCAAGCACTCACTCACTCGTCCACAGGCAAACAAAATATCGGTTCAATCCTGATACCTGCAGGCAATCTCTGCGTTCTCAAAAGTCTTAGGCTCTTGGTTACAGTATGTAATATCACAGGGTGCTGTTGGGCAGTCTTGTGTTCATTCAATACCCCGTGCCCCGTTCATACTAACGTAGTATAAGCATACCCAAGGCTGGTGGTTTACCCTGGGCAGTTTCCTCCAACTACAAAACTGTGCCATTGCATAGGCAAATTGATTTATCAGTCAGCATGCAGGCATACGTGCTGCACATACTGAGCTCAGGTTTGCACACGAGGAATACAACACCAAGACATGTTCCATAGCTCATGCACTGTTCACATGTTAATTCTTCAAATTTTGGGACAGATGTTAGTAGTGCTGAAAGCATAATATTACATTTCTTTCCTGGCACTTTGGAAAAGTAAAGATGTGCTGTTCGTCAGATGGTATAACCATGTGAGAAAAAACAAACTAAATATTCCTGCTACAATTACATGTTGACTAAAAAGAGCAGATCAGGTGTCCCAAAAATTACAAGAAATAGGGTACAATAAATTACAAAATTCACGACGCTGTATTTTTTATGGGTGGTACAGTATCTCTAAATGTGTACTTGTATGTACTGAGTTTTGCATGCGTATAAAGCATATTGACACTTGTTTAATGTTGCATTGTTTGTGCTTTGTAAGTATATTAACTACAGTAAATTACCAAATTCACGACCTTAGTACTTTATGTAATGAGCTGATGTATTGCATTCATGTGTCTCCAACAGGTGGAAGCTCGTTTATAGCCTTGCTACTAAAGCAAAGTTTCAAATCCCAAACATAAAAACAAATTGTCCCGCAACAATTTTTTTTCAGATCACAAATAAATTACATGTATCATCTTGGCAAGCTTTCAAACCAACCCCAATGGCTTACTGTTGTACCAATTGTAGGATGCCCTTGGGGTGCATTCTCATCGACCTGAGCTTGGTACGCGTTCTAGAACAGCGCTTCATGACTATGTTTCCAGACAGTCCTCAGGTATCATTCTCTCAATGTGTTCAATAAAAAGCTTCCATTTTCTATTAATATATACAAGACTAAAATATTAAACATTTGTCCAATACTGTTAAAACAAATTAACAAAATTATAATTTTATGTCTTGTTATAAGTAGTATTAAATATAATGTGCACATATAAACAATGACATTGTCATTTATGTGACCAAGTAGAGTTTGCCATGTAATACTGTCCAATAGTTTAAGTCAATTAGTGTAAAGCACAATAATGCTGTGTACCAACTGTAAATACACACTAATCGTTACATACATTTATTGTAAAGTCATAGTCCCATTCACACTGTCAGTCATGCTTACAATGGCTATAGTCTGTGCCATCCTTACTAACAATATTCACAGGAAATAATAAGTAATGTATTAAACGTTCTATTTTGTAGAAACTGTTTACCCCAAACAACTTGATCAAATTGATGGAGCCATTGAGCTTGAGTGGAAGGCTGAGAAGATGCTGGAGCAATCTGGCGTGTTTTCTTCTCAAAACACAGCTCTCCTGTCTATGGAAAATCATCTACTGGATATGGCATGCCATCCAGATGTCACACAGGGCATATTTCTTGCGATGGGATTAAAAGTCCAACAATCGAGTATCATCAGGTTTTTTGAAGGGGGTAGCTTTGTTGGCTACCTTCATAAATGTGGTCGATCGTTGATGGCAAATAACAACACACCAGCATACAGAGTATACACCACACCTGATATCGCGCAACGACGACAGTTTATTCAGAAGAGAGCCACACATTATAAGAAACTACCTGTAGTGGAAAATGACAGTTCACCAGGTATTCATATTTACTGTCATTTACAAAATATTTCAAGACAAAAAAGAAAAAAACAGTCTTTTTTTAACAGAAGTACAATATATGTAACACATATATTGCAATAGCCCATGCCTATACCAGTCCAATACAAACAACATAGTAGGCCTATAGCTGTCATAACTCGGCCAAGTCTCCGGGCAATACATATAGTGTTTTGTTTCATTCCCATTTTGTATATTTTTTTTCTCAAAATATCATGGTCCAATATTACACACCGTCTACTCACATCAATATTCTCTCTGCACAATGCACACACTTTCAAATCCCACCAGGTCTCTGTACAGTCAACACATATTTTATATTAAACCCACCTTCCATAGCCCACCCAAGTCTCTCTACGTACCTGTACATTACAAAAGCCCTTTTATAGCTCATCCAAATTTTTGCACAATGCACACTCTATAGCCCACCCAGGCCACTCTCCACACCTACTTCCATATCCCATTCAACAGTGTACACTCTACACACACTCCAATCCACCTTTAACAGCCCACCCAGGTCTATATAATAAACACACAACAACCCACCTTCCACAGACCACCCAGGCCTGTATAATAAACACACTACACCCCACCTTCCATATCCCACCCTGGTCTGTATAATAAACACACTACATCACACCTTCCACAGCCAACCCAAGTCTGTATAATAAACACACTACAACCCACCTTCCATAGCCCACCCAGGTCTGTAAAATTAACACTCTACAAACCCACCTTCTACAGCCCATCCAGGTGTGTACAATAAACACACTACATCACACCTTCCACAGCCCACCCAGGTCTGTATAATAAACACACTACAAGCCTCCTTCCATAGCCCACCCTGGTCTGTAAAATGAACATTCTACAAACCCACCTTCCACACCCCACCCAGGTCTGATTAATAAATACACTACAAGCCACCTTCTATGGCCCACCCAGGTCTCAGTACAACCCACCTTCCACAGCCCACCCGGGTGTGTATAATAAACATTCTACAACCCACCTTCCACAGCCCACCAAGATCTGTATAATAAACACTGTACAAACGGACCTTCCATAGCCCACCAGGGTCTCAGTACAATAAACACACTACATCACACGTTCCACAGCCCACCCAGGTGTGTATAATAAACACTCTACAGCCCAACTTCCACAGCCCACCCAGGTTTCTATAGTAAACACTCTACAACCGACCTTCTATATCCCACCCAGGTCTCAGTACAATAAACACACTATATCACACCTTCCACAGCCCACCCAGGTCTGTATAACAAACACACTACAACCCACCTTCCATAGCCCACCCAGGTCTGTAAAATTAACACTCTACAAACCCACCTTCTACAGCCCATCCAGGTGTGTACAATAAACACACTACATCACACCTTCCACAGCCCACCCAGGTCTGTATAATAAACACACTACAAGCTACCTTCCATAGCCCACCCTGGTCTGTAAAATGAACATTCTACAAACACACCTTCCACACCCCACCCAGGTCTGATTAATAAATACACTACAAGCCACCTTCTATGGCCCACCCAGGTCTCAGTACAACCCACCTTCCACAGCCCACCCGGGTGTGTATAATAAACATTCTACAACCCACCTTCCACAGCCCACCAAGATCTGTATAATAAACACTGTACAAACGGACCTTCCATAGCCCACCAGGGTCTCAGTACAATAAACACACTACATCACACGTTCCACAGCCCACCCAGGTGTGTATAATAAACACTCTACAGCCCAACTTCCACAGCCCACCCAGGTTTCTATAGTAAACACTCTACAACCGACCTTCTATAGCCCACCCAGGTCTCAGTACAATAAACACACTATATCACACCTTCCACAGCCCACCCAGGTCTGTATAACAAACACACTACACCCCACCTTCCATATCCCACCCTGGTCTGTATAATAAACACACTACATCACACCTTCCACAGCCCACCCAAGTCTGTATAATAAACACACTACAACCCACCTTCCATAGCCCACGTAGGTCTATAAAATTAACACTCTACAAACCCACCTTCTACAGCCCATCCAGGTGTGTACAATAAACACACTACATCACACCTTCCACAGCCCACCCAGGTCTGTATAACAAACACACTACAACCCACCTTCCATGGCCCACCCTGGTCTGTACAATAAACACACTACATCACACCTTCCACAGCCAACCCAAGTCTGTATAATAAACACACTACAACCCACCTTCCACAGACCACCCAGGCCTGTATAATAAACACACTACACCCCACCTTCCATATCCCACCCTGGTCTGTATAATAAACACACTACATCACACCTTCCACAGCCAACCCAAGTCTGTATAATAAACACACTACAACCCACCTTCCATAGCCCACCCAGGTCTGTAAAATTAACACTCTACAAACCCACCTTCTACAGCCCATCCAGATGTGTACAATAAACACACTACATCACACCTTCCACAGCCCACCCAGCTGTGTATAATAAACACTCTACAACCCAACTTCCACAGCCCACCCAGGTTCTATAGTAAACACTCTACAACTGACCTTCTATAGCCCACCCAGGTCTCAGTACAATAAACACACTATATCACACCTTCCACAGCCCACCCAGTTCTGTATAATACACACTCTACAACCCACCTTTCATAGCCCACCCAGGTCTGTGTAATAAACACTTGACAACCCACCTTCCACAGCCCACCCAGGTCTGTATAACAAACACACTACAACCCACCTTCCATGGCCCACCCTGGTCTGTACAATAAACACACCACATCACACCTTCCACAGCCAACCCAGGTCTGCATAATAAACAATCTACAAACCCACCTTCCACAGCCCATCCAGGTCTCAGTACAATAAACACACAACATCACACCTTCCACAGCCCACACAGGTCTGTACAATAAACACACTACATCACACCTTCCACAGCCCACCCAGGTCTGTACAATAAACACACTACATCACACCTTCCACAACCCACCCAGGTCTGTATAATAAACACACTATAACCCACCTTCCATAGCCCACCCTGGTCTGTACAATAAACACACTACATCACACCTTCCATAGCCAACCCGGGCCTGTATAATAAACACACTACAACCCACCTACTTTAGACCACCTGGGTCTCTGTACAAACATACAGACACACTTAAACCGCTCAGGCCTATATGCATTCATATTTCCTTTATAAATGAAACAAGAACACACACGTTTTCCCAATGTGTCAACTTCATTACAATGATATTTCTTTGTAGTTATCAAGAAAAGGAAGTATAACCGATCTGGGGAAAAATATGGCAGGCTTTTGCAAAATGTCAAGAAGGAGCTGCAAATTTTAGGAGCTACTGGCAAGGAGTTCCTGCCAGTACTGTTCCTGTGTGTTGTGAGAAAAAATCCCTCATCTACAAAATCAGATGACAGGTATTATTATTTTCCCATTGACTGTTATTTGTTGTTTGTCATTGCTTTATGAGCACAAGCACACCAAATCCTTTGTAAAAAAAATTCTAATATTATCAAAACCATTTAACTAAGCATCTCCAAAATCATAAACTCCCATTAGTTTACAAAGTTCATAAAATTAAAGGCTTTATAAAGCTTCTCCTTCAATTTTAATACAAAACCATTCATTCTTTTAGGTTCACACATTCTTGGGGTCTTCCATCAGACATTCAGAGACAAATTGAGGAGCATCTAGCTGATTTTGTGTCCAGGGAGAAGCACAGTATCCTTACAACCCGTGGATGATGGAGCACTGGCCCCAACTGGAACCATCCCTGAGCATCACCCAACAATTTGATGTTTTATCTTCCATTCCAAACTACCACTGGTGCAGCACACCAGCCGTTGGGAGCAACAAATTACGCACGGCCACCACACGGGTTGGGTTTGCACAACAAATAGGCTTCCAACAGAGTGTCACTGGGAAGGAACATGTGGAAAGACTTCCTTCTTCTCCACGTAATCGTTACATCTTTTTTAAAGTTGTAAACCCTGAAGGTTACCAGGAGGACATACAGCGGCTCCTGTCACGCATATATTCCCCTAAAGAAGATACACATCCATCTCAAGGCTTCGGAGGTCACGCACGTCACTCAACCCGAAGATATCGCCCAAGGGTGGTTAAAGTCACACCTGAAAGTCTGCAGGCAGCCCAAGGCACGATACCAGACTGTGTTAACATGACACTTCATGACATAACTGTCTTCCAGCATTTTAGAAATCAGATAATTGAAGTCGGCAACATCCACTGGCGGCACCATGATCAATGTACTGATGTGATTGCCATGAATGATTATTCTGCGGATAATGGGGAATTTCTCCCTCAGTCCTTTGTACATGTTACCTGTCTCAAAGAAGGAAATGATGTACTTTACAAATGTACTTGCACTACATACAATGTCATTCTGTCGTTGAGTACAAACCCCAACCCAGGAGATATCCTTTCAGAAGACATGACCTGCATGCATTGTAGACTTGTTATGAAGGATGTTGTGCCTAACATGAATATAATTCTTCATGGGGAGGCAGTCAGTGGGCCATTCTTGAGGATCATGCGGAAGGCAACAGAATCCATCAACCAAGGAGTGGTACTAATGAGTCGCACTGCTGGGGTCAACAAATTCTCAGTAAAAAGTCGCACAGACCCTATATTCTGTTCCTTTGTACATATGTCAGCTGACGCATCAATGATGTCCTGTCAACATGGTGAGTGCCTGGGAACAGACCTGAAGCACAGGCGGTCAACCAGTCGTCTTCTTCTCCTAGATGAAGCAGCATCCCTTTGCCCACACATTGATGCAATGGTGGCCCACAAAGACCTTTGGATGCAAGGTGGTACCGTTGATGTTGGGAGTGAGGAGCAAAGCAGTGAGGAAACTGTGGGCAACCAGGAACAACTCACAGACAATGCCAACTTGGAAGATTGCGACATCAATCTGCAAACAAAGGTAACCACAGTAGGTTAACAACAAACATAACGTGTATATAATGTCTTAAACTAATACTTCTTCAATATCAGATATGTGTGTCTATAAAACTGTGGTTTATAGCCAACTTTTGAAAATGACAGGGCGTCATGCTACTCGGAAAGTGTGCTCAGCATGAGCTCAATGTCATCCTGTCTATATATATATATATATATATATTTATCCTTATTTTACATCCTTTTTTTTTGTTTTGTTTATTCTGCAGCATGACCTTTAAATATATGCAGAGTAAACAAAACAAAATAAGCATGGCACACATATATATATATATATATATATATATATATATATATATATATATATATATATATATATAGCATGGCTCATTTGGTTAGTGCACTAGCCCAGCGTAATGACGGACCCAGGGGCCTCTCACCAACGTGGTCGCTGTGACTTCAAGTCCAGCTCATGCCGGCTTCCTCTCTGGCCATACATGAGAAGGTCTGTCAGCAACCTGCGCATGGCCGTAGGTTTCTCTTGAGTATTGTGTAAAGCACCAATCAAATAAATAAATATGTATGTATATATATTGAAAAACTGCAAAAGTATACATCTCTTGCAGAGAGGATACTTCAATCCAGAAACCTGCGAGTGGGACTTCGGGGGATTGAGTGTTCACAAGCCATGTTCTGAGCATGACATAAAACTTTGCAGGTGTGTACCATATTTTACACCAGTCACCCCCAAAAAATGTTTGCCCATTGGTTATCACTCAGTCTAGTTATTATTTAGCTTAAGCAAAGCAAAATTATACAGTTATGTGTTTCTCTGCCATACTGTATGTTTTTTTATAACTTCCTCATTTCATTCATATTCAGAGCTGTCCAGAAACGTCATATGATCAATGATCTCAATGAAACCACACCACGAGACAGAAATGGGTATCTGTCTGGCATTGAGCTGGTTCCTGCCATTGACAAATCAACAAGATGTCAGTGCGGTGTAAGTTAACACCAATCAACTTAAGCCAGTTATATTCTGTGTGCCAAAATTTATCATCTTATTATTGTAAAAAAAAAACTGTCAGTTAAAGAGTAGATCTCTATCTGTTAATTCTTGCAATAAACTATAACTTCGAGTAATAGACGCATTGTAATTTTTTATCCTTTGCTCTCACACTAGCCAGCTTATATTTATTAACATGATTTCTAACGATGAATTCTGAATGAAAAATGTATGTTTACTTACATCAAGCCATAGCTGAAATAATTTTAATTTAAAGATGTACACACTTTAAAAAATTGCACAACATTTAATGTGAAATTTAATTATCACAATAAACTTTATTAATTAAGGCCCTATAAAATTATGCTGTACAAGTGCAACATCATCAGTCCTTGCACAGCTGTAGTGGGAATTTATTTTACTACGTCGTTTAGGGTTTGTGGTCTTGACTGAATCATTTGGTCAACTGCTAATAACATACCTTGTAATATAATTATGTCTCATTAAAATCACACCCTTTTATCTCTCCCCTACCAGGAGCCAAACCAACTTGAAAGCATCTCATTTTAATAGTATTGTCTTGTAATGCTTGGTGTTGGTATAACGTGTGTGGTATAATGTGTGTGTTTTGTTTGTGCACAGGCCAACTTCACTGATGCTGAACATCCCCTGGGGCATCACCCATTACTGGACTTCACTACCACACTATACACAAGACATGTGAGTATTCATACATTCCATACAAAAATCTACTGCTTCACTACACACTTATTTTATAAAGCATCACAAAAATATACATGCAGCATAAACACTGTCTTCACCTACTCATCTTATTCATCCCAATATTACTGTCTTTGTGTACCATTCTCTTGTAACTCACAACCTGTACAAGGGCACTAAAAGGCAGATTCTAACCACCATAGTCCATTATCGTTAAAAAACACTACCCATATCCCAAAACAGCAGACATAACCATGCCACTTGTTACACATATCCGACCAAAACATGTTGCCCCCTATATACTCAAACAGTTTCAAAACTATTGTTATTAAAGCTAGACAGGTTTTTCACACTATTTCTTTATCACTCACCAATGTTATGTTTGTCTTGGGGCCTCCGTGGCTCAGTTGGTTAGCGCGCTAGCGCACCGTAATGACCCAGGAGTCTCTCACCAATGCGGTTGCTGTGGGAAGGTCGTACGTGGGAAAGTCCTTAAGCAACCTGCGGATGGTCGTGGGTTTCCCCCGGGCTCTGCCTGGTTTCCACCCACTATAATGTTGGCCGCCGTTGTATAAGTGAAATATTCTTGAGTACGGCGTAAAACACCAATCAAATAAATAAATAAATAAATATGCTTGTCTCAATAATTTTTTTGCCTGAATTATGTAATGCCACCTTTTGTTATTACTTCAAATTATTTTATTTCATTTGATTGATGTTTTTACTTGTACTCAAGAATATTTCACTAATACAACGGCGGCCAGCATTATGGTGGGAGGAAACCAGGCTGAGCCCGGGGGAAACCCATGACCATCTGCAGGTTTCTGCAAGACCTTCCCAGGTTCTGCTTCAAATTAATACTAATGCTTATTAACTTAAATTGAAGTTTACATATATATTTCTTTTGTAGGCCCCTGTGCGCTGCCTAGTGTACAAAAGGTTGTGCCTTGGTAGCATTCCCTGCACCTTGAGGTACAGTGGTGAACAAGATACCATCCATTTCTGGACCAAGGAGACATGTGCTGGGGATGAAATTGGATGGGACTTCTGCAATAAGGTCCTTTCATGTCGAATGTCATTCACCAGTTTCTGCAAGGAAGCCACTCGCATATACAGATCATCACACCCAAATTCTGCTAGTTTCATGAGCAAATCGACATTTGTCTCATGGTTTTTCTCATGGGCTGCAAGGATGAAAATTGATTTTCGCCAGCATGTTGATCCCTGGTGCTGTCCAAATCCCAAAGTCCTGGCGTGTGATGGTACACATATAGGCATAAGTTTGAGAAGGCTGAACATCCAACCAATTCACAAGCCCACCAGTGATGAAACAGTAGTAACAAAGCACAGACGTTATGACAGGGTATTTTTGCCATACAAGGAAGGAGTTACTCCCCAGGATGTGCGAGGTGCCAGAAAGCATCTCTCTTGGATATGTCTCAAATATCTGTCCAGACTTTCATCAGGGAATGTTGAAAACAACTGCACTGAATCCATCAAAACTGCAACACTCCTTTCCGTCTGTCCTTCTGATCCAAGATGTGTCTCTTTACTAACACAGTTTACAGCTGGAACATTCGACACCCAGTTGAAACAAGCTCTATCTGAGTTTCTGCTTATGCTTTCCAAAGATGCACCAGTTTCAACTGTTGTACCATACAGATACTTGGACATCATCAGACAAATTGCCCAAAGTGTCACATCAGGGGACAAAGACATCAGCGTGTTGAAATGTTTTGCCCCAGAGCTACACAAAGTCATGCATGCTGCCATCATGGTTAATAGAACTCAAGATATATGTTCCTTTGTAACATATCTTGTAGATTTTGTTGAACAGATCCATTCTACTGATGTACAGTACTGCCCTGCAACACCAACACCAAATACTTACAATCCTGAAGATGGAGTGGCGTATTATTTCAGTACACATGGAAATCGTGTACGACAGCTGCCATCCTACACCATTGGCATGAAGCAAAACTATGACGAATCTCCATCGGATGAACAGAAGTGTGAGAAGCGCTATACCAAGGTGTCCTTGGGAGGCTGGTCCCACTTGTTCCTGTGGTTTTGTCCGATTCATGGCCACTGTTTTGGATTCCACATAATATCTGGACCTGAAGGACGTAAAGATCCCTTTTCCTCAGCCTTCTGTTATCTTGAGGAGCCACCAAAGGAGGTTTTCTATGACTTTGCCTGCTCTCTGTCAGAATTCTCCCTCAACAGGGAGCCCTCATTTTGGCGAGGAACACGGTTCTGGCATGATCTGTTTCATGGATTTTCTCACAGGTGTGGAAACAATTACAGATCATCTCGCATAACGACATTGCAAGGGGCAAATACAGAGATATGTGAACAGTTTAATTCTTTTCTCCAGTGCATAAAATACACAGGAACACACCTCAGCCAGTCACATTTCTGCTTCTTTCTGCAACTCATGATTTATATCTGGAATGAAAGGAAGACAAATCTTTTCACTCGCAGAGTCAATGTAGCTCTCATTGGTGCGGACAGTGTATAGGTCTAAATTCTCTTATCGCACAATATCACAATCCACAAATGATCATGTATGCACAGTGACTCTCTGTCTGTGAGTGAATAAGTGCTTGGGGTTTAACGTCGTACTCAACAATTTTTCAGTCATATGACGACGAAGGAATCATTAGGGTGCATGTACGTGTAATGTGCCTCCTTGGTGCAGGACGGATTTCCACCGCTCTTTTATTTGATGCTGCTTCACTGAGACGACTTACTGAAGGCAAGTAAGCCGCACCGCCCGAGCCATTATACTGATATGGGTCAACCAGTCGTTGCACTATCCCCTTCATGCTGAATGCCAAGCGAGGAAGTTACAACTTCCTCTTTTAAAGTCTTAGGTGTGACTCGATCAAGGATTGATCCTGGATCTACCGGTCCCGAAGTGGACGCTCTACCAACTCTCTCTGCTTATACACTGTGTACCAGTGGATAGCAGCCGAGAGATATATGCTCAGTGACTCCATTTCTGTGATGGCAGACTGTGTTCTAGTGGATAGCAACCAAGAGGTATATGCTCAGTGACTCCCTGTCTGTGATGGCAGACTGTGTACCGGTGGATAGCAACCGAGAGGTATATGCTCAGTGACTCCCTGTCTGTGATGGCAGACTGTGTACCGGTGGATAGCAGCCGAGAGATATATGCTCAGTGACTCCCTTTCCGTGCTTGTGAACTGTGTATCGTTGGATAGTAGCTGAAAGATATGTGCTGAGTGACTCCCTTTCTGTTATGGCTGACTGTGTTCCGGTGAATAGCAGCCGAGAGATGTGTGCTCGGTGACTCCCTGTCTGTGCTTGTGAGCTGTGTACCGGTGGCTAGCAGCTGCGGAAGGTATCATATAAGACAGAAATTTATGAGTATGGCGTTAAACAACAAACACATAAAAAAATAGATTCAAAATGCAAATTTTGAAATGCTCCACATCCAGATGGACATGTAGCCATGCAAAACCCCTGGTAGTGTTTTGAAATGACACACAGTGTGCAACAGGATTTTATTCCTTATTTAATTGATGTTCATACAATCATATTTTAAATAAATGTCAACCGTTCATCAGCTATAGCCTCCGCTTTAAAGTTTGAAATTTTTTCATTGATTTTAAGTTTAGTTTTTGTTTTTTTTTTTAATTTATTGATGTTTTTTATTAAGTCATTTTGATTGAAACTTAAATTTCTTTTTGTACGGTAACACATCTTGTCTAGAAAGGCTCCATGCACGGTTAGAATTTCTTGTACAGAGGGTTTTGTATGTCTTTTTTCCAGTGAGATTTATGAACATTAACAAATTTACCTATATCTTCGAATCAAGAAAGCTTTCACAAATGGCTACCATTTTTGTGCACTGACCTACCTACATAGGAGAACAAGAATAATATTGACAGCCATGTTTCCCTGGCATTTATCTGTTTGGTGGACTGTAAACAAATATTTCTATAAACCATCAATGTATGATTACAGCAACTTTACCCCATTTATATAGTGTCAAAGTTTACCTAATTTTTGCACTTCATTTTCTCTGTGCAAGCTTTCCTCGTCTGTATTAGTACTGGGAGCCTGTTAGACTGGCCCATACCTATACCTCGACGGAATGTTGAAACCATCCACACAATGTCAGAGACTGTTGTCAAGCACAGCTAATCATAGGGTTGCGGTGGCCACCCATAGAACACGGATAGCCAGTCGTGAGTAGCGATTTGCATAACAAAGACTACTCCAGCGAGTCGGTGCTTGAACTCACAAGGTATTTTTTTACTATCATAGCTCAACATTTGCATACCAAAGACCACTACGAACTTCCCACAATGACATCTTTTTTTTCAGCCCCAATGGTTTAGACCTCTATAACATACGAAGTTGTTGAGTCAGTGGCAAGCTCTTATAGCACTATCTATGTAGGGAATGATATCTGTGTATGATGATGTCATTCTATTTTATATTGGTTTGGAGGACAGTACTTGATTGTATCACCTGACTTAAACACCATGCGTTCTAACGAACTGTTCAATCACGCAAGCTGTCGATGTCATCTGAATGTCTTGTTGAACTCTAGTGTCTGTAACTTATGCGGCTCACAATTGTGTCGTATCCCAGACTGCAGCTGAGTTATACAGGTGAAAAGGTTACCTTTTTAGATTTTGTACACTTTTATGCTTTGTATGAATATAGACGCAAAAACCTTCATACTCAATATTTTCATATTGTTTGATAAATGTTTAATAAGGGAACATGTTTGTACCATCAATAAGGCTATACTGGATTTATGAAGATTACTTAGAAACATAAGTTGCTTACATCTCACGGTGCATATTATTGTGGATTATTCATTGTGACTCGACCCGCAATAGCTGTGACATACTTGATATACACTATGTTATTCTGTTGTGCTTTTATCAGCATATTGAGAGTGACTATATGGTAAAACCGCAGGCTTTCATTGAAATAGAACAACAATGTTAAGAAAATTGATCATGGACTTTGTATTCCTTTTATACATATTTATTTATTTGTAATGTCATTGATGTGTATTAAACATACTGACTGCTCTGATGTTTTAAAATGTCTTGTTTTGTTTAATATTATAACAGAAAACGCAGCATCTGACTGAGTATCTGATAAATGTACTAACGTTGGTTGATATTAATTCAGGGGTCTTATGGCAGGACATACAGCAGTAGGCCCCTATATTTACTGACTGCTATTTAAGGTCATATTTAAGAATTTTTGTAACGTTACAAACATTACTTGGTGGTCTTTTTCCTTCACGAACTTTCAGAAAGGAGAATCAAAACTTATCTAACGATGATAGTGAACGAGATTGGTTTGAATACTGGCCTAAATATATACCAGAAACGTATGTTTTAATGATCTACATTTCCAAACAAGAGGTACTCTGGGCAATGCAACCCGAGACACCAAATGTACACACTGATTCTTTATGCGTTAAAGTAAATATTTGCGTCAGATTGTATATATAATATTTGTCATTTATTATTTTCTGAGGAAAACATCACGTACAACGTTCATATGTAATAGCACTTCGTTGGAAAATTTAGTTATTTATTTATGTATCTAAAAAAAATGTTAAGTACGACGTTAAACCCCAAGCATAGATAGCCTACATAAAAAGCTATTTATCTCACTGGAGGTTTACGTCGTACTCAAGAATATTTCACCTATATCACAGCGGCCAGAATTAAGATGAACGGTAACTCGACAGAGCCCGGGAGAAACCCACGACAGTCCGCAGGTTGATCCCAGGCCTTCCCACGTACGGTTGGAGGGAAAGCCAGCATAAGCTGAACTTGAACTCACAGCTATCGATACTCGTGAGAGGACTCCTGGGTAATAATGCTGCACTAGCTAACTTTAGCGGTCTCCAGGGCATTCCGACAGATGAGCTAGCGGTGCTCAGTGGTACTAAGTCACATGGATTGTTTATCCAATTAATATATTGCATATGTCGTGTATTTCATTAATTTCACCACCATGTCGAATTTCAAATATATTAAACTAACAATGATATAACTCTAACCCATATATATGTACTGCGAACTGAGTTATGAGGTGCCACTGCTCACTCATACTAGTGCTGCTGAATTCATTCTTTATGTACGTAACGTGGACAGAATACGTCATGCCTTTTCTTAATTTGATTAAAACATCGCGTTTCAAGAGGAAAAAGGTAGCATTCACCTAACCCTAGCCTAACCCTAACCCAACCCTAGACAGAGACGCCACGGGCGCACTGCTATCTAAGTGAAGAACTGGCACAGCGTACTCCTACAAAGCTAGTTGCTGCTGAATTCATTCTTTATATACGTAATGGGGACAGAATACGTCACGCCTTTTCTTAATTTGATTAAAACATCGCGTTTCAAGAGGAAAAAGGTAGCATTCACCTAACCCTAGCCTAACCCTAACCCAACGCTAGACAGAGACGCCATGGGTGCACTGTTATCTGAGTGATGAACTGGTACCGCGTACTCCTACAAAGCCAGTTGCTGGTGAATCCATTCTTTATGTAAGTAATGTGGACTGAATACGTCATGCCTCTTATGAATTTGAATAAATATCACATTTCAAGAGGAAAAAAACGGTAGCATTGACCTTACCCTACCTAACCCTAACCTAACCCTGGACAAAGACGTCTGCTATCTGAGTGATGAACTGGGACTGCGGACTTCTACAAACCCAGTTGCTCCTGAGTCCATTCTTTATGTACGTAGTCTAAACAGAATATGATCTGTATTTTCTTGATTTTATAAGAATATAGCTTTAGAAACGGGAAAACGTAGATTTTCCTAACCCTAGACATATGTGCACTGCTATCTGAGTGAAAACCAGTGTATAAACGCGAAGCAAGAATATATATAAGTCCTACCTCATATTATAAGCAGGGCTCAAATTGCACAAATTTAACACCACACATATACTTTCGGCCATTTTCTTGCTGTAGATGACATACTTTATAGCCCGTGGGAAAGTCTGCAGCAACTTGCGGGTGGTTGTGGGTTTCGACCGGACTATGCTCCGTTTCCTCCCACCATAATGCTGGCCGCCGTCATATAAGTGAAATGTTCCTGAGTGCGGCGTAAAACCCCAATCAAATAAATAAATATTATGTAATCAGACCCTGCGTTTGAGAAATACTGCATATTGCCAAAATTAAAATCTATTTGGTTATGTCTTGGTTTGAAGTGAATTTGGACACGTAACATCACCACTTGACAGAACCGTTGATGACAAAGAAAACATCTACATGAAGTATATGTCAGGTGAAAGACCATCAAACACTATTCATAAACATATAGTTGGAGTTATACTGTGTGACGGATACCCTCTGGGTGCTACATCCAATTTTAGAATTTGATGTTTAAACACCCATAAAATGAATGGGAAAAAAAATCTAAAAAAATACATGGACCTGTTTTGCTGGACAGTGTTTCTTGTAAATGATTTCAGCCTTTACTTTGACATGAAAACATTTCTTCATTGAAAACAAGAATATAAGCCAACAGTGTGAGTAGAGCAAATTGCATGAAACTTGATGTATTGCTGTTGATATTCTTTAATTTTTTTTTATTTCACACGATCAAAGGTTGCATAAAACTCAGAGAGAAAAGTCTGGCTTATGGTGTGCACAAAAAATGGGGATATAGTTCCCTCTTTGCCAGATTAAAACTTGATTGAATTTGAAACTTTTAACACTATTTATTTATTTGATTGGTGTTTTACGCCGTACTCAAGAATATTTCACTTATACGTCGGCGGCCAGCATTATGGTGGGAGGAAACCGGGCAGAGCCCGGGGGGAAACCCACGACCATCAGCAGGTTGCTGGAAGACCTTCCCACGTACAGCCGGAGAGAAGGTCCGCATAGACAGTGCTTGAACTCACAGCGACCGCATTGGTGAGAGGTCATTACGCAGCGCTGTCATGCTAACCAGCTGAGCCACGGAGGCCCCCCTTTTAAACCATATGATTAGTTATTAATTAATGATACAGTACTTATTTATTACACTTGAATGGCGTAGTTACACACTGCATGTCTGTGCGTACCTGACGTAAATTTTAAGTTACATGTTTGTGGTTCAGATGGCAGCTTTTGAACAGATTCTTCACTGGGGTAACCGGCCTCAATAGCGTCAATAGTGTCTCCTTCGGGGCTGTAGATCCAGGGTTAATCTTGGGTCGTGTCACACTTAAGGTCTTAAAAGAGGAAAGTGTGACTTCCTCACTTGGCGCTAAGCATGAAGCGAATAGTGCAAGGACTGGTTAACCCGTATCAATATAATGGCTCGGGCGGGTCGGCTTACTTTCCTTCGGTAAATTGTCTCAGTGAAGCAGCACTAGATAAAAGAGCGGTAGAAATCTGTCCTGCAACAAGAAGGCCTATTATGTGCACTCTAAGGACTCCTTCGTCATCATATGAAAAATTGTTAAGTACACTTTAAACCCCAGGCACTCACTCACTCACTCTTCAGTGGGTATATAACATTTAACACCAAATCATGGAGGAATAGCGAATACACCAGCATACTTCAGCCTGACAGTTCTTCTAAATTATTTCCATTTTTTTTTTTGGTTTTTACACCTTGAGTCAACCACATTCAAATACAGTTAGTTGTAACGACTGCTTTTGCCAAAGAATATGTATGGCGTAACATTAACCACCGGAAACCTAGAAGTGGTAGACCTTGATTCAAACAACTTCCTTTGTCCTTTTCCCATTTGTCCCATTTCCATTGGCCACTTTGCAAGTCGAAATATTGTGAAGGCATTGAACTACACACATAAGATGATATGCATTCAACATGCTAAGTTTCAGTATATATTCGGCTGTAGTATAGACCACATATAACACCAAACAAGATACAGTAGTTACTGGGAAGATTTGATTGATTGATTTGATTGGTGTTTTACGCCGTTCTCAAGAATATTTCACTTATACGACGGCGGCCAGCATCATGGTGGGTGGAAACCCACGACCATCCGCAGAGTGCTGGCAGACTTTCCCACTTACGGCCGGAGAGGAAGCCAGCATGAGCTGGACTTGAACTCACAGCGACCGCATTGGTGAGAGGCTCCTGGGTCATTACGCTGAGCTAGCGCGCTAACCGACTGAGCCACAGAGGCCCCCTACTGGGAAGAAGTGTCTGAATGAACACAAGGCTTACAATAAACATTATATAATGTTTTATGCAGTTTATATTTATTTATTTATTTGGTGGTGGAAAAACGGGCAGAGCCTGTGGAAACCTATTGGCCTTTGGGGGTTGCTGGCAGACCTTTCCACGTACGGCCTGACAGGATGCAAGCATTAGCTGGACTTGAACTCACACCGACCTCATTAGTGTGAGGCTCCTGGGTCATTGTGCCGCTAACCACCTCGGCCAAGGAGGCCTTATCAGTTTACCTCATCTGTTCTGACACCATTGTGAAAGGGATGAAAGGACACTGTTATCGATTGAGCATGCACACTCATGAACAAATAAATTAATTTGATCACAACACAAATAAGCTTTCAACCATTTATTTATACTTATTTAACCCAAAAATATTACAAATGAACATGGACAAAGAAATATTATTTGAACATTTGAACACCGATAAGGCAGTTAAAGTACTTTTGAAATTTACGGTGTATGACCTAAAATTTGGACCATCACAAAAGTTGTACATTGTGTTGTTTCCGAGAGTTATATTAATGTTAGAAGGGTGCTTGGCGGTTTGTTTGGAAGGTAGGACGATATCCTAAAGGAATAAGTAAGTTATCACACCAAAAATAATATCTGACAACGTTTATTTGCCTCTAAAAATGAGCTTTTGGGTAAAATTTTAAGTCGTTCACCTATGTGTAATATGAATTACACAAATTAAATATTATCACTTTCTCCCTGCACTTTAACAAGTGTGCAAGAGCTTTGCAATTTCTGCATTATGGTACTCATACTATCAGCGAGACTGATATGTAATGAGCTGATTATTACAAAAATATTGTTCTACAATTTATTAATGTTTTGGAAAGATACTTGCACTCTTCCTTCTCAATGAAGGAACCAACAAACATGATCGTAATAATGCAAAATATGCTGACTTTGCACCATGCTAACAATGTGTACTTTCCTGAATATTTAAAATAAATTTATATTGAAACAAAGAAGCCACAGGGATACTCTTCTCCATATTTAGACGTTCCAGAGCATGGTCATTCGAGCATCACTGCACAGTGCATTTATGTCTGTGAAAGGTGTAGGACGCATTTCTGTATGAGGTCTTGGAATGTTGGCCTGCATTTTGCTTGAAGTTCCATGTTGTATGGAGCCCAAATGAATCTTCCTGCTGTTAACATGAAGACAATGACGACAGTGTAAACTGTTCCACCACTTCAGAAAAAATGTAGTTGTCAATCTGCTGATAAATATAACAGATGTTAAGGAGAAAACATATATTTGGCAGAGCTGCATGTAGAAAAGATTTTTAATGAAGCAAATCAAATACTTCAGAAGGAAAATACTTCAGAAGGAAAATAATACATGCACTGAATGCAAATCCTTGTTTACACAAACCGGAATGTCAATTTGAACACATGGCGTTAAAAATTGTCCAAAGCATGTCTATTGACAGCAGGTAATGCCCCTCAGAGAAGGTTGTGGTTTCCCTCGGCACTGTTTCCTCCCATCATAATACTGACTGCCATCATATAAGTAAAATATTCTTGAGCACAACGTAAAACACTAATGAATAAATAAAGAGGAACGATAGGAAAATGAAGAATAAAACTGTGAAATGAAATAAAAGTGTAAAAAAAAAAGTATGGTTAAGAAGTAATATTATTAATTACAGAGTTAATCATGAAGCATCAATATCCCACATATGAAGCACGGGTAAGAGGGTTACAAACACCCTACATCTCCATATGCTGTCTCTGAGTAATCAGACATGTAACCGTGCATGCTTTCCTTCTTATTTACTGCCAACTCAGAGAACAACATCAGCTAAGACGAGCTAAAAAAAGATGATGTAGTTAACAGACACATGACATGAGCTGCAGGATACAGTTATTTTCTGAGATGAAATGTCAGGATTTCCTGCAATTTTTTTTATTTCATGTTAGATATTTTTTGCAAACCATTTTCATCGCTTTGTTTTCACTTCCAGCAAAATCTTGAAAGTTGCTGTAAAAATATTGCCTTATTTACATTGAGTGCACTGAATTACATCTGAAATGATGTAATTTGCCTCATTTTTGAGTTCTAGAAAAAATGCCACACTTAAAACTGGTCATATGACCTATTAAATATGGCCACAGAACCCTAATTTGCATAATTTATTTATTTGATTGATGTTTCATGCTGTACCTAAGAATACTGAACTTATACTATGTATGCAAACACTATGGTAGGAAGAATGCAGGCAGAGCTCGGGGGAACCATCACCATCCATATGGTGGTGACAGACCTTCCCCCTTATGACCAGCAGATCTACTTTGACCATATGGCTACCCCTAGAATGCTACAGCCAATATGCATGTTTTTCTATATTGGGAGCCTTGTAGTTTGTTTACCACTGAAAATTAAAACTTATTGTTTTTAGGGACCTAGGCTACAGGCTTTCGTTTCCAGCATACCAGAGTTTTTTTTAATACATTATCAAGATGTGGCAGGTGGTACAAAAGAAAAATTCTCAGATGAAGATATAGTAAACTTCAGGAACTGACGTATCTATATGTGAGTGTATCTTTGTTCCTATTTTACACAGCACAACAACCAACCCATCAAATTAATCTTGAGAACACAGAGTATAGAGATTATATCAAGATTATACACTAATTAAATCCTTTTTAATTATGTGGTATTAGCAAGACAATCACACGGGCAAGAACATGCAGAACTTTGTAAATGTAAAACTTAATGATGCAGACTAGGACACAAAATGTTATAATTAGGGCTATTAAAAAAATGTACTCTGGGCCCAATTTTTACTAATTCTTTTTCAACACCGAACCTCACTGCTAAGGGATAGTCAAAATATAACAACCGCTAAACAAAATGATATTGCGGTTTGATATTTTTTCCGCTACTTTGTTAGATAATAAAAAGCTTTATAAATGTTGTTGTCCAAAACCACTACACAGATCAAGATGAAATTTGGTATGCTCTTACAGCACTCACAGAGCATTAGAGCTTGCAAAGGGCAATGAATACTGTTGAAGTTTGCTATTGGTCATGTGCGCTATAAGTTCAAGTCCAGCTCATTCTGGCGTTCTATCTATGCGTACGTGGTAAGGTCTACAGCAACTTGTGGGTTTCCTCTGGGGTCTGCCCAGTTTCCTCACACCATAATGCTGGCTGCTGTCATATAACTGAAATATTCATGAGTTCGGTGTAAAAAACACCAATCAAATAAACAAACTAAATAAATTAGTCATGTGACATAAAAAATGACCTGAACTATTAAGTTACGAGTACACTATTAGATGAAGTTTTGCCTGCTGAACTTGAACATGGTTTCATTTTTTTTGTGCGTTGCCCAGAAAATAGCAGATAACACTCAAAAATGGCTGTTTTTCTTATTCTTCAAAGTCACACGAGAAACCTATGGTGAGGTTAAAAATTGGTATGCATGTACATAAATTGCCACACTTTATTTTAGTGTGTTGTAACTATTTTGCCACATCGGACAGTTTTGCCTTTTGTGTAGCCTTTGAGCCACAGAAGTCTACACTGTTTGATGTAGTTTTTGCAATTTTAAAAAAACTCAAAGTGACATCCTAAAAGCTGGAGGTGGGTATCTCTCCTTAACAAATGAAGCTAGAGACATAGTATTAAGGCCTAGCATAATGCCAATGCAAAGACACAAATTTTACCTTTGCAAACCAAAAGCAGGACATGAAAAAAGAAAAAAAAATGCACTTTCTGCAAAATAGTTCAATGTGTTGTAGTTCTGGGCAGTGATTGTAAATATGCAAATATATAGCCTGAAGTGACATCCTTGAAACCAGAAGTGGGTATATCTTCTTATACTCCTATATTTAGCACATGTAACATCCCATCAATTTATGTTATTTGGAAAAAAAAATGCAATGTATGCATGAGCAAATTGGGTAAGGTGATTTGGTGGGCATGTTGAAACTTACATGGTGTTCAAAGGCCAAAAATCCTACTGACGGATTTTTCATTTGTATGCAAATAACGAAGCTGTCTATGTCCTAAACTCTGGTAAATGAGAAATCGTTTTTATGTTTTCTGCAACCAGTTATTAGATAATATTACATAAAACTATGCTATTTGATGAATTTTGAGATTCTGACTGCAAGTCACCAGAAGTTGACTTCTGGAAAAAAATGCAACGAAAATAACTGAAAATGGATCCTTTGAAACTAAGCAAATGAAGAGTTGATACAATGGTAGTTAACAAAGATTGGAGCAAAAAAAACTATAATAAACCTGTTTATAAACAATTGTAAGTATGCTAGATTAAAAAAAGCAAAAGAAGAATACAAGAAATAAGAAAAAAAAGTGGAATTTGTCCCCTCATTACATAAAGATTTCATTAAAATTGCTCATTAAAGTAACTGGTGTGCATGAAATGTAGACTTGACAATATTCCTGTCATTGGATGCTATGTTTTGACTCACACTATGTTTATCACTAAAGGGGCAAGTATCTGAGTATAAGTGGCCTTAAACCTAAAGGTTAACTGGACAGTTACACAAAGTTCTTGTGTAGGTATTTATAATGTAGATAATATGCTGAATTTACACATTCCCCTGCTTGGATGTTGTGTACACCACCTTTGGTGACTACCAGAGTGCTGAAGTATTTTTTTAGAAACAGGGGAAACTCACGACCATCAACAAGTTGCTGCACGACCTTTCCACCAACAGGTTGCCAGCATGAACTGGACTTGCACTCACAGCAACGACATTGGTGAGAGGTTCCTGGGTTCATAGCGCTGTGCTGGCGTGCTAACCCCCTCGGGTATGAAGGCCCAGGCCACTGAAGTAAAACATATATAACAAATATATATAACAAATATACTCTTTGTTGAGTATATATGGATGGGTGAGGTACATGTACGATAAATGCACCTTTTAGGGGCATATTATATGAATGGAATTAATAAAAGAAACCTGCTAGGACAGTGGCCAAATATGATGAAATTCATGAATATTTGTAATTCAACCAGACAGCTACTACAAACAAGGAAATGAAAATGAAAAAAATTACTTAAAATGAACATGCTTTGTTAGTATTTGTGTGTTGTGTACCTTTCATTACGTCACTTTATATTTTAGGTTGCGTATTTATTTCTTTACTAACTTAACTGTTGTTTAATGACATACCGATATGATGGCAGTAACTTTTATGGGTGGAGAAAACTGGAAAAAACAAATGTGTTGTCAAATGCTTACTGTTACCAATGTGCCACAAGTGAGAGAAGGAAAAAACCTTTTGACTACATTAAAGGTTTTAAAAAGCAACTAGGCATGACTTTAAAGAATATTTATAACATAACCATTATTTATCTACATAGCTGGAGTTTTACACTGTACTCCAGAATATTTGACTTACACGATGGCAGCCAGTGCTAAACCGGGCAAAGCTTGGGAAAAATTCACGACCATCTGCCGCTTTCTGGCACACCTTCAAAGATACGAATATAACATTAAAAATAAAGTTAACAGAATGCATCAAGTTGAAAAGTAAAGCACCCTGCAAGGTCATAATTATGGCAAATTGATATTAGTATGACACACTAGAAATCCAGTAACTATTCATGGAGTAAGCAGGATATTAAACTTGATGTGAGGTTACACAAAATGAACACATGCATATAAAATTTTATGAGAATGAGACCTGTGTGACTGACAGGTGGACAGAGGAATGATTGAGCAGACAGAATGACAAATCAAAATTAATGTATGAGTGAATGAATGAATGAGCAGTTCATAAAACTGTATTATGTTCAGAGAGATATGTTAAAATCCTGTCCTCTAAACCAAAATAAACTGAATTTAACAATCCGTGCATCATGGGTGGCAATCTCAACCCTGTGAATGGCTGAGTTATGGTAGTAAAAGACCTGTGAGTTCAACCACCAACTCGCTGAAGTGGTATTTGATATACATTGCTACCCAAGACTGGCTACCTGTGTACTGTGGGTGGCCACTGCAATCATATTTTTGGCTGAGTAAATACTCAGCTGACAACAGATGCCAATGCTTGGGGTATGACATAGGCCAATTAGCACCTTTAGTTTAGGAAAGATACAAAACATTTATGGCAAAGCATCCAGGATGTTGAGAGACATAACGTCTTTCAACCTCTATGCAAATGACGTGAAAATGATGCAGATGTAATGAAATGTTGATAAATATTGGCGCAGTGCTTTAGAAGAGTAACATGGAACATGACAGGAAGATGGACAGGCAGATATATTGATTACAGTATGCAACAAGGCGTTTAACCTGAGACCACACAATGACAACAGAACAGTCCCCTACAGTAACCACATACATACTGCTACCACGTGCTGGTGGTGTAAGCTAGGGCCTGTTTTGAGGACAGGTGTTAGGAACATTAATGTAGAGATCAAAGCATTGTTTGGATATTAGCAGCTACCCAAGACTTTAATTAAAAAATAAAATAAAATATGCAAAACATGATCACATGTGGGCATACAGTGGACATATGTATGTTCCAGTACTTATTGTCTGCACAAAGGACTAAAGGATGCCTTGTTGCTACATGTATCTATGCTAATAGTTATTAACAATTGTGCTGATTAATCAGGGTTTATTTATTTATTTGAACAGTGATTATGCCATACTCAAAAATACCTGACTTACACATAATGTACAAGTGAAGTGATACCTTCAAATACAGTTCTCTAACCCAAATTAAAAAATGACACCGATGTTAAATCTCTAAATATTGCTGCTAAAGCAGCGATGCCGCGTTTCAAGCCGGTATTGCCGGCCTATGCGGTCTCGCTTTTGGTTACCTTAATAGTGTCAATGCATGGCTATAGAACCACCTTAATTAGATAGCCTACATTCTTCATAGCCATTAGTGCACTGTAAGTACACTGTATAGAATGCTTATATAGATGCGCAAAACGAAGTTAACTGACTTTTGGGCAATATTTCAAGGTGTGCATGTCCTCTTTTTTTTGAACACAGCTCAACAATTTTCAGCTTATATAGATGCGCAAAACGAAGTTAACTGACTTTTGGGCAATATTTCAAGGTGTGCATGTCCTCTTTTTTTTGAACACAGCTCAACAATTTTCAGCATACATACAGTACATAAATAGCCCTTTTCACAGCCATTTTCACCTTTACAGCTGTAATGATTTTCTCTTACGTGACCTCCAAATATGGGGGCAATTGCACTTTTTCGGACTTTTGTCGCGATTTGCAACAAAACTATGAAGCACAGAAGTGAATAAAAGACCAGCTTCGTGATCAAACTACGCCAGGTAGAATAGTGGAAATATATAAAAGTATACACATCAGGAAAAAAATAAGACTGGATTCGTGATCAGAATGTCAAACCATGTCAGATGACATACTTACCGTATTCACATTCTACATTCATCCTAGAACACTTACGGATTGTATATGCATTATACATGTATAACATGTACTTGTAAATGTGCCAAAATATAGTATATCGGTCTTTTGTCAAATTTTGAAGCTCTGTACAGCCTCTATTTATTAAGACAGCTCAAAGATTTTCAGCATACATAGAGTACATGTATAGGCCCTTTCACTCAGCAATTCTGAACTTTGTAGCCATATCAGTTTTCTGTCACCTACAAATAGGTCGCAATTTGCAACATAAGTACATCTTACTGGGAAAAAATAAGACCAGATTTGTTATCAGGACATCAAGCTACGTCAGATAGCATATTCAGAATACTGAAATTCAAAAAAATAAAAATTAAAAACCACGCGATATCACTTCTGTTGTACCATGTACAACCTATTTTGCATAAACATTGCATTTTTTCTTCCAAATAGTCTCCAGGAAACGCCTGTTATGTGTGCTAAATTTCAAGTCAATCTGACATAGGGTTGTGGAGAAAATGACTCTCAAACATTTTTATATCAAGCTTATATAGCCGCCACGTCGAACGGGTTGCTGACATCACTTTTGTAAAATTTGTCTACTTGCCTTGGGATGATGTTAGGCCTTCTCTAGCTTCATTGCTTAAGTAGATATACCAACTTCTGGTTTTTATGATGCCACTTTCGGTTTTGCATAAATCAGATACAAACACTTTAAAATATCACAAACTTCCGACTTAACATTTTCACTACAAATGTGTCCCAGTTTTGGTGAGAATAATAATAATGAAAAGAAATAATATTAACGGATACAAGAGGGATTCGAGCATGAATGACTTGAACCCCTAATTAGGTTGTTCAAAGACCTTTCCAAAAAAGAAAGTCATCAAATATTACATTGTCTTAAATATGACTAACCATAATATGCATAAAAATTGCAGAGCAGTGACTTCCTATGTTATTGATCGTGGTGGTTGTAAAAGATGTCATCGTGGACCGTGGTATTTGTATGCACATGGCATACTGCATTTGGCAATCCTGTGATTGGTCAATTGCATGTGACAGGCGCTACATTGAAATTGGGGTTTTTTTACTCACTTTTTCAGGTATCAAATAAATATTCAAAACCTTTCAAGACATTGCCCTTCTTAACAATGTAAGAAATGCCCATCCTAGGGAATATATAAAAAGAGCCAATATTATTAAGAGACATCAAGTAATCACAATAGAGGCTAATTTGTATAGTGTGACGAGTGCCACAGACAGCAAGGACTATTGATGTGTCATTTTGACATCTCCACAGATTCCTGTTTTTTTTTTTTTTTTTTGACTGAACCTTAATCTTGTGGTTGAACTGACTGACTTGGCTGAAACTTATGCTGCATTAGCACAAGAAAGCACCAATCAAACAAAGATGTCAAACACAAAAACTTGAGGTTTAACTGTTAAGTGGTGCATAACTAATAAGTTCTGAAGGTGTCATAGCCTGTCTGTGTTACATAACAGATAAGTGCTTTTGGTGCAAGGCTTATATAAAACCTGAAATAGAACATTTTATTGATTTATTTATTTGATTGGTGTTTTACGCTGTACTCAAGAATATTTCACTTACATGTATACGACGGCGGCCAACATTATGGTGGGAGGAAACCGGGCAGAGCCCGAGAGAAAACCACGACCATCCTCAGGTTGCTGGCAGACCTTCCCACATACGGCCGGAGAGGAAGCCAGCATGAGCTGGACTTGAACTCACAGCGACCGCATTGGTGAGAGACTCCTGGGTCATTACGCTGCCCTTGCACGCTAACCGACTGAGCCACGGAGGCCCCTAAAATAGGACATGCCTAGCAGACTGAAATTATTCAGTGAAGCTCAAATTAGATATGAGATTTTTGTACTTTTTGAAAAACATGACATTTTTCATGGCCAAAGGACAGAGAAAAAGACAGGTGTCAAGGTTTAGGAAAGGAAAAAAAACTATTCAATCAGTGGCAGCAAAGCAAGGCAAAGTGCCAAAAACATATGTACGACTCAGAGCAACAGCATATGTGTGAGATTGCATGGATTGGACAAAAAAAGCCAGAACTCAAAAGCTGAGCAGAACACTTACAGACTGCTGCACCTGGGAAAGACCGCCGAGCTGTGGAATACCGCATCTGCCTACCACTCGACCACGACTCCAAACTGTCCTAAAGGGCTGAACGGGGATCTGGACAGCGAGGTGCCTCGGGGTGTGTGCGTCTCAGAGAGGCTTGTCTGTGCTGAGTGCAGCTTCTCTTCTAAAAGCGGAAAGTTGTACCATAAAGTTACAATCATGCAAAGAAGATGAAAACGTCATCTGCATGTTGGAATGAGCTACACAAGCAATGGAAATGGGTCAGTTACTGAACACCCACAACACGCATGCCTTCTGTTGGCTCATTGCAGGGGGCAAGCAATGTAGTTTGAGACAGTCTAGTCAACCAGGCATCGATGGTAAAGATAATACAGGTCTTACAGGAGATCAGCGATACCGTTACCACAACCTGATCCAATTAACCTAGAAATGACCACGCCTACATGTCAAAGGTGACTGACAAAGGGGTTGAGGTGAAACACATAACCGATGCGGACAATTCATTATACGCAGTAGCCACGGACCAATGTGTTGTAGGCATTACGACAACTGAGCCAGTGCACCACCTGGATACAGAACACTTGGGAAAAAGCCATCGCAGCAAGGTGAAAGCTATGGCGTTCAGTGACGACATGTTCCCCACAAGGACAGCAGAGGGAAAGAAAAATGGGAAACTGGCTTAGTGGATGAACTTGCATCTAGGTGATACAGTGAGCACACAGAGGCCTAGGTGACTTGATGTAGAAACCTGACTTTTGTAACAGATGCCATCGTCCTCTGTTACCAGGGAGATCACAGTTTGTGCAAGCAGTATTTTGCTATGACTGATGAGGATGGCAATCTAATAAATGATCCAGCTAAAATTTGCCTTATGTACCTTTTTCTCAAATGTAGCCCAACATTTGATAGATATTAATAATATAAACAAGGATAATTTTGTTCAAAGACTTGAAAAACTCAGGGAACAAGTCAAGGAAAAAGTTCCTTGTGATACCTTTTAGTCCATACCAAATATCTTGTATGTTTCTGTTTTACAATACCTTTTAAGCCTTGATCAAAATAAGGCCAGTTGCTTAAGCAATGTCAATGATGCACCTCAGTTGCCCCTATTATTCCAAAAACTTTTACCATGAACAAATGTGTTATAACCAGTTCTTTTCCAGAGATATGGAAAATTACTTAAGCTATCTCACTTCACCAAGGGGGTCCAAAGTTGAAAACTGTCGTCCAATATCTGTCCTACTCATTATTTCAAAAATCATTGAAAGACATGTACATAACAGGTAATAGGAGTATCTTTCAAATTTTATACTGCTAAGTGAAAATAAATGTTGTTTTCACCCTCCTTACACTCTTGTGAAACTGTATTGGTGAAAATGGTTGGACACTGGCTTATGGCAACAGATAATGTTGAAGTTATTGGAACTTATACTTCAAGAAGGCATTTGATACTGTTAATCACGATATATTACTTAAAAAACTTGAAGTATACCAATTCACTCAGCTGCTCTTACATTCTTCCAGTGATACCTATCTAACACACAAAAAAAGGTTGTTGTTGGAGAAGAAATGTCTAATACTAAGGATATTAAGGCCAGTGTCTCGCAAGGCTGGCTCCATACTGGGACCTTCACTTTTCAATCCATATATAAATGATCAACCATTAATTCTAAAAGACAGTGGCAATTCTATTGACAACTCTGCTGATGACACAACTATGTACTGGTCCTCAGGCAATAAATCTGACACTGAGCGCAATCTTAACAGCGGTATGGATTATATTATGGACTGGCGCTACAAAAACCTCATGTTCATTAACCCCCAAAAATCTAAATACATGATACTGGGCTCCGGGCAACGGCTGCAGTTAATCAAAGATGTTCCTTTCTCTGTTATACTTGATGGAAGTAAATTCGAACAAGGTATTGGTATTTATATTGATGAACATCTTTCCTGGAACACACAAATCAAAATGTGTGTAAAAAGGTTTCTAAATCGTTAGGGATTCTACGGAAGAAAGCTCTTCTAAAACGTCACTGTATTGATATTTTCTATTAGTGTTATGTTCTTCCTCACTTTGATTTTTGCTGTTCACTACGGGGAAACTGTTCAGTTAAAAGTTGAGAGACGATAGTTAACTTACAGAAAAGAACTGCTGGTTTAATTCTACAAGAAACCAGACACACATCTGAAAAAACTTTGCTGGCAAGACTAAAATGGATGCATTTTAATAAAATTGTAAACTATGAAATTGTTTGCACCATTTAAAAAGCATTACATAATCAATGTCAAGACTACATTAAACAACATTTCCCTCCAAACAAACAACTGCACAATACTGTAATTAGATAAACACAACATAATATCTATTTGCCTAAAGGCAGGACAAATTACATGACAAAAAGTTTTACACGTATGGGCATCAAACTATGGAACTGCCTCCCAATCCACTTAAAAGAAGCCCCTTCCCTATCGAGTTTTTAATCACATTACTTAAAATTACACAACAACTGGAATATACATGTATGCCTTCAATGTACCAATCATCTAGATAATATCTCATCTCTCTCTTAACATTACTTGTTTACAATCTAATTGTAATATGTTGAAACCTAACATGTGCTTTTTTTTTTATTCATTTATTTTATTTTTTGTATTTTTTTTAAATACTTACATGTATTATTATTATTACTGTGGAAAACCTTTTCGTAAGGCTAGGTCCCTGTGACACTGTTGCACACATGTGCGTTGTTCAAAACAAACAGGGGATGGCAAAGGGGTCATCTCCCACTCATTTGGTTTGTTCTCTGTTTGTATGTATGAACGTAAGTCACTTTTCAAAATACACAATGCTTTCTCTTGTTTTATATATACTGATGTATTTTTTTTTATTTGACTCTACATGTTTCCTACATATTGTTTTCTCTGTGAAGGCCTTGGAAGGACCAGTTTCATTGTATACTGACCGAGCTACCCTTAACAAATAAAGATATTATTATTATTAAATTATTAATATATGTGGGCAGGAAGCAAGGGAAATAACTGCATTAAAAACAGTGTTTTGTGAGTGACAATTTTGAACTTGTTGCTAGCCCTGAGACTGAGTATACAATCAGGCAACATGTGGCCTTGGACAATCTGCTCTGAGTAAAACAAGCCACTTGCTCATCAGCAAATGAGTTCCCAAAAACAAACTTTTCTCTCAAACTTTTGAAGAGAGAACACACACTTGCCTTGAATGCTGCAAATGAATAGGCACATCTGTTAAAAAACAATGTGAACTGACATCAGTGCCCATAACAAAGAATTCAAAAGCTGCACATGGACTTTATAAAAGCCAATTTAGAGACAATAGAGCATGTCTTAAAAGAAAAAGTAAAATGTAGCAACTCACAGCCGAAAGTGTGCAGCAAACCAAAAAAAAAAAAAAAAAGTGTCAATGCCTGTTGTACAAAAGAGCGAGATGCTAAAAGTGCTTACAGATAATACATACCATGTCAAAAGCTGCTGCACACAAAAGAGGGAGAAGCCAAAAGTGCTTACAGGTAATACATATTATCATATCAGGTACATTAAATAAGCTGCAATTTCAGGTAAGAAATTCTGTCATGAGGGACACAAGACATATGATGACGAGGAGTATATAGTGTGCTCATAAAGTATGTGTTGTGGCAGGGTGAGTACATGCTGCCACTGAAGAATAATGCCACTAAACACCTCATGCAGTGACATTAGACTGACACTGGGTCCAACCACTTATGTTTGTTTTCTGTAACCTGTCAGTGCTGAGCGTCAAACAAGGCAGCAACAAGTACCAAGTGCAAAATGTTTGGTATGACCTGACCTGGGTTTGATGTATGGTGTCTTGACATCGACAAGGTCAATGTAGTTCCTAGGCCAGGGAAGTGGTCGGGAAATTTATGCTACAGACTGACACTGATATATATGAACAGTTACACACAAGCTCTCAATGACAGTAAAACGCACCGTTTTCTTCTGTGATGTTGCAGTGCGTGTGTATTTCATATATGTTTTATGAGCCCACGTACACTGATAACTGTGGCTTAATAAAGGAAAGAACAAATGAGTTCACCGTTCTGGACTGTCTTGAATCAGGTGTGAAGGAGATTTACGAGTTCCCCATTGATGCAGTTAAGAAAATTTTGAGCGAGTGTGTGAGCAGAAAATAGCATTAGCAAAAAACATTAACATGGATTATAATACCCCAAAGAAATGGGAAGATACTAGGTATGTCCCAGTTATTAATATGTAAGCTGAAAGCAAATACATTAAATGGAACAACTGTATGACAAATACTGATAGCCAAACATTTTTAAACCTAAATTGTTGAGATGGGTATTGATTACAATACATCAATTTAAGAATTACCACAATAGAGTGTACAATTTTAGGATGGGTATTGATTAAGATAAGATGTTCTTACAATGCAAACAACCTTACAAACTAAGTAACATGCAAAAATGAAGCACAAACAATATGGATGAATAGGTGAAAAACAGTTTAGTGACTACCCCCTGTATCAGTCAATGTTGAACCCTCCAAGGACATGTTTGCACAGCTCCGCCACTTGTGAATACTGAGAAGTTAGACACATCAGCTTAGAGAATTGGTTGGCTCCATGTGGGATAACCTGTAACAAGAGTTACTATTTTGTCAGGAAGAATTTGAAATTTTTTTACGTGAATACAAAACAAATGATGAAATGGTAGAAAAGAACATACACTGTTGCCCAAAATGATGGAATAAAATAAATTCAGGTTACACTTCTGGAAAATACTAGTATTTGGTCCTCTCTGCAATACATTTGGCTCTTCCTAACTATTATACGAAGGACCCTTTATGTAAGTGGAAGCCAAAAATTTAGTTACGTGGAAGGGCTTTCGGTTGAGAGCCATGTAAAGCGACACAATTTAAGTTTCGTACTTTCTCTAAGGCTTCACCCCTATATAAACACGCCTTCTGTTTAGGCCATCCCTTATTTCATGGACGCAAATTTTGGCATACAAGTACAGTGTCATGCCTACTCCTACGTCACTAGCGATTCGACAAAGGGTGGTTGCCCTAAGACGGGAAGGGTTTAAACAGGCCGATATTGCCACTTTTGCAGGGATATCACAAAGTACGGTCTCTAAGATTCTGAAACGCGTCAGAGAGGTACATCAGTTAACGCCAGGAAAGTCAACAGGGCATCCACGTTCGACCACAAGACAGGATAGGATACTGATACACCTGTGTCGAACAAACCGCAGAATGCCAGCCAGCCGTCTCCATCTCTTGTGGAGGCAACACGATGGGGTTCGTGTTTCACGCCAAACTGTGAATCGACGACTTATTGATTCAGGGCATCAAGCAAGACGGATGGTCACATGTCCACGTCTGACTGCTCCACATCATGTAGTACGACTCCTTTGGGCTAGAGGTACCAGGTGTTACAGGTCGGCCATTGGCGTCACGTCGTCTTCACGGACGAAAGCAGATACATCCTTCACGGACAAGATGGACGACAAAGGGTTCGGAGATTGCGTGACGAGAACCTCCATGATGACTGTGTCCGGGAGTCCCGTCAAGGTGGTGGCAGTTCAGTGATGGTGTGGGGTGGCAAAACAGAGCTTTTCGTGATGGAAGGAAACGTCAACGCCGCCGTGTATCTGAATATTTTACAGGAACACTGCTTGCCACATGCAAGACAACCCTACAGCAACAACTTTCGGCTTCAAGACGACAACGCCAGGCCACACAGGGCCGTCGTCAGACAATTTCTTTGGGATGAGGGTGTGGAGCAGCTCCCATGGCCAGCTTGTTCGCCTGACATGAACCCCATCGAGCATGCCTGGGATGTCCATGGCCATACGATCAAGGACCGGGACAATGCACCTCAAACCCTGCAAGAATTGGCACAGGCTCTGAGGGAAGAGTGGGACGCTATGCACGTTGACGACATCAACAACCTTGTTGATAGCATGCCGCGGCGTCTCCTTGCCCTCATTCGTGCCAGAGGTGGTCACACACGTTGCTAGAGACTTTTAATCTGTTGCTGAGACTTTATTTGTGCATTCCCATTTGTCAAGTTCATTGATTCATCTGTTTTCATTTGAATCTTATGGTCACATTAAATCTCAACAATTGAAGCAAAAATCTTCTGGTTTTGTATTCCTTTCACCATTTTGCATTCTATGGACGTTTGAACATTGCAAATGGTTCCACCTTTAACCTAAGATGGTAAATCTGTCTAGAATTTTCTTGGTAGCCCAAAATCTTGGGGAAAATCTGGTGCAAATTTGGAAACATCTGGGAACAAAATACAAAATATTTTATTCCATCATTTTGGGCAACAGTGTATGGGTGTAATAAATTGATTATAAGCTTAAGTAGTACGTAAAGTTAAACTTTGGGTTACAGCCAGGAAGGAAAACAGTGATAGAATACACAATATATAAATGCTTAACATTACTAGACACAGTTAAACTACTACGCTTAAATTATACAGTGGGCCTCCGTGGCTCAGTTGGGTTAGCGCGCTAGCGCAGCGTAATGACCAGAAGGGAATGACCCAGAAGGCTCTCACCAATGAGGTCGCTGTGAGTTCAAGTCCAGCTCATGCTGGCTTCCTCTCCGGCTGTAAGTGGGAAGGTCTTCCAGCAACCTGCAGATGGTCGTGGGCTTCCCCCGTTCTCTGCCTGGTTTCCTCCCTCCATAGTGCTGGCCGCCATTGTATAAGTGAAATACTCCTGAGTACGGCGTAAAACATCAATCAAATAAATAAATAAAATTGAATTATACATACAAAAAAAAAACTATAGTGTACAAACAAGCCTGAATTTTTGACAATGTGCATCGACGAGACTTCTGAGTTGACAGTCTGAACTTCACAGCACATTTGTTGAGAGTGCACAATGTATGGTCCTACTACATGCACACCAAAACCGAGGCCAATATCAATGTTACAGAAAGCTTGTACCACATATTGAATTTGATATAAATGAACTTGGGGTAAATTTTATTGTTTGTGACTGAAATTTACAGCAGATAACTGCTCATGGCAGCACATTACAAAGTGAGAAATGACAAGTGATTATTGCCAGGTGGTTGACACACCTCTGACCTTTATGCAACTGAATTTGAAAGCAATGTGTAGTGGTAATTTTGTAACATAACTTAATACTTATTTCAAGAATGTTGAGGTTGTTTCCAGTGAATTGACATATTTGACAGCACATTACAGGTACAAGTGTGAAATACACAGGAAGTTTTCGTTTGACCAGAACAAAATATAGATGTAATCTATAACAACAATACATCAATTTAAAAATTACTACAATAGAGTGTACGATTTTAGGATGGGTATTGATTAAGATAAGATGTTCTTACAAGGCAAACAACCTTACAAACTAAGTAACAAGCAAAAATGAAGCACAAACAATATGGATGAATAGGTGAAAAACAATAAAGTGACTACCCCCTGTATCAGTCAATGTTGAACCCTCCAAGGACATGTTTGCACAGCTCCGCCACTTGTGAATACTGAGAAGTTAGACACATCAGCTTAGAGAATTGGTTGCCTCCATGTGGGATAACCTGTAACAAGAGTTACTATTTTGCCAGCCAAGAATTTGAAATGATTTTTTCAGCTAAATTACACATGAATACAAAACAATTGATGAAACGGTAGAAAAGAACATATGTGTGTGATAAACTGATTATAAGCTTAAGTAGTACATAAAGTTAAACTTTGGGTTACAGCCAGGAAGGAAAACAGTGATAGAATACACAATATATAAATGCTTAACATTACTAGACACAGTTAAACTACTACACTTAAATTCTACAGTGGGCCTCCGTGGCTCAGTCGGTTAGCACGCTAGCGCAGCGTAATGACCCAGAAGGCTCTCACCAATGAGGTCGCTGTGAGTTTAAGTCCAGCTCATGCTGGTTTCCTCTCCGGTTGTAAGTGGGAAGGTCTTCCAGCAACCTGCAGATGGCCGTGGGTTTCCCTCAGTCTCTGCCCGGTTTCCTCACACTTTAATACTGGCCGTCATCGTATAAGTGAAATATTCCTGAGTATGGTGTAAATCACCAATCAAATCAAATAAATAAAATTGAATTATACATACAAAAAAATAAAGTGTACAAACAAGCCTGAATTTTTGACAATGTGCATCGACGTGACTTCTGAGCTGACAGTCTGAACTTCACAGCACATTTGTTGAGAGTGCACATTGTATGGTCCTACTACATGCACACCAAAACCGAGGTCAATATTAATATTACAGAAAGCTTGTACCACAGATTGAATTTGATATAAAGGAGCTTATAATACAAAACATAGATGTAATGTTTGATAACAATACATCAATTTAAGAATTACCATAATAGGGTGTACAATTTGTTTACATGTACATATACACTGCTGTGGAACCTAGTTGTCAATAAAACGTTCGTTTATACAGCCACTCAGAACAAGGCCTGGTGACCTACAGCCCTGACTAATGAACCTTACCTATAAGATTACCGTGCCAATACACATGTACTAAACATGTGTTGATTATATTATTTATATGTGTTTTAGTTTGTAAACACGTATTGAAAGCAAAACTGAAACTGAAGTAAACACATAGTTGTGTAGGGCAGTGATTGCAGGGATACACTCTGTGCATTGTACATGAATTATATTGGTAATGGTAATGACCCGGTAATGAAAAGGGATGTCCTGGACTCTCAGACACAATGTACAATACTAGTACTAGTGGACTAGTACTACAGGAGAGCATAGAGATATGTCACTTTGATTCTGTGCTCATAGCATATCGTTCCCATGATAAACTGCAGTGACAAGTTTCATGCAGTTTTACTCAAACCCTGCATGTTAAGTAGATGGGAGAGGAGTTTGGTGCCACTTTAAATGCATGGAAAAGTTTGTAGTACTACTTGTGTACTTGACAGACAGGGGTGGCACAGTGGCCTGTTGAGAATACCAAATATTTCCTAATGACAGATTTCTTCTTCAATGATGTCATGGCTGCTCTGAGCCAATGATAAGCACACTCTTTTGTAACATGACTAATGTATTGGAGGTGAAAACAAAGTGCTAATTTAACCTAAGTGAGAGAGCCAGCCAGGAAGATTTATCATGAAAATTGAAAAATATAGCTTTCAGGTAATAAAATTTTCATGGAAAAGTAATGAGAATGTGTGTAGCATTCAAATATGATGACTTTTGTGTGCTGTAGTATTTTGAACTTTAGGAATCTGCACATATACAACAATGACAGGCCTAAAGTGCATGCATAGCGAATAGCCCGTAGGCTATCAGCTGCCCATTGAATTACTATGGTACTGAACTATTAACAGCTTATTTCAGCTATACCATGACAATTCAAGTGTTGCGATAGTAATATACAGTACAAACCTTTATAATCAAGTATGAAAAAAATCAAATGCATCCAATATGTTTTAGTTAGTTCCATATTAAGTAAAAGCAGACCCCAGGCTCTCATAAAAGTGCATGACAAATGTGTGCTTGTATTGTAAACAGCTGAATAGACAAGGAACATAAGTGTCTGCAAACTTAAAGGCCGTGGAGATGTATTTGATAGGTAATTTTTGTCTCAAAGGCCGTGACATACTGCAATGGCAACTGTGTCAGGTTTTTATTTATTTATTTTTGTATTTGTTTGATTGGTGTTTTATGCCGTACCAAAGAATGTATCAGGTATTTCAATGGAAGGTGCTCTGACGTTGGTTTGGGCTATCCGTGGCCGAACCTAAAGACTGAGCAATATGGGATCTGATGCACGACACAAGTATATGTGGTTATGTATTACCTTTAGTGGTATCAGTTATTTAAGTATGAATTTTTACTCTTGGAATTACATGTACGTACAGCCACGAAGGCCCAATATATGCATCAAGCCCTGCCCTGTACAAAGCTGTGTGGGGACATTTAACTCAGCCACACAACGACTGGGGTTTACAATACTGTTTGTATCGTAATACTGCACACATTGATAAAATTGGGGCAGGAGCCGAGCCCCGGTGTGAATTTCAAAGTTTGAAATTCACATGTTTAAAGGCGAACCAAATGCGATCAAATGATTTTCTCATGCTATAAGGTACATGCATTAATAAAACTATATTATTACTAAACTACAAATGCTCGGCACCATACCAATACTGCACACAGGCACCTAATATTGCTGGAGGTATGTTGTAAATAATACACACGTCGTTGTTGTTTTGCCGCTTTCTATGGTGCAGTGAATTTGGGCTTTGTATTGTGGCATTTGATTGGTCGAATGGCGCCCTGCCAAGCTTTGTTTGTAAGACACAATCTGATTGAGTCCAACAATTTGCGGTCATTCCATACTGATGTGCTCAACACCCTCCTGTTCCAGAAAATTCCGTATCAGTTCGGTCCGGGGCGGCGTGGCGTTGTCGACGCTGTAGCAAAGGCTTCCTCTTAGGCCTCCTTACCAAATACCCAGCAGTCAGTCTGGATCGCACTAAGCGGCTTGACACAGGAGTATTGGTAAATCTCATCCAGTCAGCGCGTATCTGGTTGGAACTCTTCGTACGGCCATTGCGGCAAAGTCTCACCAGATACCGGTCCTCTCTCTAGGTGGTCTTTCGTGGCCGACCAGACCTCGGTCTAGGCGTACGTCGGCACACCCGTCTGTCAGTGTCGCTTAAAGATTTTGGAGACGGCTCCCTGAGTGACACCAAGAGCTGCTGCAATGTCCTTCTGTTTTGCTCCAGCCAGGCTCATACCAACGATACGGTTGCAGACTACAGCACTCAGTTGACGTCTCATGATCACAGCAGTATTGTTGGAAACACTCTGGAGCACTGGCATGCCTTAACTGAGCTTTTATAAGAGTTACAAGGTTAAATTATAATCATGTCTGCGTACATGACTTTTTCACTGAGAAATGGATGGTCATGCTTTGTCCCAACTGTAATTTTGCTCAGGTGACACAAGCAATAATGGTGTGTATGAGCTGAAAGGGGACATAATCCACTACAACGAACGCATTGGTGAGAGGCTCTTGGGCCATAGCTCGGCGCTGGCATGCTAACCACCTCGGCCACGGAGGCCCCTCGTGCAGATTCACTCTCCACCAATATTTTTGATTTGCATTGAGTATAGGCCAAGATAATCTAAGACTTTCTATATTCTCATATTTGCTGATTTAATAAGATCACTGATTGAATTAGACTCTTTGCTTTCATTAAAGAGGCTATATATAGCGGAGATTTTGGCAAAAAATCTATCAGTGCAAATCCAATCACATTTTTACTTTAATTTTAGAATATCTCAGATAACTATACATTTCACAAAACATTATACCCTAGTCTCTGCACGTTACTTATTAAGTCGGTAATAAAGTTCCTGAAAGTTATAAAAAAAAACGTGTCGCATTATAACTTTTTAAACCTTTATTTTAATACTGTTTAGTATAGCACAGGTTTGATGTTTACTGAAAGGCAATAATTTGTGTTATTATTACAATATAGATTTTTACCTCATATCTCCGGTTTATAGTCTCTTTAATATTAACATATTGTGAGCGCTTGTGATAGTAAAACTGTACGCATATCATGCATAGTGTTCCATTTTTGTCCTAATTCTGGCGTTTAAGGCGAAAATAAAGAGTATGCCACCTATGTCACCAAGGATACTGATAACTTGGGTGTTTTTTTACTTATACTTTTGTGGGGCCTCCGTGGCTCAGTCGGTTAGCGCGCTAGCGCAGCGTAATGACCCAGGAGCCTCTCACCAATGCGGTCGCTGTGAGTTCAAGTCCAGCTCATGCTGGCTTCCTCTCCGGCCGTAAGTGGGAAGGTCTTCCAGCAACCTGCGGATGGTCGTGGGTTTCCGCCGGGCTCTGCCCGGTTTCCACCCACCATAATGCTGGCCGCCGTCGTATAAGTGAAATATTCTTGAGTACGGCGTAAAACACCAATCAAATAAATAAATTTATACTTTTGTTTATTACAGTAGCCTGAATTAGACACAAAATACAACAACGATGCACATTAATAATAAAATAACACAATAAAACTCCCAGAAAAAACCTCGAGCCCCGAGATAATCATCCAATAATAGTGTCACATACATGTGTGCTTCTTCAAAAGCGTGAAGCAAAGCGTATGCGGATAGGTTAATTTCACCTCGGAGCCCGTGATCTTTTTCTGGGAGTTTTCTCGTTTTTTCCTTTTTTCGTCTGCTTTAAAAAAAAAAAAAATCCAACCCGATCGCTTTTTCTGGAAGTTTTTCATTTTTCCTCGGGGGTCTGCTGAAAAAAAAAGAAAAACACCGGCTGCAAAAGTGGAAAAAAAAAACAAACCCACAGTTACAAAAAAAAGAAGAGTAAAGCGCCATGTCCCTTTTACAACTCCGTACATGACCAAAATGTGCATAAAGGGGGGTCCAAATCATGCATAAATTTTTTTATAAAGTTGCTGGGCAAAACAAGCAATGTAGAGGCACACAGTTAAGCATATGCATTAGTCAGTGGTATAAGTTTGTTTTGTTATAATCATTGAGGAATTGATAGAACTGACAATATAAATGGACTGTCACGTTTTGATACATTTTAACATTTATCAGGGAACAGTGTTCATTAAAGTATCCCCATCCCTTTCTTACAGAGCAGGCTGTCGGAAGTTAGCTCCCTTTGATCACTCTCTTGCCTGCAGACGACAAAACGACAACATGGCAGATTGGGAGGAAATTCGACGTCTGGCTGCTGATTTTCAAAGAGCACAGCTGAGCTCCACTGTTCAAAGGTGTGTATAAGACATTCCTTGCTTTCATTTAACCTTTGATACTGATTTTATACATAAATAACAGAGATTTAGATAACCTCATGTGTATTTCTAACTGATGTCGTTGTTGTTGTGGCTGATATGTGTGCTGTCACTTGCTTTCTACAAGATCCATATGTTGCACAACTACCCTAACTATGTCTTAAAATTGTTGTAGCCTGTCACCTGTGTTTTTAGGATCTCATTTAGGGTACACATGTAATTTTGGTTTGTGTGATTTTATGTCACACAATCGTTAAATCGACTCCAAAATGGCAGAACGTGCCGATTTTTCGTGTGGACTGAAAAAAGATGGGTCTTTTTTATCACTCCTGCAAGTTAAATCCATTCCTGAGAGGAAATGTTGTTGAACTCCACAGGAATATTTCCATCTTGCTCGTTGAAATAACTTTGTGCTGTCACTGTGTGTAGGGTTTACCAAATCTCGTAACCACGTGCTGAAAGATGCTGAAATCAACCTAACATCTCCGGCCATAGGTGGGAAGGTCTTGCAGCAACCTGCGGATGGGCCGTGGGTTTCGCCCGGACTCTGCCCAGTTTCCTCCCACCAGAATACTCGCAGCTGTCGTATAAGTGAAATATTCTTGAGTAGGGCCTAAAACACCAATCAAATAAATAAATAAGTCAACCTAGCAAGACAAGACCGTGCAACCAGACTTAAAAGACAACTTTAGCAATGATTTCATCAGCCATCATGTATGTAGAATAGAAAGAACAATTCGCCCTGTCAGACAAATGAGAAAACTGAATTCTAAAGGCCTGTGACTGTCGTGTGCACATCTGCTTCGTTATCCATGTTTTCTGTGGCCTCACATACAAAACGGATTTTGGATGCTCCCAATGCATCTTGAGTGCACACCCGCGATTTTGAAGAGACAATTACATTTTATCAGGTTTTCTGCATATAGCTAGTCTAAAGTTGATTTAAACTTGCAGGAGCGATCAAAAAAACCTATCTCTTCTCAGTCCAGCCAGGAATCGGTGTGTGGCACTGTTTAATTTGGAATTGATTTAACGGCCAACTTTGTTCCGCAGAGTGCCTAGCAGATAGAACCTACCGGGTTTTTGAATTTTAAGGATTAAATGTTGAAGTAGATAAATATCCAAAGATGTTGAAAATAGGCCTCAATGTTTAATTTAAGTAAACTAATTGTAATTTTCATTTGTGTGATTATATTGCAAGTAAACTGTGTAAATCTCTCAGAAATGCCAGAATCCAGGTTAGCATAGAAAACTGGATGTGGCCAAATTTCTTGGAAATTAGCCATTTTTTGCATTTCAGCCATTGTCAAATTAGCAGTGGCCTTTGAAGTTTAAGGTTGTAGCCACTTTTCACAACCAATAAAACAGCAACACATTCTGCTTGGCATTGTCAATTTTCCCACTGTTACATTAATGGGTATCAGGGCACGATGCAGAATTTCAATGAAACAGATATTTGATGTAGTAAACATGCAGCCTCTAGGATAAAGCATTTTCTGTCAAGTGAAGATTAGCACCCACCTCCTGTGAATTGCGAGATCTCACAACATGTCTTTAAAAATAATGGCGACTGCCTGAAATGCAAATGTGACGTATTGGAGTGACACTTGGCTTGATACATCTAACCTAAGTGCATTTATAATTATGTGGAAACGCCAGTGTTTCCAGCCTGGCTTGAACAGCATTAAAATGGTTTTCCATGAAATATATAGAGGATCACTTGCTTTCCACCAATATGACTTACATTTACATCTGTAAACTTAAATGTTGAAAAATGTGTCTTTTCTGAACTCATAAATTGCACCACCGTAGTAGTGAATCATCTTCAGTAAGGTGTTGAACTCAAAACAAATGAAAAAATAAGTACATACATTTATTTGTAGATTATCTGAGAGAAACTGTGTGGAAATAGTCAACAAACTTGTGGAGTTGAAACTCATAGATGTTTTACACACCCAAGATGGAAAGGAATACATTACACCTCAGAATCTGTCAAAGGAAATCAGAGATGAGCTATTTGTTCATGGTGGTAAGTGTTCAGATATAGTCCTGTTAAATGTCACAAAGCAATCGGCAGCATTTAATAACTTTTGCACCATATTTTAGATTTTTTATTTATCATGAACGATGTTGGAGTAGGTTCTGGAATAACTATATCATATATTACCCAGTGCATTTACTCATTGTATTGAGTGACATCAGGTAGCTTTTTAGATTTTTTCGTCGTCAGATTCATCATTTTTAGACATTGTCTAAATATGTATTTATCGGAAAACTTACTGGAGCTGTTTCATGAAAACTGTCCCAAACATTTTTAACTGTTGTTTAACTTTCAGGACGCATCAATCTGGTTGAGCTACAACAAATCCTGAATGTGGATTTCAGTCATGTGGAGAGTAAAGTCAGTGAGATCGTCAGACATGATAAAAACCTGACACTCATTCTTGGTCAGCTTATTGACATGTAAGAAGTCATTCATTGCTTTTAGGAGTATCAGAAACTTAGAGAATGAACTTTAATGTGTGGACATCAAATGCCACTACTAATATTATAGTTTCAAATGGCCTTTGCTGCCATTGTTTTTTTTGCAATCACATATTGAAAATACCAAATTCATTCATCCTTATTTTTTATCAACAAATAAGGAAATAATTTATTATCAACATAATTACTTTAAGAATGTACTAGATGTGTGGAAAAAGTAAAATGCCACAATATTGAATTTTTTTGTGTGGAAAAAAGTGATATCACATGTGTGAAAGTTTGTTTCAAACTTTGATTAATTTTCTTTTGTACATTTGCTTTGATATAAAGGACTTATCTGGAGCGTTTGGCTGATGAAGTGAATGACCGTCTTCAGGAGCAAGGTCAGGTCACTATTGCTGAGCTGGCCAAACTGTATGACCTTCCTGGACAGTTTCTCTCAGAGGTAAACAATGTGAAGAATTATGGTCTGGCTTGTTGTGTTAAAAAGGGAACAAAAAAAATCTTGTTATATTTCTAAATGTAGTATGTATATTTGTCTGAAATAGTGAAATAACTTGTTTGCATAATACATTACATATCCTTGTAGCTTTTAAAGATTGCACAACACTTTTACACAAGCAATTAGGCAGAACTTGGCAATAGAATTATGTGTTAATGCGATAATAATGAAACTTTTTGACATCGTTTTAGAAGTGGTGTATCCCTTCAGATTATTTGGTTCCTAGCAGCAGTTTATTTCCCCTACCACAAATGATAGGCTGTGCCTCTGTCATTAAAAAATAAAGTGAAAAATATCCACATGTTCCATTAACACTAAGCCATCTTTCTAGCATGATCAGATGGATTTTGGTGACATTCAAATTCAAAGGGGCAAAATAAACTATGACTGTTGAATTCGGAACATTTTAATAAAATGGCAGATTAAGAGGACTTGAGATGTGTATGTTTTGAGTCAGACAAACAATGATGACAAACATATGTTTTTAAATCAAATTGACAGAAATATTGAATGAGACATTATTTGATTAATTCTGTGAAAAATGCCAATAGTTGCCTTTTAAGAGCCCTGCCTTCTTCACCGTCTTTTGTGAAAGAAATGTTCAAAGCCATTATCAGCCACAGTGTTCAACATCACAGTAAAGACAGCATGAGTGTGTACGGGATCTTAATTATTCGCTAAGGTGTTACGGCTTCTGTTCCTTACATTGAAAATTGTCAAATACCCTACTTTTTGAAATACATCTGAACATGACATTTTTTTTTAAACAAGACAGATCATGTACTGACAGGAGTAAGCTCCCTTGGTATCACAACATGTACTTTTTTTAGGACTCTGATGTAAGCAAGATTCTTGATGCTACCACAATTTATAACTTTCCACATCAGATTGAAAGCTATTAAAATCTGTTTGTTGCAGGTGATTTTAGAGCAAGTGGGCAATACGATTCATGGACATGTGGACAATTACAACCGTGATGTGCTTTATACCGATGCGTTAGTAGCAAGACATAAGTCTAAAATTCAAGGAGCATTCAGCGCTGTTACCAGGTATAATAAAAATGCTTATTATTTTTAAAGATTTTAAATTTTAAAGAAGAAGTACAATGTTCCTTACTTTAAAGTAAATCTTCTGTAAGGTTTTTTAATGTTAGTTCTTGTGGCTTCTTTCATGTTTAAAGCCATATACATGTACATTTTGTTGTTTTATATCAGTTTATATGATAAAGCAGTATTAATTTCAACATAAATTTGAGTTAAATTTCAGTATCTGTTTTTTGTATGTGTTATCAGACCCACATCTGTGCACAGTGTAATGCATCGGTATGGCCTACAGGAACGTCTTTTCCATTGTAAGTACTAAATTATTCATTATTCAGAATCCTTAACAACTCTTCGGTAAAGTGAGTTTAAAAGATCAGAATATTTATTCTATTCTTCTATAAGAATATTGTGCTGGATATGCGAAGATGTAAGTATTTTATGGTATATAGTTGATTGTTAAAAAAATGTAAATGCAAGTGAAGCTGAACTTGCTGCTGATTTGTATCTTTACGCAGTGTGATTGTGAGATTAAAGGAACCTGGGTATTGGCTGCTGCCTACCAGCTAAATGTTTCACGTGTTGAGCATACAGTTTGGACATGCAGTTAACATGGTTTTATTTCGAATGATCAGACACATACGATTTAATCCCAGTGTCAGACATGGGGTTTATAAAATTTCGTCTTCCGTGTCTCCCACCTTCATAAAACTTCGTCAATAAATTTTTCATAACTTTTCTTATAAATGAAGCTGCCTGAATGTACAATAACCTAGACAGTGGTTTTAGAAAGTTACGAGAAATATAACTTATGAAATTTGTGAAAGTAGCCCAAGCTGATGCAGCTGTGGTTGGAGGATAGCTTTTAGGGCCATTTATCTGCTCTAGCATGAAGTGTGTTGAAGATCAATATTGTCCTGTTGGTGTACATATTGAATTCCCTTATTGCAAAATGGGAAAAGTTTATTAGTTATTTGCCAGGAGCTGGTAGTTTACTCGGGCACATATTTGCAGGCACAATATTAAACACCAATCGGCGAAATGGATAAAATGAGTTGTGAATGATGCACAGCCTTATGGCTTTTTTTTGGTTGTACAGACACTTCAGTTGAATTGAAATTACTGATTAGTGAAATACTAATACTGATGTGACAGGCTGCTGCATTTGTACTGTTGTATGGTAACTGTAAAAATGTAGATAATTTTGCTCATGTGTCCATGTGCTTGTTTCCCTCCCCAGCCGTGCTTGAGGAGTTGGTGAGTTCAAAGAGGTTGGCAGGTTCAGTTTCTGGTGGCAGACAGGAGAAGGCCACATATATCCCTGATATTTACACTAAATCACAAAACAACTGGATCGACTCTTTCTATAAGCAGAATGGGTATCTAGGTGAGTTCATCAAAGTCTCACAGCTATGATAGGACAATCCAGCTTTTGGTTATATTTTTGTGCCCGCCCAGTCTGAAAGTATTTAGGGGATTAATCACTCTTGGGCGTCTGTCTACCTGTCCATTTAGTGATTTTGTTTGCCCATGCAAGCTTTTTTTTTTTTGTTTATTATTTGGAAAAGCTTTTCTTTTGTGATAATGTATATCTCAGATGTGGTGTTCAGTGAGAACTTACAGTTCTGTACTAATCACCATGTGGTCATCGATATACATATATGGCAGTGCATTATGAGGGTTGACTGAAGACGTTTGTTCATTGACGTCTGCAGGCTGTTATACTAAATCAATATGTATAGCTTTATTATGCAACCAGGATGGGTATAAGTATGTCCATGTGGTTTTATAAAATACTTTCATTTGACTTAAATATCTGATATCTGAGATACTGATTCATTATTTGTTTTTTTGGTGTATGATATTCTATCCAATTTGTTTCTTATTCAGAGTATGACAGTGTTCGTCGACTTGGAATTGGTGATGCCAAGAGTTTTATCCAGAAGAGGTTCAAGGGTGAACCTATACTGTATCTGAGTTCGTGCTGTGCTGGCAAGTCGCTACAGGAGCAGGTAGAAGCCAGTGTGGAGGAGTCACTGTCGCAGGGATTATGGATTGATATCATGGTAAGAGCATGGCCACGTTATCCTAGAAAACTTAGTACTGAGTGTAAAGCTGATCAATTTATTTGATTTGATAGGAGTTTTACCCTGCACTCAACAGTATTTTACTTATACAAGGGTGGCCAGCATCATGGTGGGAGGAAACCAAGCAGAGTGCAGAGGAAACCCATGACAGTCTGCAGATTACTGACAGACCTTCCCACATGTGGCTGGATAGGAATGTGCTGGACTCAACGCAGTCAAATTGGCAAGAGGCTTCTGGACCATTTTGCTGTGCTAGAATGCTAATCATTTGGCCACTCAGACCCAGAGTAGAAATTTTAGGTTGAGTTCATGTTTAAATGTGTATGACATGTTTTGTGATTCATTTGATAGGACTTAGTTTTGAGAAATTTGTCAATAGAAATGATTTATTTATTTGATCAGGTGTTAAAGCTGCACTCAAGAAACTTTCACATATTTAATTAGATTTATGGATAGAAGAAATCATGCGGCTGAGTACTTCAGTTTAGCCACCAATGAAACATCTTGAATGTGACAATAAACAACAATCTGATAAATAATTTAATACTAATAATTGTGATGATTTCATAATATAGTGTAGTGTATCATCAGTCAATTAGTCAGTGTATACAAATTGACCCCTTGCATTTTCAGCCCCTGTTACCGTCGGTGTTTTCAACAGAAGATGCCTCGATACTGCTGACTGGCTGCCTCAAGAAACACCCAGATGCTGTGTTATTCTGTGATACCATAGCTGCTAGTAACAAATTCATCACGGAGTGTAGCAAGTCATTTACCCATCTCATCAACAAGAAAGCTGACAAGGTGAGAAATAATATTTAAATAAGATCTTTTTATGATGGGCTGTGTACATGTAACTCTAGAAATAAAGTTTTAATCTGGAATTTTACAATGCCAGGCAATGTGCCATGTTAGATCAAGCAGAAACAGGATGTCGGATCACTCTTACTTCAATATCATGGTTAAAAGGCAAACTGGGGATGTAAGTTATTGATCAAAATCAATGGTATTGCAGCACTTTTGATTTTCTCAATGTGTGTGATTTTGCTTACTTTGAACTACGATGTCTTGGGTATGCAACTGCAGCAAAATAAAAGGTGTGCTTTTTGAAGTTCATGTGGAATACTTGATCGATGCTGATATACGTTTGGTTTGGTGTTGTTTCAACATAATTTATAATTTGTTACATATCAGATTGGAAAGATTTACAGCTATAAGGAATTTTTAATTCAAGATTTTTCATATCATGTAATTTTGAGCATTGGTCTTATTATTCCAAGCGGAATGTTGAGCGAAGTGGTTAAATCTTGTCTTCAAATCACTAGAACACAGGACGTGCTTCAGTTCCAGTCTGGCACAGGGAATTTGTGAATCCCTCCAACTCTCTCCATTTGTGTAGACTTTGTACTAATAAACAGTTTATGATGCTCATGTGACAGTTTATATCTGTATGTCATATATGGAAAAGCTCATCTCTATATTGCCAGTGATCATTGGTTTATCCACAGGTTTGTGCTTTCATGCCATGGGGTAGGTGAAATTTCTTAATTCTGCCATAAAGCAACAGTCAAGATCAAACCAAATCATATTTTTTAAGATGTAGTGTTCATGTAGGATCATTTTATACCTTCAGGAGGCTAAGAATAACCCGTCTCTGTTCACCTCGACCAGTCAGGCCGGTGGTGCTAAGGTTGAGGATGGGAGGGAGGATAAGAAGGAGCAGAGGAGGAAGAGGGCAGCAGGTAGGGCCACTGTCAGGGGATAGGGGAACAGGCAGTACTTCACTGCTTGCGTCTGGAAGTGCCACTGTCAGGATGTATGTGTGGGCATTACTTCACTATTTACATATTGTAGTTCCACTGTCAAGGGATACAGGAATGGGCAGTACTTCACTATTTACATCTTGTTGTTCCACTTTCAGGAGATATGGGAACGGGCAACACTTCACTGTGTGGGTCTGGAAGTGCCACTGTCAGGGGATACAGGGATGGGCATTACTTCACTGCTTACATCTTGTAGGGCCACTGTCAGGGGATACAGGGATGGGCATTACTTCACTGCTTACGTCTTGTAGGGTCACTGTCAGGGGATACAGGGATGGGCATTACTTCACTGCTTACATCTTGTAGGGCCACTGTCAGGGGATACAGGGATGGGCATTACTTCACTGCTTATGTCTTGTAGGGCCACTGTCAGGGGATACAGGGATGGGCATTACTTTACTGCTTAAGTCTTGTAAGGTCACTGTTAGGGGATACAGAATGGGCAGCACTTCACTGGTTGGGTCTGGAAGTGCTACTGTCAGGGGATACAGGAACGTACATTACTCCACTACTTACATCTTGTAGGGCCACTGTCAGGGGACACAAAACAAGCTATTCAAAGCCTTGCAGGCAATTTTAGTTTTGAATTTGCTTTAGTTCATGGAATGCCTGGCTGGCAAATGAATGCCCTCTCAGCTTATATTTTATTTTCTGCAAGTATTTTCTTGTTTTGGTCAATAATTTTATTTGTGTATATTTTGCGACATTTTGTCACATTGTTTGAGACCGTTAACTGTGTGTTCTCCACTCCACTGAGAATGTTTTCTCAACTAATTAACATAGCAATTAGTATAATTACTTGGTAATCACAAAAAAAATAGAAGAAGAAAAAACAGAAAAAAAATGAATTGAGAACAAGAAACAAACCTGATTTTGTGTTTATGTACAAATTTGATATATGAATTTGCATATAAATGCACCTGTAAAATATCAGAATGAGCAAATTCTCTTTTTGGATGAAAAAAAAAGAAAAATTAAATCCTACTTTTGGAATATTTGCTCTGTGTTAATGTGATGGTCGTGTGTAAGAGGATCTACTTGTAAAGGGTTTTCCATAAGGATTTCAGGGTTGTGGTTAACTGTCTGGCTAATCAGTGGTATACCACGAGTGATAGTGTGTCAGAGGTTGACATCCAATAGGCCCTCTTCAGTCAGATTGTATGCTCTCGTACTTCACCCAGGCTAGCACTGTTGTAACGAGTACAATTATTCGGTGTGATAGTGTTTCTCATTAAAGAACAAGATATTTTCATATGCTACCATTTAGCTATTGATGTGTATAGTTGAGACAGTTTGAAAATATTTATACAATGGAAACCGGAGCCAGAAACTATGTGTGGGCAACGGTAACTTGTATCCAAAGTGGCCTGGGAGGTGAATGGGAGAGAGTGTCAGTCAATACCGATGTTTTCTTAACTATTGCTGTCAGCTACAATAGTCTAGACACCCTGTAGCCAGTTTATGCTGTCAAATTTGCTCATTTGCTGGTTAAAATGATGTGATTTGAGGTTTTTATTGAAGCTTAAGGAACATGCTGGATGGACGTATTGAGGAGAGGGCCTGAAAAGTGAACAAAAGCAAGCACACAGTTTTGCTGAGACGATTGTGAAAGTTGAAAAGTCTGTGTGCTTAAGTAGGAGTGGCTACTGTGGGTCATTAGCAGGGCGATGAAAGCACTATCCTATCCCCCTTGTGGGACAGTGTTGTTATTGGGCCTGGTATACACTCGGTTGTCACACCACACCACACACAGTCCCTGATCACATTGCATATATCTTCTGTTGACCAGAAACATGATCTTACATCTACAGGTATTGTATCTTCTGTCAGTAATAATGTTGTATTAAGTTCTTCTGTTCCATACAGTGAACTGTAATCTAGGATTTGTAATAACACAATAGTCAATTAAAAGCAGTAATATTTCATACTTTGGTCCTAGAGGCAGCAGCAGTTTTATTTTAAAAAATTTCAAAATGGAATAAAGATAAAAACAAAACAATCTTTTTATTTTGTATGATCTTGATATTTTTATGATTTTCTTGTTTTTCAAGGCTTTCTTATCATGTTAGTGTGTCTACAGTAGGAAAAACTGCAGAGATAGTCGACATTTTCCACAAATTATATCATTTTCAGGTTTAATTTTTATTTTTGTACCCTCCTCCAACGTTGACTAAAAAATAATTCTGACACTATTAAAGTGCTACTGTTCCATACTTAGATCCATGATGACAGCACCAAAAGTGTATGCTTTTACTCTAAATATGACACCATTAAGAGTGCTAATATACCATACTTTTGTCTACCCTATGCTGTATGGCATATAAGGAAAACTTTACCAGAGTGCGTCAATCTACTATTAAATAAGCATAGAAAAACTGCAAAACACAGTCGCTTAATATAGCCTCAGTTTTGATTTTTTAAAAATATTTCAGCATACCTATTTTAAAGTTTTTTTTTTCATCCTTACATGTTCTGAAATATTGATTACTTTTTGTCTTTATTTAATTGGTGTTAATGCCATACTCAAGAATTTTTCACTTAGGTTTTGACGCTTAGCTTCACGGTGGAGGAGTGCCCATAGTAAACTGCCACACTTTGCCAGGTACTTAACAAAGCCCCTGACTTAAAACCATCATTGGTGGTAGCGCTTTAACTGGGTGTTAATTTATGCTTTTGCATATGCTGATCTAGACAAGTTTAGAAGAAAGTGGAGAGCCTGTCTGTGTGGTTAACTTTTTTGATTAATTAAAGTTAACTTACAGAAATTAGACCATATTCAGGTCGTTTGCACTCTACATGTTGTTTTATGCAATTTTCTTAAAATTTATATTTAATGTGTTACATTTATGTGAATTATGAAGTGTAAGATCTTCTTTATTGTACGTTGTGGCCATCTCAATAAATAAGTGGACATGTGTATATATTGTATGCAGTAGAAGAGTGTCACGTTGACTGTTTCTCCTCATTAGCATGGGATCGGAAAGGATTCTTTGTTATTCCCTAGCTGAAAAAAGGGCTAAATTTGTTTGATTCATGTGGAGGGAATACAGAACAATAATGTTTGATCCAGAGTTTATCATCATGCATATGGTGAAAGCCTCGTGTTTTCTGATAGATACTACAGTGAATGTTGTATTTTGTTATCTTTGTCCGGTGGCATGCTGGGGGGAGCATGGATTTGGCGTTCCTTGTTTGGGTGGATATTTTTCTTGGCTGTCGGTGTTGTAGTCTTCAGTTTGGTGCTGAGGCTGACTTCGAGGACATCTGATCTAGCTGTTAATTCCCTGCCCCACCCGCTTGCCCTGTGGTGGCTGACAGTGTGTATAAGTCACAGACAATTAGCCTGTCTTAAGAGGAGGGCTCTAGTTTTGTCACCTACACACTACCATACATAGCACCTGCTTCCTGCTAAAACCCATCGTCCCTTGCTGGCTGAAGACTTGAAATCAGAAGAACCTATTAAACATTTTGATTGAATCTGAGAAAGAAAAAAGATATTTTTGTGCAAAGATCAGCTGACAGTATGACACCTGTCCATCGGATCTTTTTCATGTTCCAGCTGAAATGCGTGCTTTTGTCGATTGCCCCTGTGTACTGTATCATATTTCACAAACTTAAAATATAACTTCAAATTGTAGTGTTGTGTACTTCCTAAACCCGGCTGGTCTGTGTGTTGTAGATTGTATGTTTTTATTAGGGATAAATCAAATACCTGCATAAAAGAAATGGTCATGTTCACACATTGTGCTAATTAATCCTGAGATAGGAAATGCACAACACATTTTGTGCTGTAAGGGACAAATCTGTACTTTTTTGGTCATGTGTTGAACTGATGTAGATGACATAGATTTAATCATCCACTGTGGTACATAAGCCTTGAGCTTTACCGAGCTGATGTAGATCACATAGGTATGGTAATCCCCTCACTACCAACACCTCACCTGTTCTGTTGGACATTCTTGTGATTAATCTCTATACTTCATGTGGACTAATCGTTAATTCTAACATCGACAAGGTGTGAAAAATGCATGTTTCTCAGTTAATTACCGTTCATCATCAGCATGCATTGCTGGCGTTCACGTCACAAAGTGAAGCAAGTAATAACATCCTTACTTTCATGGGAGGATGTTTTGTTTGGAGTTTAGGACTGTTCCACAATCAGTTGACGTTCAGGTGTGTGATTTAGGATTACATCCCCAAAGTTGCAAATACTAGCTTTGATGGGCTAGTAATGTTTATGGTTAATAAATAGTATGTGAGTAGTTCCTTTGCTTATTTGAAATTAATCTCCATTTTGTTGTAATAAAAAAAAAACCAAAACAACAAAAACAACCTTATCAGTAGACCGTGAATTTGGAAACCAAAGTTCAAACCTCCATGGCTGAGGTGGTTAGTGTGCCAGGGCAGCACAATGACGCAGGAGCCTCTCACAAAAGGGACTGATGTGAGATCAAATCTAGCTCATGCTGTGTTCCTCTCCGGCCTTATGTGGAAGGTATGCCAGCAATCTTTGGATGGTTGTAGCTTACCCAGCCCAGTTTCCTCCCATCTTAATGCTGACTGCCGTGGTATAAGTGAAATATTCTTCAGTGGGATAAATAATAGATAAATAAATATTTGCCAGTCATGGTGATCTTGGGGGGCCTCGCTGGCTCAGTTAGTTAAGATGTTTTTCCCACTAGAGCCAGTCATTCCCTGAATGATGACGTCACAGGTGACCCAAATCTGCTCTTTCTGTTTCCTCTCTACGTTTATGTGTAGAGATTTTACAGGTACCTTGTGAATGCTGGTGGTTTTATGTCCGGCTGTCTGGGTACCCCACCCATAAAGCATTAAACCAGCGTCATATATTTAAAGTGAATCATTCTTGTTTAACGCGAAATTAAAGATTTCCAAATCATTATTAGGTGGATTCTATGCAGCGTAATACTGAGCTGTAATTGAAAATTAAGTTGTTCCTCTGGCTGCTAAGTACATGTACGTGTAACATTGACATTTCTGAAATAGTGGACGTGATAAGCTTTTTTTCATTACAGTGAGATAATAAGTTAAATTTGAGTGGCCTGTTATGACAGATCTTTTGGGACTGTGTGACTAAATCATTCAGAGCTTGAGCTATCTGTATTTGTCTGCAGCAGGGAGTGGGAGTACCAAGAGTGGAGGTGGAGCCCAGGGGAGGGAGATCAAAACCAAGTCTACCAAGAAGAAGGGAGGGAAGAGACAGGAACGGGAGGATAGTGATGAGGAGGGGTCGTCCGCTGTGTCAGACAGACTCCCCAGGGTAGAACTGGAGTTCCTGCGTGTGGAGGAGATAGAAGAGGAGCTGAAGAAGCAGCCCTTCACCAGTGAGTGTCCAGAAGACTTCATGACAGAAATAGCCAGACAGCTATATAGGTAGGCTTATAATATGTCTGTAGAAAATCTTTGTAACAGGTCCAGATTGAAGCCTGGGTGTTGAGATGCTTGTATTTCAGTCGCCAGGTGCGGTTTAAATCTCAGCCCAAAACTTATGTATTCCCCTACAGTCTCAGCTTGTGGGGCCTTGGTGATTAAAAGCAGTTGACGGCGCTCTTGTGTGAGTGTGTACAGTCCTAAGTTTGTTGTAGATCACATGCCTTTCACCAATATTTTTTTTTAGTTTAATTGTACGTTACCAGCAGGAAAGAAATTTAGTAAATGGTGGCATGCAGTGGGTAGTACAGTTTCCTCCAAGCAGAAAACCCCCCAACCTTGAATATTTATTTATTTCATTGGTGTACTCATGAATAGCTCATCTATATGATAGCAGCCAGCATTATGGTTGGAGGAAACTGGGCAGGTCCCAGGTGGACACTCGCGACCATCTGTGGGTTGTTGACAGACCTTGCCATGTACCATGTACGACCAGCAAAAGCTGGACTAAGGCGACCACATTGGTGGGAGGTTCCGTGGCCATTGTGCTGCACTAGTACACAACACCATCTTGAATATGGGTTTGAACAACAATCAAATAAATAAATAAATAAACATTTGAGTTTTTAAACTGTTTTATGGAAAACAGTTAAATGTTGAGCTCTCTGGATTCTCGAACCCATGAACTAGACTGCTGTCATGCAGGTGAAAAATTCTTATCAAGTATGAAGTTAACAACAATCAGATAAATAAATAAATAGATCATTTGTCTGTGTTCATTCATTCTGGAGCAAACAACAGTCATGGAAATAAATAAATTAACAAATTCATAAATCACCTGAAAGTGCTTCACAAATGTCCCAAAACTCTAATTTTGTTATCCATAACAAATCAGATAAATAAATCTTGCCTTGGTGTACTGTAGTCTGCTAGTCTCTGCTTCTGCCATAGGTCACTTTGAGCATTATAGCTTACAGACTCTGAAATGATTACTGCACATTCTTCCCTTGAAAATGTGCGTAAAAATTTACACTTTGTCAGTTTCTTTTAAGTGAAATAATGTAGATTTGGGGAACTGATTCAGGAATGTTGCAGGATTATTTTGATGTGATTTTCCTTAGAAAGTTGTAACAACACAGAAAGTCACTCCTATGTTTACGATGAAGATCTGCTATATGTATATTTCTGTGTTCACCAAGACACTGGGAAATACCCAGTGTATTTGCTAAGTATCTGGCCATGTATGGTTGTTACCTCATTCACGCTCTGTTGTTTGTAGAAACGGGGATGATCTTAGCAGAGAAATGAAAGGCTCTCATTGGGTTCCTCACATGTGCCCAGATCTCGTTCGCACCCAATTTACATCTGTACCTGCTAAGCTTAAAGTAGCAATGTGTGGAACAACTATGGTACTGACATGGCTCTGGGAAACAATTGATGTAATGTGTGCTTTCTGCCCTGCTTTGTCTTTTCAGACCACTTTCTAAACAGTATCAGGAAACGGCCAAGTCCATATTCCTCCAGTCTGCAGGTGCGGCCACAACATCCTCTCGCAAGAAAACACATGGGGAGCTTCAGGAGAAAATATCAGGATTGTGGACCAATGCCAGGCTTTTCGAGAAAGGAATTAAATTTTTTTCAGGTGAGTCCTTTGTTTTTATATACTTTATCTGAGCAGAGCTCATTCTCATCCGAGGGTTATGGAACATGTATGTGAGGTCACATTTTGACAAGCCTCCACAACCTTGGCAAATTTGACAGTTGTCTCGCAAGAATTCTCCATCACACCTCTCAAAACGGGGATACTTTCAGACTTGTGACTCGAAAAGTTGTCCATTCTTGTTAGAAAGGCTTTATGTCTTTACTGAGTTCAGGAGAGAACCCTTTGGGCTCCACCCCCTTACGAGGTCAATTCTTGATGTCCATCCAGCTCTGTGATTGGTTGAATCTGCTGATGGCCTACTCAATGGGATATATCCACACACCTCAACAGTGTCCTCAACATTGTTGCGTAATCTAGTTTACTCAGAGACTGCCGAACAAACCTTACTTTGGCTGCGTCTTATTGATAGCACTTGATTGTAACAGCCACTGCATACATCAAATTCTTGACCTCAGGCAACTCTACAGTATCCATTGCACTCTGTCAGTTGCCTAACTGTACATTGCATTTATTTAGGTAAGCATCCGTTGTGTTGTTTTGCCGGTTCACTGTTTTCTCTGAAGAAAGAACTGTGACTAAAAAACGAGCATTTGTTGAAACAGGTGGTGCATCACTTGAAGTAGATATGAAAAAATAAGTGATAGATATTGTTTCAAGTATTGTGATGACATTTGTTTTCCCATCATCTTAGTTTGGTATTAAATGCTAAATGTTTGAAGTGCTGGCTGTATGATACTTCAGTGCTGTGTACACTTATACCAAGAAGTCAGCATTGCCATAAGCTCCTCTGACACGTTTGGCCATTAAATCTCACTTTGATGAAAAGACCCGAAAACAATAGAATTTCTGACAAAAACTGAAAGTGACTCATGGTAAAAGTTTTATTATCTATTTACAGCTGAATTGCAATTCTGTTTAGGCTTCATTGTGTAGTTTAAGAAAAATTTATCCAGACGGTGTGTTGTACACTATGATATTAAAATCAACATACATTATTCGGGGTTACCAAGGTAAAAAGGATGACAGTTTCTTGCTGAAGCTCAGTTCTTTGTATTACAAGAACTGATTAATAGGTGAGAAGTGAGAAAGTTTGTTAGGTAAAGTTTGTTGTTCCCAAAGGCTTCGAGCACTGTGATTTCCTCTATCTATGAAATTGATTACAGCCAAATCTGGAGTGAAATTGAAGGTCCAGATACCAAAGGTATTTAAAGGTGACTTTGTGACTGTGGATAAAGAAATTTTATAAAATGCAACTTAAAATGATGCTGAAAAAAGGAATTTGTGTGTAAACTAAATTTTTTAATGGTAAACCATCATATTTTTTATTAATTTACTTAGTCTTAATTAGTTTGCCTTGATTAGTTTGTGTAACCCAAATGTTTTCTGGAACTAAAATGGCACTAGATATGGACCTACTGACTGCTGTTATATCAGTGAAATAATCATAGAGTTGAGGAAGCATTAGGTACCAATTAAATAAAAAAAATGTGCTCAGAAAATTTTGGAATTTCATCCTTTGAAAAGCAGAGGAGTGGTAGGAATGGTGTGCATTCTTCAAACACCAACATTTCTGTAATACCACATTTCATATTCCTGTATTGTTTTGTTTTTTCCCAACGAAGGTGTGTCACACACTGTAGACTCTCATTAGTAGTTCTTTGTTTTCAGAAGATACACAGTCACAGCTGATCAAGCACCTGCTCAGGACAGTTTGCTCTGACATCACTAACCTGGGTCTTAGTGCCCTGGCCACAGACAACATGCTGTCTGTTACAGATGAGAATAGCCTTACTCCAGAGGTAATTACATGCATACATAAGTCATGGCAAAGAGGTAATGACACAAACAAACCATCAATCATGAGGTAATTGCACACAAACTCTTTACTCAAAGGTAATTACACAATTTTATCCAGAGGTAACACACTTTGTTATCTCAAGATAAATACACAAATACACAATCCTACCACTAAGGCAATTACAAAATACACAATTCTATTGGCAATTACACAAATACCGTATCTTAACCCAGAGGTTAATACACAAATGTGCCAATTTTGTTCAGGAGGTAAATAGGCAGATACCCCAATCATACGCCAGACGTACATGTAATTACACATTTACCCCAATCTTTAAAAAAAAATAAATACACAGTCCTACCTCAGAGGAAATACACAAATACCCCAATCTTACCCCAGAGGTAAATACACCAGTCTTACCCCAGAGGTAAATACAACAGTCTTACCTCAGAGGTAAATACACAAATACCCCATTCTTACTTGCAGAGGTAAATACAAAGTTCTCCAATCTTACCCCAGGGGTAAATACACACATACCCCACTCTTTCCTCAAAGGTAAATACACCAGTCTTATCCTAGAGGTAAATACACCAGTCTTATCCTAGAGGTAAATACACCAGTCTTATCCTAGAGGTAAATACACCAGTCTTATCCTAGAGGTAAATACACAAAATACCCCAGTCTTACTCCAGATGTAAATACACCAATCCTACCTCAGAGGTAAATACACAAATTCCCCCATTCTTACCTCAGAGGCAAATTCACAAATACTCCAATCTTACCCCAAAGGTAAATACACCCATACCCCACTCTTTCCTCAGAGGTAAATACATGAGTCTTACACTAGAGGTAAATACACCAGTCTTACCGCAGAGGTAAATACACCAGTCTAACCTCAGAGGTATACACAAATATCCCATTCTTACCTGCAGAGGTAAAAGCACAAATACCCCAATCTTACCTCTGAGATAAACACACATATTCCCCCATTCTTACCCCAGAGGTAAGTACACACATACCCCACTCTTACCCCAGAGGTAAGTACACACATACACCAATCCAAGAGGAAATTGATGTGCCAATGTTACCACAGAGGTACCTAAATACACATACGCCAGTCTTACCAGCTGAAGAATTACAACTGATGCAAATAATTCTGATGTGCTGTAAATTTCTGCAGTGACTTTTATTCTCCACACGCCATTAGATTTATCCTCAAAGAGCATTACCTTAAATAAAATTTAAAATCTTATATTTGAAATCGAGAATTGATTTATCAGGACATTGTATCACTTTTGTTCTTTTTCAGGCTCGTTCAAAGCTGATTGGTAAATTACCAGAGAAGCCGCAGGCAATGATGAGCAAACTAAATAACACACTGGGAGGAAAGGTGAGTCTGGTGATTATATAGGACATGGAAGTAAATATAACTTGTGATAGCAACAGTGTACATCAGTCAGGCCATAAAAAAATCTCTATGAATTTTGTTACCTGTTCAGCGTTAGTTAGTTTAGCATCACATGTAGAATTAAACCAACCCTACATTTACAGTACTAAGCATGATTTCCTCCACATGGTAAGGCCCCTGCTAACACTTAAAGGAATTTCTTGCCATGTTCTTCATGATATCAAATATTATCATATTCACCACAGAACATTGTAATCTTTTCTCAGAAAACAGCTGAGGGTACCCATTGATTTGCTTCCAAAATTGGTAGTTCTTGAGATTATGGTATTGTATCGTAAATTGGTATGACTTATTTGCGACAAAAAGATCACGTGTTAATTTCCTGTAGGGGGAAGATGTTTACATGGTACTAAAGGAATCATTAATTACATTCTTTTGTGAATTTCCGAGTGTTTTGTAACAGCAAAGTAGATCATTGTGTGAAGGTCCTCTGATGTGGCTATGCCAGAGTATTTTTTTTCAAGCTGACACATGAAGTACTGAAGGAATGACTATAGATGCAATGGTTTTTTCCTCCTGTCAGGTAAATCCATACTAGTTTGGAGTTTGATAGAAAATATGTGTGTGTCGACAATTTTACATACATGTAACAATGTATGTCAAGCCTGAGTTTTTTTTACAAAACAGTTAGTCAACAATAGGATGTTGTAATTTAAAAAAAATAATAATTAGAATTACATGTACATGATGACTGTCTGTTTGGGTATCTGGTAAAAATGTCAATTCTTTATGTATAATGAAACTAAGGATAGTATTTATGAAAATACGCTCATCTATATGTCTCACTGGTTCAGCTGTGGATTTAAGTCCCAGGGTTTGTCTGGTACCTGACAGATGTCAGTGGTTTACCTCTGAGCACTCTTACTACTCATAAATGTCACAGCCATGGTAAAGGCCTGAGTGAAAAATTTTTGAGTACAGCATTTACAAACAAACAGTGAAATAAAAAAAAGACGAAAAAGGTGCATGTGACAGCCATAAATCCATTTGAAACATGCAAAAGTTTTTCTGGGAAGGATGAATTTTTACTTCCAAAAAAAAAAAAAGGAAAAAATTATCTTGTGTGAATGAAGAGAAATCTGGTGAATTTTATCTCAGATAGTTTCTATTTCTATTATTCACTTGACTGATACCTGAAGTGGACACAAACTATTGCTTTATTGGTTGCAATAAATTCAGATGGATACCACAGAATTTGACGCCTTTTTAACTCTGTCTTAAACCTTCTGTGTGTGTTTTGAGGCATTGTTATTCTTTAAAGAGATGAAGAGTTGCTTTCATTTGCAGAAAGTACTAAGTATTAATTTCTATTATTTTGATCATTCTAAAATGTGTATGGATCCGACAATGTTGACTATAACTGTCCCATAAGGGCCTAGATGATACAGAAATTCATTGTTCAGTCTGAAAGAGTTAGTGTATTTTTATGAATGCAAACAGGATAGAGAGAGTTGAAATATGGTACAATTACAACAACTCTAATGCCTACTGGTGAAGATTGCAGTGTATATACATGTACCTTGTTAACTGACAGACGTCAGCTGTCCTCAGTTGACTAGATGTCATTTACCTCACTGATCACAGATATCAACGGTAACTGATTTAGGAGCACCTAACACTTGCATCAAGTATGTGCTTATGATGACAATGAGTTTCTGTTTATGTACAGCCACCTGGATTCCTTCCACCATAATGCTAGCCTCCGTCACATATGTGAAATATTCTTGAGTACGGCGTAAAACACCAATCAAATAAATAAATAAAATATGTACAGCCATGTATCCATATTTACTCTTTTGCAAGTGACAACTGCTGATATGTTTGATTTTCTATATTTCAGAGTTTGGAAGAGTTTTTCACTCAATTTGATGCACTTTGCAGTGAATATTTGGGAATTATGCTCAAGAAGCCAGATAAAAAAAAAGAAAGGTAATTCTCACGGGTGCTTATTAAATGGTAAACAAGTCCAGCAAAAATGTCTGTAATTTCCCTAACCTTTTCACCTGACTGCTTTTGTGTAAGTGAAAAATTCTTGAGTACAATAATTGATATGAATGTTTTCATATTATTACAAAATGAAATAACACTAATATATGTGAAAGCCATTATGATACCTTCATGTTAATGTCACAAATAAATGTTGTTTGGTTTTGGCAGACAGTTGGTGTTCACTCACCGTCAGGGACTAGCTGAACAGTTACAACGGGAAGACGACCCTGCCATGACCCTTCATCTGACCGTGACGATCCTATTCCAGACCTTCACACAGACCATGGTCCACGCACCGGGCAGAGTCGTTCCTCAGATTATGCAGTTCTTAGAGGACAAGATGGAGAAGCCAACTCATGAAGTTCTCACTCAGTTTCAAGGTGAGTGTAATGTTGTTTTTACTCTACATATAGTTTGTTTGTTTTAATAAGCCACCTCCTCTCGATTGGTTAACCATTTTCTCACCGCCGACATATTTATTAAAGTTGGGAAAAAAAGCCAGGTTTCATGTATTTTTAAGTATACCACTTTGGGTGAAAATTTCATAGTGCCTTTGAATAAAGATAAATGAAATTATAAAGCTGATAGATACATCTATTGGAATTTTTATTTCCATGAACATATATAATGCATGTTGTCATATGTATTCGGTCTGACATTTATATTTTGATTTCAATTGGAATTGCCTGAGATTACATGTAAGTTATTAACCTAAACCGCTGTGCTGCTTGGAGCGTGTCCTGGTCACTTTTGTTCTTTACCCAGACCTGGTGGTGAGTCACATGAAGATGGGTGAGGAGGAGAAAGAGGCCAAAGCCAGATTATGCGCCACCATGTCAGAGATGATACCACAAGTCAGGGTCATTGCCTTGACAACCAAAAGGTCAACACAGACCACAGAAAATGATTAGTCCATGTGTGTTGCATCAATATCACTATAAATCTGCAGGTGTAAAGCAGTTAGGGTACAAGCTAAGGTTAATCTAAATACACATTTACTCACAGGGCTATGAAAGCCACATCAAGCTTTCATTTTTGTTTTGTCTCAAAATGTGCAGCATTTACAAATTTTACTACTGGTTTCTTTTTAGAACCACATGATTTTTCTTCTGCTAATCAGTAGGCATGAGAAGTTTCCTGTTTTGGAGGAAATCTTTTCTTTTTTACAAAAACGTTCTATTTAGAAAAATATTTTTTTTCATGCCATTGTCTGATTACTGAATTAATCATGATTTAATGTTGCTATCACAGTAATCTCAGTGATATCGTGACTACATCATCTTGTAACAAGCATGCCTTAACAGGGATTTATTTGTAGTGCTGCCTCAATGGAACACCATGCAGAAGGGTATGATACATGTACATGTATCGCACCCAGTCAAATTATACTGAAACCATGCAGACCAACGCTTGGCCTAGCAAGCACTAAACACCAAGACGATTCAAGATCTTTAGGCATCACCGAAGGTGGAACACATGTTTCCAGGTTAAGAATCTGACAGTAACTTGTTTGAAAATGTAATGAAAAGTATTTTTGGAGACCAATATCTCCTTTGGGTACTGTGTAGTGGAATTTGATCATGATGTCACTTTCCTCAAACTAAGCAGGGACTGAGAATCCTGTCTTTTCTATGTTTTTTTTGGAAAGCTTTGCTTTGTAGAAGCTCAATCATGTACTTTCATTTTTTCAGCGTAGCTTTCCTGCAGAGGAAAAATAGAGTTATTATAATTTCATCTGTTACACATGATTTTTAACACTTTGTAACAATAGTGTACCTATCAGAATCATACTGGCATTCAAGAAGTAATTTGAATAATTTCAATGTGATTGTATTGAAGTACCATATTGAACATAGTTATTCTCTGTGGGTGTCAAAATGAGTGATGTTGAGCATCATTGTAAAATATTGATAATCACTTTCTGTTTTCAACTTTGATTTGTACAGAATTGAATTATTAAGGAGCATGATTCAGTATTCTTAAGTTGTTGCCTTAAAATGCATGTATCATGTTTCACTCAAATGTGAAATATTTAGCAGTCAGATTATTACCGGTATATCATTTCTGAGAATAAATGTATATTCGTTGTCTATCCAGGGTGTTGTTTTCTTGCTGGTAAATGTATGGGGTATTGTTTATTTCATAGTAAATTGGTCATGAACACAACTGTCATCCTCATCAGTAAATACATTAATACATGTTCAATTTCCGACACTGAAATAAGTATCTCAAGACCAGTGAAACTCACACCTTAAGGCGCAAAGCCTCCGTGTTCTACCAGCTGAGGTACCAAGCCAGATGGGAAGCAAGTGACATTGTCATCTGGGAATACATTAATATATAATGAATTTCCCACAGTAAAATAAGTATCTCGAGACAAGTGAAAATATGGCTCGAGTGAGACTCGAACTCACGACTTAATGTGTCAGTATGTAGAAAAATATATATTGATGTATTCGCTGATGGTGACGGCAGTTGTTGTCGGGGAGAAAAATTAAAAATGATACCTTTTATTAGTGAGATTTAACGATTGGTTATTCACTTCTGTTTGAAACGCAATTCTTGTAGAGTCTTAGTCATAATCAGCCACTGACACTTACAGAGTTGATGCAGTTTTACCAGTAAGCATACGGTTATATTCATTCATTGATTCTTCCATTTATGCATCGTCAAAAATATTACTTTCCACGGTGGGGACAGTAAATCGGTGGCATTCAGTTAGTTTCACAGATTGAATGATATACATGTACAGGTATTTTCGTGAAAATATGGTTTTTGAGTATAATAAACGTGGTGAAATATCGAACTTAAAACCTGATGTATTGGTGGAGAAATGAACGAACTGCAAGTCCCGAAATACCAGCATGACGATTTTTACTGCCACGTAAAGCTTTGTTATGTACTCGATTTCACGACCTTGTTAAATCAAGTGCTGTGAAGTATCCTGGATTTAAATTATTTTAGCAGGAAGCTGTATGAATTACATTGAAACCAATTTCTAATGTGTAGATCTCTTTGCAGAGAATGCTTGTGTGAATTTTTCCAAGATACTTACTAGAAAAGAAGGCCCAGTTTCACAAAGCTCTCTTAACGTTACGAACTCGCAGGTACCATGACGATGTAACGCCTACAGTACTGGTTGCTGTGGTAGTTAAGTGAACGTAGCGCTTAGAGTGCTTCGTGAAATCGTCCCAAAAAAACACGGACTGAAGAAACACCATCAGTTAAAAGGAAAAAATAGGTAGTAACTTTTTCTTGATTTATGAATAAATATTACAGGTTGATCTTAAAAATAAACCTTGTTTCTTTGTTTATTCGTAACAAATGTCTTCGACACTTATAGTGCGAAGGGATTGTTTTCAAATAGAGATAATATAATAATATGAGATTAAATGTATTAAGATTCAAACTTTTGACAAATGGGCGTCCAGAATTTGTAGATAGAAGTCACTTTTCTTAAAGTTAACTGAATCCAAGACATGCTGGAATTCCATGTAGAAGCATAAACTCTCGTTTATGCCAGAACTGGGACAAATGCATGGAACTTATACCTGACCCAGGTATTGATTGTGTGCCTTTCATTATCAAATACATGTATGAATGTAAAAAATATGTAAGAATTAAATCATTATTTTTGTCATGGTCAGGCTTTTTTTTCTTATTTTCCTTATCATTGTCTGTTAGTTTATTCTGCAATTACCAACTTCTAAACTTTCATAATTTTTCATTAGAAATATAGTATCTAAAATTACCATCTTTAAATTAACTAAGACATTAAGTATGCGAGTCTGATGACCATTCCCCTTTATAGGGTGTCAGACAGTACTCCGTGTGCTACCCCATGCCCGGCGTGCCACGCGCGTCTACCCTGACCCTCGCTCCACTATTAAAGGCGAGGATTAGGGCAGCAATTGAAGTGATCATCGACTGTTGACTTCACCAAACAGCACGTTCTCGCTGACAATAAGAAGAAAAGACTTTACATTTTTGTCCCCTTTTTTTCTTTTTCTCTGCTCGTGTCTTATTTGGTCAGGTGTTCACCCAAAAGGATTTATTCACGGGCATTTCCTTATTTTTTTGTAACAACAGGCCAAGGTATAGTTTTCCACCCTGACTGATGCCACCCTGGACTGGTCATCGGTTAATTGGCCAGCCTTGCATAATTAGTGGCCTCATCTCTCCTACGTCTTCCAGGATCCATATCCCGACTCCGGGGTGCGCTTAGGATCAAAGGGAGGAACCCTGATGAAACCTTTCGCCGTGAAGGTGGCTAAGGGGTGGTCCCATCCTCAAACGCCCAAAGTCCCTAATATTTCCGCCTTAAAGGCAGGCCACGTTCGGAACACAGATAAAAATAGAAACAGATACTCAGTTTGGTATCCATTGTGTCCTTCATGGACTGAGTTAAAGAGGCACATCTGTAAAACGCTGGTCTTCTAAACCTCTTCTTTAGATTAGAGTTTAGCTCTTCATTAAATATGCTGGTCCAATTAACTTAACACTAACATTTTCAATGCAGAATAAAATGCCATTTGTCATACCGTTACGGATTATTCAAGTTCAGGCCCACGATCTCCGTGCATCTCCGTTTGACTGATATAGGCCGATATTATATCACTATAAACATACAGCTCAATTCCACTCATATAAACAGGCCTATAGATCACAGTGTCAAAAAGGTTTATATCTACTTAGGCTGACGTGGCATCCATGTTTTAGAATGACTTGCATAAGATGCTGTATGACATTTAAAAAATTTCATCTATAATTACATTAAATATGGTTCTGGCATTTTAAAAAGCTCTGATTTGACACTGACATTGTGAAAGACTCAAAATGTGTTACTGACATTTTAAAAACCTTATTGCAAATGTGATGCCGCCATTTGGCATGATTAATTGAAAAATAAGACTGTCCATGCCGTGCTTTAAATAGATTCAAAAGTGATTTCGACATTTGCATAACTATTTGAAAAATAGCACTGGTATTTAGATTCAGCCGATGGTGTAGCTTAAATTGACTCAAAAGTGATACCGACATATGGGTTGACTCAAAGAGGATGTCGACATTTAAACTATCATAAAGATAGCGCTGATATTACAAAGACTATGATGGTGATTTTCATTTTCATCGACTCATTGAGAGTAATGTCCGTATTTACACTGACTCATTGAAGGTGATAGAGGACATTTAGGTCAAATCAAATACGACGCTGTCATTTATGCTGACTCAGAGGTATGACCGACATTTGGGCTGACTCATTGACGGTGATACCGACATTTATTTATGAATGGTCCATAAGGTGTATGAAGATTTACAATGGCTCATAAGAGATTTTGACCTTTAACCTGTGAGTAACATATAAACTTCTATAATGATTGTGTTTACAGTTATTCAGTGTTTTAAGTGGAGGCTGACATATAGATTTATCCTCTGGCGGGTTATTGACCACTACTTTGCCTGGATGACAGTGCTGATATTTTCTCTGGTTCATATAGCGATATACCTACATTTAATTAGCTGCGCTCTTAAACAGCTTGCATATTTGCTCATTTAAACGTACCACATATTGAAGGTTCAACATCAGCATGAAGCTAGTAAGTGCAAAGGGGTATATGTAGAAGCTGTCCAGTAAAAATGAAACTATATTTTATCAACAACAGACTACGGTTCTTAACACGGCTTTATGTACAATGTGTGAACGGAGTTGCAACATGATAAACCAAGTTCAAAAGTATTTTATCTGAACGAAGCTGTCAAATTATACTCTAAACTGATTGTCTTGGTAGTTTCTGATGCTGGAGCAATAAGTGGTGAATATAGGTTTCAGAAAATATAACATTTGCTTTCTAAACGCTTTTCTGTAATCCTCTGTATTTAAGATTTCTAACAAAAACCACCAGAATATAGCGTTGTGTTGTGCGCTTTAGCAATTATAGGTCCTTGAACGTTTGATCTACTCGTTTGATTTCAATTACACATACGCTGTTATACGTATCTACATATAATTACTGAAGTGCAAAATGTCTATAGCTTTGCAACTGCGGAAAAATAACCGTTACTTTAGCTTCTTTGTAAAGTCGTCTGTGCGTCATGCTAATGAAAATAATTGAAACCATATAGCAATGGTTATTATTTAATTCCGAAAAGTTTGACGTGATAACCAGTACTGTGGCACGAAAAAAGTTAAAGACGTGTGATAACTGGCAATGACACACAGCCGGTGAAATAAGGTCTCTTGTCAATTTACCTCTGTCAGGGTTTTATTCTGAGCACCATGGCTAAAGTAAAAGGATGAGAATTAGGGCAAAAGAAAATAAATAAAATGATGCAGTGATGTTAATTGCCGTTTATTAGACGTCACTGGTCTCGAATTACCCAAAATGTTTACATGTATCCCGAGCTTAGAAACGAATATTCAGCTGTATAAATAATTACAGTTCTTTATATTTAGTCTAGCAATGCCCATATCTCATCATTTAGCCACAAAAGTATGGCTGCTGCTCTCGATACTAAACGGTTGATTTTAAATTGCTTGACGCGAAAACCCTCACAAAACGGTCTTAATTTCAACGCTGCGTACATTACTATCGTCAAAACTAGTGTAACATCTACGTATAATCTGCAGATACAGACTTGAATGTTTTCAGACATCATGCTGTTTAAATACACTACACATTCACATTTACGGGTATTATATATGACGATAAGGAAATGAGTTAATGCAGAACTTCTGCATGCATCTGCATCATGTGCGTCCTGTGATGCAATGTATATCAACACTTTCTTCTAGTCAAACAAATTATTTCATCAAAATATATACAGACTACAGACATCAGCCATTTGGTATCATCGAGAAAACACGAATTCCGCTGTCTTTTGAAACACGTTTAAATCCTTCCTGACATATATTTTCATGTATCGAATCTGTTCCCTAATCTACTCATTTATTTTGTGTTGTTTGGGGTGTTTTTGTTTACCTCCCACTGAATGCTCATATAGCGTATAGCTTCACTCTTAATACTGAATGCTGGAATCATATAATCCGTAATATTAATTTATCAGTCAGCTGTTGAAAGAGGCCCTTTGAACAGTTATGTTCCTAATTTCAAGAGTTTTAAGGAGTTTTTCTAATTTCAAAATTTTATCATAGTTCGTTATTTTTAAAATATATATGTCAAATCAAAACTGGTGTATGATATGGGTATCTGGTAAGCTTTTCAAGGTGTCGGAATAACATCCTAATATTTAGAAAATTTTATGTGCAAAGTATATCTGCGTTTTCACGCAATATCTTCACAAGGCTTAAATGGATCAAACTTAAATGAACAAAACCAGACTATTGTTTCAAGACATTTGAAGAGTAAACTGTCAGATGTATTGTGAAGAGGCACTTATGGGATTGTTAGCTGAACATGTGTGGTAAAAAGCTGAAACACGATTCCAGGTATTACTTTGTTGTAAATTCACCGCAAATTCGTTGAACCAATGATACCGGTGCGTTGTACTGATGGCAATATATGTAATGTTTTAAGTGTCGAGATTGTCTAGATTCATGTGGTGGGTTCACGTACATTCTCTTCAACTCTGCACACTGCATCTGTCTTGTCAAAATCTTGGCTAACCACACATTTTCGAAAATATATAGCCTCCATTTCACTACTGCTGTTTTCAAAAACAGGACAAGCCTATATATCATTATTATTGCTTTTAAACAATTAATAGTTGTATAAATTTTTGTAACATCATAGATGTAGGCTGATAAATATACCTTCAAAATTAAAAACCGGCTTCAGAAAGCAGCGTTGATTTTGATTGGCCTACATTAAATAATGACCAGGATGAAACTCAATCTGACCAGTATTTAGTCTTATTTTATTTAGTAAATGAAACATTACTTATCAAGCTTTTCGTTACGATATTATTTCTAAAGAAAAATATACGTGGCAAATTAAACTAGATATTCACGTTACATAATATATACCTCAGTTTTTGATGTTGCACAAATTTTCCCTGGCTGGAATCTTATTTATTTCTAATGCACGAACAGACCGAAAGTTGTTTGAAAATAAACCACTTCTGAAAAAATTACATGTAATTCACACACACATACAAAAGTGTTGCAGGTTCTACAGAGTCTCTTCTGTTTGGGGAATTAGATATTTCCATTGTGCTGCTTTTCCTCGATTGATTTCCTTGAAAAGTCAGCAGAATTGCTTTAATCTTTTAATTAAACAAATTGATCTGATAGAAGGGCGATTCAGATCCGTAGTCTTATAAAACGCCTCAAATGGTTTTAGCATTTGTGAAAAGTGTTCAATTGTGCAAGTCGCTGAGCGCATGATTTTACAAGTTGTTTATTGTCAAATTATCAAGGGAGATTTTCTAATTAGTCACCGGTTGTTTAGTGTCCGGAACATCTGGACATCTGTGCTCTTTAAAAGCCTCGGCCCTTCCCCGAGAGTCATAAAACGCAGGACATAGGAGAGTGGTACTTGGCGGGGTCGGGATCATGGGCGCCAAAGTAAAGGGACAAAGGTATACAAATACGACCCACTCTAGCCAGCTAATCCGCGGTTTATGTCATTGTTGGTATAAAAATGATTATGTGGAGGTTAATTCCTGGGCAAACCCTTTGCGACAAACCGAGTTCGGCTTTTCGAAGCACCGTTTGAAGTTTACTCGTCCAGGTAACTTAATGACCTTTGTGTTATAAAGGGTCCTCAACACCAGAGCCATTGTCAGGTGTAAAGGAAGTTGTGAATTGGTACAAAGACTTACAATCCCCCATGGACCATAAAAACCAAACCTGCTTGACCTTAACTGCGTTATTATCGTGGTTTCTTCTTAACACTGGCTTAAATTCCCGAGTGATGCAGTCACTGGAAAGTTATTCGTGTGCTCTGACACCAGAGGAGATGCGAAGGAATCCTTAATAGTATTGAACGGGGCTTAAGACATTAGTTATGTGAATCGTGGAGACGTCGCCTGACGCACTGTTTGCAATAACGACTTCGGACTATACAAAAACCTGAAGCATTTATATACATTATCGAAAGAGAACCATCTAGAATGACCCTTTCTTTTGTTGCCATAAGGGTTGTAGTTTGGAGGAACTTGTGTCAGACACCTTCAGGTAACGGTGGAAATAACTCTTTTCCTAGTGCCCCACACATAATTCGTTAACTCCATTGTTTGTGGAAAGTTGTGGTTGAATATAATAGCATGTAACCATTGGCAGAAATGTCCACTTTACCAGCAGATGGGATCAAAATCCCATGCTATTTATGGTAGTTTCTTGAAAAAAAAATACTCACACACTGTTCAAAGTTGAAATGTCCAAAAACTTCATGCTGGATGAGAACAATTTTTATTTTACTTACAGCCAAAGGTTCAAGCGATAATACAATATTTTTATATTTACGTGAATAAAATCATTTAATATTTTGCGCTAGGTGATCATTATTCCAACTATACGACTTCTATTGAACGTTTTGATAAACCTCTAACTGCAATTAAAAATAAAAACAGCAAAATTAACAGACTGTATGGCTGCAGAGACAATTGACATAATCATTTAGTTTAACATGGAGATGTTGCATGAATATATGATGGTTTAATTCATTTTTAAAAATATGTCGCATAAAGCGAGCGAATCTGTTCATAGCGTTTGATTTCGTTTCTGAATGGCTTGATTTCGAAACATATTTGGTAACTGATGTTGTCGGAGTAAAAGTATCCAAAGTCAGCCACATACATTATGAAAAAAAGGCTGAGGGATCTTTTGGAATGTGGGTGCTCTTTTCAAATTTTTTAAACCTAAAATCACATACTTAAAGTTTTGCTCATATTATATTTTAAACATGTAATCAATAATAGATTTCGTTGCTATGCTTAACGAGAAATACTAAACAATGCCTTTTTGAATATTATTTGCTCATCGATTTATTGCAATGTTCCGTCGAAAAGATTATTTGGTCTGATGAAATTTAGCTGAAACACGCATGGCTAAACCGAGTCACCACGGTGGATATATGTAAAACTGGATCTGAGAGCAATCTGCAAAGGTTTAGAACTTTCCGGATCCCTACATTCATCTCATACATACATATTTATTGTTCATGTATCATATATATGCATATACTGTATGTGTATAATCACGTTTACCAGTCTTCTATCAATTCGCATGTATTGGATTGCTCAACAGGCCTGTAGTCAACATCCCGAACGATCATTTTACAGTTTCACTGAATACCCAATGAAACGACGTTTTGAATAATATGCCTTTTTGGATATTATTTGCTCATCGATTTATTAGACGGAGGCGTATTGGCCATGCAGAGTCATATGGAAGAACTTGGGCCAGACTAACATAACGATGTGCTAATCTTAGCAAGAGTATATCCGCAGATTATTTACCTGAAAAAATTTATTATGTTTACAACAAAGTCAATCTTACGAGGCTAAATGTGTAAGCTATTGTCCAGGTAAATAGATAAATATACAAGCGTATTAACTATTTCCACAATAATGACTATATCTAGCACCAATGCTCGGTTTAGCTCATATATTGTCAACCAAAACCCAGTGGCGTTTATGTGTATATTTGAGCCTGGCTTTAAGTGGTCGACATACCCAATGATTCTCTGCCCTTTGCTTACCCTACGGCGTGACAAATCTTATTTGTCACGGGTTTTTTGGGTACCAAACGTCAATGACCATACCTACCTTAATTGTAGAGACGTGCACCCGACTCCGTACTATCCAATTAAAACTCCAAAAAGTTAAGTAAGAGCAAATGTGTGTGTGCATACGATATATACGTCTCCGAAAGATTCTGTACAAAATTTTAAGCAGAGAAGCAGAACTGTTTTCGTGAAGACAATTTGCGGCCTGCTTGCGTGAACATCTGCTGTTTCGAGAGGAAATGGAAGCATAGAATCCGTCTCGCACTCGGATGCGTTTTCGTGACATTTTTGTTTGAGCTCGTCTTTTCTCTTACAGAAGTTTTAAGTTTTACATAGAGACCCTCTTCACCAGAAACCCTTACGCAAGTTCAAGGGTCACATTTCGGCAGACAATATTAATCCTTCAGAGTATATCTTTTAATTTCTCGAACCTCCTCCAGATTCCGGAAGTTCCTCCGCGATGGGACACAGTCTGGTGGCCTGACACAACGACATGTCGCAAAGCATGCAGAGTCTTTCATTTCGTTATGTCATATACATGCACACGCTCTATCAAGTGTAATAGCATCCAGGTACGGGAAGACAATCTAGTATAATACATGTGCCAAAGCTAATATCTGACGATTGTCTCACTATAGTTTCAAAAAGGACAAAATAAAAGGAATGCAATGTTCCATTCAAAGGATTATTTGGTCTGATAAAATTTTGCTGAGAACAAGCGTGGCTAAACCTAGTCACCACAGTAAATATACGTAAAACTGGATTTGATAGCAATTTGTTCAGGTTGAGAATTTTCCGGATCCGTACATTCATCTCGTACATACGTATTTATTGTACATGTATCGTATATTTGTATATACTGTATATGTATAATCACGTTTACCAGTCTTTACTCAATTCAAATGCATTAAACTGCTCAAGAGGTCTATATTCAACCTTCCGTATACCTTCACTGAACCTTTTACAGTTCCAATGAATTCCCAATGAAACACTATATTTCCTTGCCATTTTGATTATTTGGTGTTTTGCTCAGAGCTTAGGAGGAAAGGGTCAATCCATCGCAGTGCTTTACCGTATACGAGCGTACACTGAGAATGTCCACCACTGGGATTGTAACCTTTTGTTTTAAGTGTATGAGTACACATGGTTATCCAGCTTTGTGAACATTAGCCGTATAGCAAAAAAGCATAATGCAAATGCGAAGTCATTATTTAACAGATCGACATACATTACCTGTCTGCAAATACGGAAAGATCCAGATTTAGGCCCATACAACGTTCCGGATATGGCAAACAGAAGAATCTATAAAGCAATTATTTCCTAAAATTATGGATATGCTGAATGTGATATTTCACGCCAAAGTGCGAACAAATAAAGCTCTGACAAAGAACTGTGCATGTTGCACAGGTATTCTGTCTTGGACATTTTGGGAATAATTAGGAGTTTGTCTGAAATACGGCAAAACTAATTAGTATTTACATCGTTAACTGTCTATAGCGCAGAATTATTCGGAAGTGGACTTACTTCATTTAGAGACAGGTGGTTTCGAATACTGCCATTACCTTTGGCCAGAATTTCTGAACATCATTTGAAGTGAAACTCAGTTTTTCGACGAAAACGAGGCAAAACAAAAGCTTATGTCAGAGTACTTTATCCCAAATGACAACTTTCATGAAAAGGCTTACTGTATATTCGTACAGTCAATACAGTTTCATAGGTTTGTTTAGATTTAAATACGAAATTAAAACCAAATACACGGTGAAAACATGAAAGGCGCCGCCATTGAACATCTATCCGTTTGAAGCTGCTTAAAGTCCCTCTGAGAGTTGACTAGTTGACTGGGGTGGATTCACCTGAACAAATGAAATATAAGCGAATTAGTTAGGCTGTTCAAGTCGCTGTCCAAATAACTGGTCTTTTTATATCCTTCATCCGAGACAAACAACCCAGTAGAGTGCGTGGTAGATGTAAACTGCATGTCCCTATGGCCATTGTAATTTGTGTTTTTGTACATATGCAGCACTGGATTCCACAAACCACCAAAATTAGTTTTTGACAGCATTTCTTGGCAATATTATTTCCTACCAAAAAGTTACGACAAAAGGAATTTTCCCGCGTACAACGGCGACAGGTAAAAGCTGAAATTATCACTGTTGTCATGCAGTGCATATGAGAAACCTTTACCAGTCTGCCCACAAATCGTCATAACAATGAAAAGTAGACTGTACAGCTTGGACCCGAATTTCTTTTTTCGGGAAAGTTTCTATATCTTAGTCTTATATGAATATTAATGATTATAGCATAGAGAGTAAAACCAGAATAGCGACAACATTTTGGTCGTTAGTAGATGGCCACACGTAATCCGTGAAATCTGACATCTTGCCAGTTGATTTCAGCTAGGGTTTTATTCTAACTATTCATATAAATGTTCTAAAAGTAGCAACATATAGACGCAGAATTGCGTAAAGATTGCAGTCATGTTAATTGCCATTTATTAGACGTCATTGGTCTATAGAAATATTCAAAATAGTATGTCACATTTAATAAGGTGCTTTCTAGACCACACGCACAAGGTGGATTGTGCATTATATTAAAATAATTATGTAAATGATCTGGAAACAGAAGTATGGAGAATACGCCTAGAATGTCTTTTCGAAATTAACAAACGGAGATAACCCCAATCTCAACACTTACTGAATTTAGTTTTGTCATGAAGTTATTACACGAATTGTTTCAACGATTGCTATGGAAACGGACCATGTTGTTATTAGCCGGAAATCACAACCACATGATTAAGGCTGGCTATTTTGATATCAACGTTTGTAGAAAAGCGTTCGTCTTGTATATACCTAACCTCCTATCTATACAGGTGTTGTCTGATTATATTGAAACCTTACTTTCACACCTTCATTCATTTACACCTGTTAAAAATTGCAATTTATAATTTTTTTCATCCCAAAGAAATTCTATATTCTTATCTAATAGCTAATTTCCAGAAAAAAAATGTCTTAACCGCGAAATTATTCGCAGGATAAATTATAGAGTAAATACATACCACCTCCTAAACCTCGGTATATTGTCACAAGCGTAAGAGGTTATACTCGCAAACGAATATGTACATGCCAGTTAAATAAAAGTGTAAAAAAAGAAGGATACCAATTCGCATTTGATTGAAAATAACCGGTTTTAATATAAAGACAAAATGAAATTTGATGGAAATTGTTGATATATATAATGAGTGGAAAGCTGAAAGTATCTTGTAAACTCATGTTATGCGGCGAAAATTCCACGATGTGCTGTCGGCTATGTACTCTTCCATTCACTAACCTGGAACTCGAGTTTTCCGAATGTGCTGTTCTCCAAACTGTGCGCTGCAAAACATGCATGTTACATTTAATCAATAAGCAATAACGCAACATTCAACACAAACTTCGCTAACCGCCATTTTCGATTCGAGTCAGTCGTACTCGGCATCGCCTGATACCAGTAAAAGGAAATGTAATATGGGTATAACGCATTGCTAGGGAACGCCATGCAGACGTCCCTGGAGATTTTTCAAACAATGTTGACTTTTTATGCTTCCGTCTTTAACCCAGAAAAATCAATCATGGTCTTCATGTGTGAAACTTTAGCTCACATGGATTTCCAAACAAATTTTACCTCATTCTTTATCGGTGATATTAATGAAGATATAATTAACCAATAGACGGATAGAATTTGTAGATTAATGCTCTCTACAAATTCTGTTCGTACGGATCTATGTAACAGTAAGTGGTTGACGGCGCTAGTCTTACATTCATTGTTGAAGACCACTTGTCTCCACTTTCACTGCAACCTCAAATTACAGAGGTTAAGCCTGGCACGGAGGTTTAAGCGACCCATAAAAATGATTACCATATAAACAAAAACATTTTAAGATGGCGCTAAACAACAATCATGCAATCACTAAATCAATCAGTCAATCAGTCAAATGTCAATACTTAATCTTCTTGGTCCACAACATTTGTTTCTCGAATCATTTAACTGGGTTAAGCAACAGGACCATCACCGAGTACAGCACAGAGAGTAAAACCAGATCAACGAACACAGCGTTATAGCTGGCAAGCTGGAAAAGGGCCTCTTATCAATTTAGCTCAGTTACAGTTTTATCATAACTATTGATGAATCACTGAGCCACAATAGCTTTGTTTGACGTTTGTTGTCATGATATAAATTGTCCAATAAACGTGCGCGTTTTATTGTAGGACGCCGTCACAATTACCATATATATACAACGACGATTTTTAAGTCGCAGTTTAATTCCCCTCAGAATAGCTTCACCATTACTCGCCATGCCTTATTGTACCCATCAGTATTTCATACGTTGTTTGCCTGCTTTGAAAAAGGGAAACAAACTTCACATCTACACGTTCTTCATTAATGGAAGAATTCATGAGTAGGTCTGGCGGGCTGTTATTTCTTAGTGCAGCTCATGCTGGCCGTACTTGTGAAGGTCTTCCAACAACCTGAAGATGGTCGTGGGTTTCCCCCGGGCTCTGCCCGGTTCCCTTCCACCGTAATGCTGGCCGTCGAAGTATAGGTGAAATATTCTTGAGTACCAATCAAATAAAGAAATAAAAATAGTTAAAGACGTACAGCGTAGAGAGTAAAAACAGAGCAGCGACGACAGTGTGATAGCTGGCAAATGGTCACACGTAACCGGTGAAATACGGCCTCTTGTCAGGGTTTTATTCTAACTGTTCGTGTAAATGCATAAATAGTAGCAATTTACGCGCCTCCTAATACCATGGCTTGATCACTATTAATTTAAAAAATGCAGTGATGTTAAATGCAATTTATTACTCGTCAGTGGTCTCGAATTACTTCGTAATGGAGTGTTGTCATTCTTATGCCAGCTGTCAACCAAAATGGACGTTCCAGATCAATAATCGCAAGGTCAGTTCCCAAACGCAAATCACCAAGGAACTAAGAAAGTATATAAAATTAAGGCGGAATCATGCAAAAAGAAGTGGTCAACTCTTTTCAATGATGTTGGAAAGGCACAAGGAATGTTCTAGCCGAATAAGTAAAATCAGTATTCAAATCGTGTACCATGCTGGTAACGAAAGGTGTCTCAGTTCTGCTTTAACTACAGCTGTTCATATTCAACATGGTGATCAGTTCAACCCGATGAATATGCAGTCCCCTAGCCTCGGTTAGGCGGAATTAGACACAATTATGAAGCAGAATGACACAGATTCTGAACACTAATTATTGTAAAACTTAGAGTGAAGGGATTTGATGGAATAACCTTGACACACTAGTTTTTGCAGGAATAGCATGTGACATTTATTGAAATTGTGCCATAGGGACATGCAGTTAGACCACAAAGGATCCAAAAAATGTTACAAGCCCGAGATATGTACACGCTATATGCAAGACCCCTCAGTATATATGCCTATCTAAGTACGGATAATTTACAGTTTCAAAATTGAAACTATCACTCTTGTTGTATAAGGTCAGCGAGACAGGTAACCGTTGTGGTCCTTGCACAAAGGTTCTTTGAAGAACCATTCACATCGAGAATCAGTATTTTGTGAATGTTTAAGCATCATCGATAAAATTATCCTGCTTTGTACACGTATGTCCTGTACAGGTTACCATGTCAGAACATTCGTGAAAGTCATTGGTAGTTGTATTAATCCTCTTCTGCCACGTGTTCAACCGGTGAATATATAGACATGGATCTTACTGTGTTACGTCGTTCTTTGGAAAACTGTGTTCTGAGTGTTAAATATTTATATATTTATTCATATGATTTTTACTTTTCTACGAAGTCTTATTTTTAGAGTAATTCCAAATCGATAACGGCAAATAAATTGCATCAAGCATCACTGTATTTTCTGCTAAAGCCATGATTCTAGAGTGCGTGTAATTTGCTAATGTTTAAGCAATTACATCAACAGTCAGAATAAACCCTATTTAAGGTAAATCGACAATAGGCCGTATTTCACCGGTTACGTGCGACCATTTGCCAGCAGTCACACTGTCGTCACTACTCTGGTTTTACTCTCTATGCTGTACATCTTAATTACATTCTGTATCAAGCATATTTCACATATACAACTCACGGCGGCCAGCAGTACGGTGGTGCAAATTTATTAGAAAGATATACAAAGCAAAACATACATAAGTGAACTAAATTAAAGTGGTAGAGATTTTCGTTTATTAGATGAATACATGAATCAGCCGAAGAACACGATGAAGGAAAGGTGAATAAATGAAAGATGAAACTACTCACTACCTATCTACTACACCTGTCCAATGCACCTCTAGATCATATACAGTGACCAAAATCAATGTAACAGACAATACAGCGGGAGTATACATACTACGTTATCTGTATAAAAAGATAATCTCGTGGGAACAGAATTTATATATCTTCTTTGTTTTTGGAACTATAACGTAGAACATGAATGGTTCACATTAATTCCCCATGCATTTAGTCAACAGAAGTACGTGGGAAGGTCTTGCAGCAACCTGCGGATGGTTGTGGGTTTCCCCCGGGTTTTGCTCGATTTAATCCCAATATCATGCTGGCCGCCGTCATATAAGTGGAATATTCTTGAGCATGGCGTAAAACACCAATCAAATAAATAAATAAATAAATAAACAAATAAATAAAAAGTTAATAGAGTACCATGTATTTTTTCCGAATATTGGACGAAACTTTCTTTTGTTTTGTGTTGTCTTTTATTTTGCTGAAAAAGAAATGTATTCCGCTTTCGTGAATTAATACGCTTTATCCCAATGTATAAACTAAAACTGGTATAATTGTTATTAGGTTCTGACATGAAAGATTTTAGGAGTGTAAAATTAAAAGGGCTACTCACAGAATTCGGGAAGTCTAAGTTTTCTGCTGCACAAAGCAGTCTATTTGTAAACTGACGGCTCATTCTGATAAACGGATCTTCTTCCAAGTTGTAATTTTGTCCCTTGTACAATTTTTCTCTTCATTCACTTGTCTTGGGCTTTTCAGAATCAATTGACTAACCAGTTACTCCAATGAGTAAATGCGTCCTAACGATGTGCTAAAGCGAATTTTATGTATTGTCATGTAAAACACAAAGTGGCAATATCTAGATTTGAACCATAGACAAACAGGCGAGAACTCTTGTGATCTCTCGATGCATACGGCTACTTTCACTAAAATTCCAGTTGAAATAATTTACTCTAGAAAAATACCAGTAAGCTATACCAGAATTATCCCGAAATGGGAGGAGAGAAGGGTTCTCTTAAGGTGTATAGATCAAAGCGGTTTTTATTTTATTTTTGGAGATCTCATCTAGCAAAACAAATGCACAGCACGCATGAGTCTGCAAAAAGTGAATAAGCACTTTGTATTTTTAGTGAAAAAAACATGAATTCGGAAGCTCTTCAAAGAAAAAAGCTTTCCCGGCGTTGACCAGGTAGGCCTATATGGTGCGATGCTGGTTTGTCGGTGCTCGGGTCCATTCGTCTAGGACCACACACATCAAACGGACGAGCGTTTAGGGTGTTGGGTATCTTTAAGTCCTCCGGGTCAGAGGGGGGAAACTGTCCCGACTTGTCACACTTATATTTATGGGCTTTTACTCCAGCCTTCCCTCACCTGTTACAAATAGCAATTTAGTGAATAGGTTTCCAAGATAAACTTCACAACACAGAGCGAGTGGAAGGTAAGACGAGAGCCAGTCTGAGCTGTATTTGGAGGGCCCAGCGCTGCAGGCCCGGCGACGTATACAGGCAGCGTTTGACACCAGTCAGGTAATTATCCGGGGCTTGGGCAAAATCCGGCTACACCCTCGAGTATCTCATTGAGGACGCACGTAGAAAAGGCCTGGTTAGTTTTCTTTGACCCACTGTCGGTAAATATGTAATTTATCAAAGGCGAATAAAGGGAGTGAATCCGCTACAAACAGTAAAGGAACGGTGTCTATAAGGGTTACAAACAGTGCCCCTAAACCATCCTGACCGCAACTAAAGGATTCGGTGAGAAGGTGATGAATCGATAGAAAAGCCGAACACAAAACAAGCACACAAGACCGTTTCGGATGGCGGATCTTTTACTATTTACACAGATTTGTACATACAAAATACTCTATATTTGTAACATATCATGAACAGTGGCAAAATATACAACGGCTATAAGAGAGAAAAATAACTTAAACATCTTCAATAGAACGGCACACTCAGGACTGGCGGGTCTGTCAAGGCCAGGCGAGGAGGAGGTGGGGATAGGGGGAGGGGATGAAGGACGGCGAACTTGTGGTAGGGATCACTGGATACTGGGAGGATGCAGGTGGGGTGGTAGGCAGAGGATGGATGTGAAAAGGTGGGTAGTGGATCAGGTACGTAGCACACAGTGAGTTTATGTACAGGGGAAAGCCAAACTATGAATCCTATCTATTCATATAACATTATATAACAATTATTAACATGACATGAGGAAGATACAACCACGTGAAATGTGACGTCACAGTTTCAGTAGCATAATGAAATAGGTCGTTCCGCAGTCCTACAACATATATAACGCCCAATCCAAGACGAGGTCGGTGAAAATTCCTGTAGTACAAGTAAATTAATTACCACGAGGAATAATTGTAGACTTGGCTTAATTTCATTCCCTGATAACATGCAAAGGTTGCGAGAGCACGGAAGTGATTTAAATGTTAGGATAACGAAAACTCGGATCGAAAATTGAGCTCAGAGTTGGAAATGTAAATGGCAGGAATTCGTCATGGTTTGTTAATGAGGCCAGCTGCGCGTAAACACGAGGGGTAAGGGGGGATATGTCGTGAGATCACTACTTATATACAGTACCACGTGGTCTGTTGTCTGCTGAGAGTGGCCAATCAGGTTGCCAGACGAGAGATAGTGGGCTTTGGCCCGGTAGTGTAGCCATCACACCACGGCCTCTCCTCATCAAGGGCCAAAACCAGACCTGTTAACCACAGCCAGCTTTCTGTTTACATTGAACACCTGAACAAATTTCACCTGTGGTCCGTTCGCTATGCTCTTAGTTTGCTCAGCTAGCCTACGAGGTCTGTATTATACGTCAAGCAGCACACCTTTTCAGGGTAAGAATGTAACAAACTCGCTCTCGCATCCTTTAAACTCCGAGGTGTCTAAACAATTAAACCCGGGTCTCTCTCACCTAACCTTCCTTCACACCTGGCCGAAATCATAGCGGACTTCAGGTGAGCTTCTAAAAATAAATCAACAATTATAGAGGAAAGATCTTCTGAACAATCATCAGCTTACATTTATACACGAAAAAGAACTTCAGATCAAAATATGCAAATGAAAACTTATATCCTCACAAACAAAGTATAACAATCCTAGTTCACGAAATACCCTAGACGACATCGTCTCCGGCATTTGTTCATGCATGGTACATATACAGACTGAGAGTTCGGCTGAGGTGGAGCAATGTTTAGTGATATCTACCACAGTCACATCCATACATGTATCTACCAAGGCAGTGTTCTCAATACACTGAAATCTTCTGCTCAACTTGGCACATATATCACTTTATAAGTTTTCAGACAGTTTTTTTTCTTCTTGAAGATCCACGGAACAGCTTTGCTCGAGACACCCGCCATCGATCCGGGTCGTTTCCGAATCCGATGCATGTAGTTTTTTTGATGCACTTCCGGTCTGGCAGATTGCATAGCTTGCTCTGGGCCTGTGCGTGGACGGTGAAGAGTACCTGTATGTTAATTAGCCATACATGCTAATCATATCGGAGGTGGGGTCAATGGACTCCAGTTCGATCGTCCGGACTCCCTGGATGGAGCGGCAAACGAACCGAGGTCACAAGGATGATCGAAAGATGGCTGAGATCCCGATAACGTCGGACCCGACACTGTTGTAACAGCCGACGTGGTTGGTAGAGTGTAAGGTGCTGAGGTCCGCAGATAAGGCATTGCACAACTCTGATTGGGTGAGAGATTGCCCACAGGCCCACTCATCCATACACCATACTGTCCTTGAGGAGACGATGTGTTACTCGATAACATGCTATGACTGCCGGCAGACATGTGTGGCCAGTTATCTGAAACCGGTATATTCAAAACTGGAATATTTGGACCAACTTCTCGAGGAAAACTTCCTGAAATTACACAAATATAAGTAGAATTAAGCAATTTCCAAGGAAAAAAAACAGCACGTCAGAAATAAAGTAGAAGACGCATTTCAAAATCTTTCATTATTATGACTGGGTTAAAACTTAGTCATGGCCCTGGTGAATCACTTTGATTGTATACCAAATAACTTTATCGCTGGTTTTGCGCCGCCAAAAGAGAACAAATTTCAGAGTATTTCCTGTCTACAGCTGCCATAACAATATCTTCTCTCGCAAATGGCCTAGCTATTATTGATAGGTCTTACTAAAACTTATCACAAGCTTATATCTCTTTTTCACTATGACGATTACAATGGTCAGTTGTCGTCGTTAGGACTTTGTGCTAGATTGGAGTTATGTAGTGACGAAACTCCAACAAGCGTTTCAATCTGTTCATATGCTTGCAACATAATATCAACGATTAGTTACCATCAAACTGATTTTGTATGGACTCAGCTGAAGAAAAGTAAAGATTTTGCTTAGATTATTTTCACGAATAGACGCGTGGATTGATTCTAGATGGACGACAAAGGAATTAAAAGTCACAGAAAGAAGCTGACGTGAGCAATGAACCATGTCCCAGACTGGTTGTCTACGCTAGATCTGGCCATAAACGACAGGGAAGACACTTAATTTTTGATTGCGATTCGTGGGTGCGGAATTCAACAATACACCTGCCTTTGAAGAAATATCAAACGCGGAAGATGAGACAGACTTCTTAGATTATAATGGTCCTGACAAAGTCAATATTACAAATGTCTTTACTAGGCTTAAATGGGACACGCTTTTGAGTGGGCGAACAACAGTTAGGGAGCCGTTTGAAGTCTATATGGTCTCTGCTAAGGTTAATAACGCCTTCAGGTGGGGTGGAGTGGGGTGGGGTGAGTTTAAACCTGATCAACCAGGCAGGTTTATTAGATGCATGTGAGTTATATTATGGGAAACGAATCACTACGCTTGATATTAGAGACCCATTTAAAACAGACAGATAGAACTATAGATAGCGATTTGGCCGCTCTGGACATTTCAAAGCGAGAGCGACCCGCTGCATAAGGCTTATATGCTTATGTGTTTTACACAAGACCTTTACACCAGCAATCATGAAGTGGCAGAGGACACTTCACTTGAACCACAAGAACAGATACGCATGTTCAAATTTAAAGCAGGCAGAAAAGCTATCTACGGTTTCGAGCTCTCGAACACAGGAGTCGCTACAGACAACATTTTACACTACATCCAGAAGTCTTGTCAATCCGCCTTAAATCTTAAGCCAAACATTTTAAGACAGGAGAATATTTTGTAATTTTAAGATTTACTTTTTGGATTTCATTTGAATTTTGGGTATCACTGAAAACCATTAGTTTTCAATCTCAGAACGGGATTTTGAAGGAGAGGTGGGTGGGGCATCCACTGTTCGTATCAAAAAGTCTAAACTCATTAATTACATGTAGGAACATTTCTAAGCAAAAAAAGCCCTCTTTGGAAGGAAACACTGTGATAATAATTCATAAATCATACAAACTAACAGAAGTTTTTCAGGATCTACTTTAAATTTATTCAAATCGTTTCAGGTTTGATTTCGTTTCAGAAGGCCTCTAAAATCAGGCCAAAAAAATTACCCATTCTACTTAATTTTTGTTTAAAGTTGTTGCATTAAATCTATAAACTTAAAGCCCTTACACCTTTTCAGATAGCTGGCAAGGCGCAATTCGGGGTGCTATTATTTCACTGGTTTCCTTCACCCATTTTGGCAGCTGTCTTACAAGTCAAATATTTTGAGTACTGTGTAAAAGCCTTATACCCTTTAGAGAGGTGTGGTGGTCTTGTCTTGTAAATCTTAATGCCGCCCTTAATAGTAAAATACTGAGTACGTTGTAAAACACCAATCCCCTTATGGCATTTTCGGGTACCTGGCGCGGTGTGCCGGTTTGGTCGGTCTCCTCCACTGGTATTTCTGGCCTCCATTCACACATTCAAAAGAAATATTTTTGACTATGGTGTAAAAAATGCGATCCAATCAAATAAACAAAGTTTAGCTAATACACTTGTATATACTAACCATGAGGGGGTGACCGCCTTTGGTGGTAGGGATTGTGGTATGGGGACGGTCGGTGGTTCCGGAGACTTAGTCTATCACAGTTGGACAAGTTAAGGGGGTTGGCAAACTGATGGTGTGCCGGAGGAGGGACAAAACTGTGACTGCCCGGAGGGATGAACCATGTACCCGTTACTGCAGCAGACAAAAGGCATGAAGATAAGAAAAGAGTTAGACCACGATATCAAATTGGTAGATGTCACTTAGAATGTGGCTTAAGTAACAGTGTTAACGTTATTTGGGATTTACACCTCCTGGGTACAGAACAAATTCTTGTACTGAAACTAGGGTGTCTGACCCCGGGATCGCTGGTTCGAAACCCGCAGTGGTTTTGCTAAATTTTTAGGACCATAATATGTAAGAGTCTAAATCCCAAATAATGACAAGTTGTGAGAAATAATACGCTTCAACGATACAAAAGTATGTAAAAAAAAAATCATCACAACATGAATTCCTCCACTGTATATGTAACCTATATAATAAACGGCTATTTAAACCAATATCATAACACGATCTATTATTATTAGATTAATTATAATTATAAATTTAAGGTTATAATTTGAAACGTCATTTGGCTGAGGCGAAATAGCAAATTCACGAAAGATAAAAACATATTTTCTCATAATTTAATTATAGTTCTTAACAACTGAGTTTTCCGTCATTAATGATATTTTAACTCTAACTCAGATATTTATTTGTCGGCATAACTTGTTGTAGCTTCTCGCTTCACGTGACCAGTATGATATTGTCAGTGAGGAAGGAGTGACGAGCGTGGAGTTAAGTACTTAACAATTGCGTGTCAAAAACCGGACTGAATACCGACCTCCTCCTACCCCACAGTTCAGCTGCTCTCTGAGGAGCAAGGCCTTCAAATATACACTGAAAAGTTTTGTTTCCCGTAAAAGACGTTCTGCCAAAGTTACTACTACTTGAGCAAATGGAGGTGTCAACTGCTAGTTTGCTGTGTATATTTGTTATGAGAAGGGCCAGCTATTTTAGGCTATGCTGCCAAGATAGTTCCAGAGAGCCCATCTATAGTTATATCACGTCGAAGAACTCTATATACACTGTCCCAGTCGTGGGAATTTTTCTTCCAGGAATTTTGTTTTCCTAAGATGTTTTGGCATCTTACATGTCATATGGCATATGATGCAGCTATCACTACTTTTAGTTGTACATGTTATGTTTTAAAATAAAAGATATAAACCCATCGCATTGCTTTACATGTTGGGTCCACTTTAAATGTGCCTGTAATATTTATTTTAACATGGAATATATTTAACCATTTTTTTTGGCTCAGATATGATACATCTGAAGTGTTCTTTTCATATACATTTATTTAATTTGAAGCGGGAAGGGCTTTCAGCAACCTGCGGATGGTCGATGGTTTCCCTCAGACTCTGCCCAGTTTTCTCCCACCATAATGCTGACCGTCGTCGTATAAGTGAAAATATTCTTGAGCATTGCGTAAAACACCATTCAAACAAATAAAGAAATCACTTAATTTCCATTTGAGCTAATTCTATGTGCGCTGATACAATATCGTGAATAATCTTATTAAGCAAGGCAGCAAAATCTAGGCGCTAGGATTTACCATATGTGACATGTTAAGTATGGATTGGTTAAAGAGTGCATGAATTAAAAATTGTCCAGTGGTAAAAAGAAAAAAAAAACAATTTAGCAATACCAATATAGCGCGAAATTGCTATACATTATTCTTATTATTTTATTTCCGTTTATTATAGATTTTGTGTTAAATTATGTTTTCTCTCATAAAGACAAACCATGAATATATCCGCCTCAATGTGCTCAAGGTAAGCTGTGTCCATGTGTCAGGCGCTTTTTAATCACTTTTTACCGTCACCATCCACAGCCTGTGTGTCCAGAACAAGCCATGCGCGTGTAAAGTAAATAATCTCTCATGCAGTGAGACTCCGGACTCCGGACAGTTTGGCATCTAACTCTAAATTCTTCTAGTAATTTATGTAACACAAATCCATCAGGTATGCCATACGCGTCTCTGGCAATAAATGAAGAAATCCCCGTGTACTTACGATGAGGCAGGCCTCTCTGAGATTCGCCGTCTTCCACGAAATCTCGCCCGTCAGGTCTGGTGGTAGAAAGAATGTTTAAACCACACACATATCATCAATCTGCCGCATTGAGGACGCTAAACCCACCTTCATTGCCAATTTGGTCACATTTCCATTGCCTGAATTCAAATAAACTCACGACTCTATTTTTTGTCAAAGGTAAACTGCGTGCACAGGTAGTAACTTCAACTAAAAGGAACCAACTCAAGACACCCGTCTACTTTGGGACAGGTGAAAATCCAATTTAGGAAAACGAGAGTGGACACTTGGGGAGATAATTAAGCTTTTGTTCAGTTAAACTAGCTATTCAATCCGGGATATCATCGTCCCATCTCTATTCTCAAGCCTGGAAAGCTACCTTTTACGTTTATTTTACAGCACTCAGACAAATAAGCTTGGAATAATAAATAATTCAGTGCACATTTGGTAATTTCAGACGCTAATCATTGGTAAAAATTGCGCATATTCAGAATAATCTCAAAATTAATTTAACGACCAGGAATGCCATTTTTTGAAACAAACATACAGCAGTCAGTACTGTAATGTCTAAAGAAAAGCGGCGTTTTAAACTATTTTCACAGTCAGAGTATATAAGTAAGTTAGGGCTGAGAAGTGTATACAGAGCGATTTACAGAGATTAAGTAACTACTTGATTTGCAAAGCTATTTTTGTTTACGTTAGTTATATTTTATACATTTCGGTTTGAATAAGACCCTACTGAGAAATCTATTGTTTCTTTATTAACTCTTTCCACTTAAACATACTGCAGATCTAATCAGCTAACTTACCTTTCTTTGGCGTCTAGAAATGCTTTGGCAAATGGGTTGTGTTTGATTTTCAGTGCTGTAATCTGGAAGAGAAAACAAAAGCGCAGACTGGATAAGTGACTTATGTGGGATTTGGGCTGGGTGGGGCAGGTCTTAGCTGCCTGGCCTTTGTTTTACAAAGGGCAGTCTTGCCAGGACCGCTGATTACATAACAAAGATGGCAGCATAAAGTTCGTGCATAATTGAGCAGAATGTAATGGCTGGTCTGCACACCTCGGTGACGGTACAGGACACCCACTTACACACCTCCTGTCTGAATACACCGATCAGACCACGATTGTACCGGACCCTGGACATCCATCCCACCACTTTGTCAACAGATCCGGCCGATAGATTTCAGTCTATTTAGGTGTTAACTAAAGAACTCCCAAAAGGCCCACCATGCGGTCTAACAAGGTATCAGCGGGGGTGGGAAATGGTCGGAACTTGGGGGCGTTCCTAGCCATAAATTTGTACCCCCGCCCCCCGGGGCAATGAAGTGAAAGTTACTGTCACCACTGCTTAAGGTAGGTCACCCAGCAGCCGAGTAAATTAAGAAAATGTCTATTTTCTTTACAAAGAACAGAGATTTACACGATCGCTGTGGAGTATTCCAAATTTAGAACAGAGGTTCAAGAGATCAAATGAAAGCACTGGTGGTCACACATGCTTCAAAGGTGTTAATATACAAACAACTGTAATTCAGTGGTTGTAACATTTCAACACACAAAATTAGACATCCGACGAAAAGGAGTTTTGGATGCTGACTGTTCAGAATACACACCTCCTCGTTTTGGTACGCTGTCACAGCAATAAACTGAGTTTCTGGGAAGCTGAATGTCATGATATTTTTCTTCTGTGTCCGGGAGTTAACTTTGACAATGTGAAGCCTGGGCTCGTATTTATGTAAGGAGTTCAGCATGATCTGAAATGACAAGATAATAATAGACCTTTAAACATATACAAGCTACTTCAAAATTCTCTCCAGGACCGTAAAGGAACAAGAAATATTTCGATATTAATGGGAAAAAAAAAACAGATAACTGCTTGGCGCCATTGTTAAACAGTGTGCAGTAACCATAACAAAATAAGTGTTTGATGAAATAGAAAATGTACGATAACACAGTGAGGAGTAAGAAGGAATAAAGGTATAGTTATGTGGACGTGGTTTACTTTTATTTTCCTCATAAATAATGAAATTAACAGCACTTCATTTTGCTTTCAACTTTAAAACATTTTCCGCAGAACGAAAGTATGAAATAGCCTTGCTTCAGGTGTCTAAATGATTTTTAAAAAAGCTTGAAGTCGAGTGTATTATGTGTAAAACACCAGAGTTAAAAAAGCGCAAAAACGGAAACAAGAAATTGTTCCATAGATCTGTAAATGAAAGACAACAGATGACACAGATGGCCTATGTTTACGGTCTCATGGAAAATAAGCCTTCTTGGACTTTGGCCGCATAAAACCAAATATCACATAATGCAAGTTCCAATAGGTAGAAGCTGAATGTAAATTTGATAGGTGCTGGAAAGTGGTGTGTGGAAGATTCGGACAGTGAGTAAAAAGGGCAAGAAAACTTTACTCTAGGTGCCATGGCTTTGTTAGGGACAAACAACACGAGGGGTTAAAAAAATCCCCACTCGGCCCGTGATGTGAGCGGGATTTGAGACCCATGGGCGGACGTCCTTATCCCTCGAATTATACACATTAAATTACAGAGGTTGATTTACCGTAAGTCTTAACGCTGTCAGCGCCTGGATAGGAGAACACCTTTCTGGTTTGGGTCAAATGCACGTTAATGGCCACATGCAAGGCATATAAAACCCACCTCAGTCTGCTGCTATAAACATGTATATATCTCGCGAAGACATTTTAGCGAGGTCTCAAATGAAGGCATATTCATGTAGATATAGCTTCAACATATGATTTGTCATGCAGCTAGATTATGATTTAAGGATTATCTATGTCGTTGTAAAGTCTGTATTACCGGTAATTGATATCAAGAATGCATTCCAGGCTTTTGTGAGCAACGTATGCCTACGTACAACTTTATGTTAAAAATATAAATAAATTCAACTATAAACTGTTAAAGTTTATGGTTTCTATTATCGACGTTCAACTACACCTACAGGGTAATATAGCTGCGTATAAGATATGATGGACTGCATTTTAACTCAGACAATAGCCGAGTGTAATGCATGTGTGTTTTGTGAGCTCTATACGTTTTCTATTCCACACAGGAAACGCTCTCAACTGACGAATATTTTTTTTTCACCGCAAGAATTCATTGACAGAATTTCGGAAGGACCCTGCTATTTGTTCCCCGCCTTCTACCAAAATAACATTTTTGTAATTTTTGTATACGCTCTCTTGAAAGAGTTAATTATGGGGCTTCAAAATATGTCGTTTGCTCTGGAAACAAATATTGTTGCTATGGATGATAATTAAGCATACACTGCACATATAAATTTTACCGTTTCCACTCCCCAATAATGCTGACCGCCGTTGTATAAATATTCTTGCATACGGCATAAGAAACGAATCAAAAAATAAATAAATTTTACCCAATCGACATACATATTATTAATAATTTTGCATCGTAGTAATATGATAAATTAGACAACTGTTACCGTCGTTATGATTTACCGTGCATACGCACAAACCAGTTTTCGGGAAATAATCTCCCAATCGCATTATTACTGCATAAGGATTAGCCATTAGTGTAATATATTTAGAATTTTCTTAAATATCGAGTTTATTGTTGTTAATTTAATTAACAAACTCATAAATGCGGTTTTCTGCATGCCCCTATATTTATCTGTTTATTGTTGCGGTCAACACTCAGTATACAAATTAATGTTTACAAAACAACCCTCACCCAAATAAAACTTTGGTAATCTACAACTTTCTCCGTGTGGTGATTGCAGTAAGGTAAGCTCGCCTAGGTATGTGGTCTAATTTATACGGTCACTTATCCATTAAGCCATCTGATATACGTGAACTTCGTATAGACTACGAGGTCACACAGAGAGAAGTCCTGTTTCAGAGCGACCGTACCCTCAGCGAAACTGAGACAACCCCACACTCACAAACAGATAATCACTTTATAGACATTCACTTTTATGCTTTCTTCTTTGTTCTTTTAATGGTATTTCATTCATTTTAGGAAGCTTCCTATATCTATTTTTAGCGAGGTGGGAAAGGCACGTGCATGTGGAATGCACTTAGTTTACTATATGTAAGATACACGCGCGTATTCCAGGCGGAGAAATATATGAATGCATAACAGCTGTGCTATGAAGTCAAATATATACGCGATAGTGGATATGGTTTAATTTCTCCCTATATCTACCTGGTAATACAGATGGGCTTAACATTTACTAGGGTAAATTTGTGTTAAAAAATAAACAAGAATTATGCACACAGTTTGGCTACTGTATATTTGAGTGTATAATACAATCTGCTGACAACTGTAACGAAACACGCAATCTTACAATAACAAGTGTTAACAATGAACACGATGATTTACATAAAATGTTCCGTGAACTACTTTCTGCTTGAAATGCGCATGTCGGTGGCTCTTTATACACATTTCCATACATGTAGTACGGATGTGAAGTGAATGTTTTTTTTTTATCAGCAAAATGTGCAGATTTAATTTTGCGGGATGCCCTCTTTCTCTGCATGTTTTGTTTCCCACCATCAAAATTGCACTGAAGCTCGCAATTATATGGTGCAATTTCTCGTAATCTTTTAAAAATGAAACACGACACATTATCTTTTATAATCAAATCGGGAACATTTCTAGATATGGACTTGTCCCCAGATGTATCGCCATAAGACAGCGACCGTTTAAGTATCCCTCTGAACACGGGGGGACAACATGATCTGATGCGGGGAATATCAGCTTAGCAAACACTGGGGCAAACACGCCAGGACCCGGGACAGACAGACAGCTCATCGATTTACACACCTACTTAGGCACAATAATTAACACAACTTGGTTGAAGTCTCAAGCGAACAAAACTTACTAAAATGCAAACTTAGGATATTTATTTTCTTTCTTCAAACACATTTAACATTATTTAACCCGATTAAGTAATGCTGTTAAAATGATAACTTCTCCGTAAAAGTCTACTTTTTTGCCCTATGCAAATATTTTAGCAGAGATTTGTGCCTGATCTAAAATATAGATTTATACTGATTTATATAGATTTATATCGAGATATGTCTGTAGGCCTACGTAATGAAAGCTTGCGCCTATCAACGTCGCCGATATTGACTGGTATCTTGTTAGAAATATACTTCTGAAGAGATTGAAGGACCTACTTTTTCTATATTTCCAGCACAAAACGTATCTACATGTTGATTGCAAGAGATTCTTATCTGTGGGACGCTCTTTATTTTTGATTAAGTCAGTTGGCTAAATTTGATTATGTATGTATAATGAAAGGTGGACAATGTCATTTGCTGGGATACGCTCTTAGACATTATTTTATTTTTATAACCGTACCTGTCCACCTCCGTTGAGTTTGTTGGTTAGTTTCACTTTGCTGAACGAGATAGGCTCTTTCATCCAGTGGGCACCGAAGTTGGGAGAGTCCGGGTGAATGTAGACACAGTTTGGGGCGGCTGGCTCGGCCTTTCCCCCGGCCACCCAGTCACCGTTCACGTACTTCCACCGGTGGTTGTCCACCTGGACGAAGTCTAGCAGCAACGTGTACATAGCGTTAGGGTCCAGACCACTTATACTCACACGGAATACCGGGAACATTCGCCTGAAAAAAGCAGTTCCAAACTTCAGTATCAGACCGATACACTGACATGTATGTGGTTTTGAAAAACCGTAAATTTAATTCTGGGTGTAGCTGATAATTTCACGGTGTCATGGTAATAGTGGGAGACCATAACGTAACCGAAGGGAGAGGTGAACGTGCTATTAGATTAGGACATAGCTGATGTGTACGTATACGTAACCTATACAGAACTCATGCACACAAAATGTGTACCGCTTGGTTAACTGTCCACAACTTCCGTTAAATCATACACGACTTTCATGTACCTTATTATCTCATTGTCTCAATCCCTAATTAGTAAATTCAAAGCGTCGCTACATAATTAAGGAAAAAAATAAAACAAACAAACAAACACCCCCCCCCCACAACAAGACATGCGCGTATTTGGTATTTTTATCTCTCTTTCAAACCATGTAGTAATATATAAGACATTTCACTGATGATGAAGACTCTGGAACATTTCCGGAATCAATTTTGTTAAAGCTTTTTACTGAATACTAAATTTAATGTGTTCATTTATCTGTCTCTTGGTGAGCAAGGGCTTCACTAATGTATCGTGAGAGAGGTTACGCGGTTAGCTCTTCATAAACTACTCAAAATTAAGTGCTTTTTGCCATTTGCGCAGAAAATAGGGATCTTGCAGACGGACGTGCTGTTGCTCGCAGGTCAGACTGGCTTTCCGAAACTCCGTAAAAAGAAACAAAACACAAAAAATAACTGCAGCTTCAGCTTAGTACAATTAGTCTGTTTACAAAGCACTTCCCCCTCCACCCCTTGTTTATGTGACTGATGCAAAAGGGTTAAATTGAATCAGCTGCACTTCGTGAATGATGTCTTTCTGTTTTGCTTTGAAGTTACGTATATGTCCATCTATTTGTAGTTTGATGCGCAAAACAAAAACGAAACAAACAAAAAAAAATCCAACCTGCAATCTCTTACATTAAGTTTGAATTTAATATCATTTTCTTGCTATAATGTATATGAATGACCTATACTGAACTAAAGGCTTGAGTCGTATGCTGATATATATATATATATATATATATATATATATATATATATATATATATATATATAAACATTGTTTCGTTTACAATGGTAATATTGCATGGTAGTGTCAAGCTGTATACAACATGCAGCGTTATTGCTACTGTATGCCTGTCTACTGCACTTGGCATGTAGTAAGAGTGAATGTTGCACTAAGAGGCTTTCTGTACTGTGTGAGTTACAGGTAAGCTCATCAGATATCAAAGGGGCCGCCTCAGGTAAGGCGTCTGGGTCCTTCTCCTGAGGAGACGAGACACCGATAACATGCACAGATATGGTCTCCTTCCTCTACAGTCTACATCATAAACCAGCTTGTTGAAAAATAGGCTACCTGTGGCTACGTCATATTTTGTTGGTCACAACTACCACACATGGTAGAGGAGTTATACCGAACGTAGCATTATTGTAAGGACCAGCATAGAAAGAAAAATTTGTAAATTTTATTTATAAATTTAAAGCTAATCTACTTCCATTAACACCAAAGTTAAGTACAAACAATGATATTCCACATACACAATGAAACTTGAAGAACATGCTTCAAAATTATTTACATCCAGTTGTAATATGACATCCAATATAAGATACCATTTCCAATAAAATCGAGTATAGAAAAAGATTCATCACAACTTGTTATACTCACCGGCCATTTTTTGTAACGATCATTTCATTGGTAAATTCCTTAAATTTCCCCCATAACTCCTTATCTTCCAGTTTGACGGAGAGCTGTCTTTCGGTGGGATCACCTTTTTCACTGCCCACAGTCATTTCACTGTCGACCGCAGAGAGTAAGTGGTTAATGTTTAACTGATTCGACTTCATGTCCGCAGCCTGCAGCAGTAAATCCTCGGAGGTATCCGTTGTGAAGGCTGGAAGGAGAAATTCAACACTATGACAAGTCTTAAATAACAGGCCTCTCTGATATTTCCACTAGGGGGAATGCACGCGGCCTGTCACACCGGTAAGGCTCTTCACAACTTCAGCTCACGGCTGCAGGGCTAAACTCACGCTCTCTAGCTCTTTCTCTCTCTCGCCCTCACTACGTCCGTCTCTCGTTTTCGTGGCTCGGCCTCGACAGCTAGCTGTTAAATGTCCATGTGAATGAGGCTACATTTGTTTACAAACTTGTAATTCAAGTACACAAATCATGTGATCCCTTTGATCTCGCCGACGTGTGGCAGGTCGACCGGCCAATCGGAACGCTGCGAGCTTTAGGGGGCGGCTGAGAGGTGGTCGCTGATTGGTTGGAAAGGGCGTTAAGTTGTTAACGTCTGCAGCAAATATTACAGCGGGGTTACGTTACTGCTGTGACAGCCTCTAAATGTTCAGACCAAGGTGTCTAAATCAGAGAGAGAGAGAGAGAGAGAAAAAACCCATACTGCTGTTAAAAAGACAAAAAAAAAAAACAAAACATTATTCCATTCGAACAGACAGAGCAACAAATAATTTAACACAAAACTGCAACGTATGTTAACGTAAGCGACAGCTCCAACGATGTACGCGATGCAATATACAATTTACATACCTATAATTCAAACTTAGGAATAACCGTAGGTTTTGTGCGTAGCTAATTCTCTTCTGTTTATTTATAGTCTATATTCGCTTGGTACATGTAGCCAATTTGTAGTTCAGCTTTGCCTCTGTCTAGGAAGAAAGAAACTATCTATCCACCCTGAGTGCTTTAACAACACTCGGTAGGCCCTGGAGTGTTTGAACTGGACAATGAACCAGCTCTTGGGGGTGGTTGAAGCCACACTTGTCCCCACCAAGAGGCCTAGAGTTTCTTTGTCAGGCAGTTAAAAAAAAGGTAACACCACCGATCCATTTTGATCTTGTTATTTTATGACTTAAGAAGCACAGAAAACAAGAAAGGTTATATGTACTGTGCACGGGATATTGTAGAATGAAGAACATCTAAAATCAGCATGCTGACAGGGAAGGTGAAGGTTTAGTCGATGTGAAATGATGAGTTGTTTGCCTCCGAAAAAAAAATATCAATAATTTCTGAACTTTCGAGACTACAAAGAGACACGAGTTGGTGTATACAAGACAAAAAGTAAATGACAATAGAGAGGTGATCAAAGCTGTTGTGTATCCAATAATTACCAGGTAGGTTCTAAGTGGAAAAAGTACCTGGGCAACGGGCCTCTGCCCTCAGTATTCGGCAACCAGCCCATGGTGTCCACCCTACGCATTTCATTTTATCACAGAGGTGAGACATAGTGTATACATTAGATTGGTTTTTGTGTTAAAGAAATGCCACTTATCTAACTGACTTTTAATTTTGAATGACCCACTTATCTTCACTTAAGATTTTATCAACAGCACCTTGACTCATAAAGGGTCTTTGTCTTTACACCTGGAGATTGTTAAACTACATAATCTTTGGCTTGATTTCTTTCACTATGTAGATTCTCAGGTACTTGTTCAAAGCGTGCGGAATTAGGTTTAATACACAAAACACATTTATTTAAAGTGCTCTTTATGGCGGCAGTGTATCTATATAGTGAAATAAAAAAAAGTGCAAAGAAGAGAACGCTGTGCTTGTATTACAGACCAATAACAAGGGTAATTCGATCTGATTCAGAAATAGGGAACAAAACGGTTTGTCACCCGCTTTACGACCGACAATTATCACTGCTTCCCCCTTGATCTAGCCATTATAATATAAGCCGGGGAGATGTAGCTAGGGGATCGCTATAATGCACGACAAAATAAACAGACATAAATGTTTCAATACGACAACAATGCGAAAAACGAAATTTTCAGAATTTAATAGCCCGTGGTGCCCTTTATGGCTACGTCTCTAAGGCAATCAAAAATAAAACAGCCCGTGGTATACGGTGTGCACTTAGGGGTTTGCGTGGAGATCAAAGGGCATATAGAGCATAAAGCTATGTCTTGTACCTGGGGTATATGCTCCCAGGTATTTCCCCGAAAAGATTGCTGTGTAATTGGGCAGAGCACTTACTTAGACTGGATTTGAACCACTTCACCGCACACTCACTTCACAAGGGATTCAGAGACGACAGGATAGAATAGAAGTGCATGTTCATCTAAAGGTTTGTATGCTAAATTTGAACATACCCAATATATATAACACGCAAACCTATACTATAGTATAATACAAATTGATATTTTTAAACGAATTTAATTTACATCCGTTTACAGATAATAATGTATAGCTGTGAACTAATACACCAAAACCTCCACACTGACGATACGCATTGCATGGACTCCACATGTGCTGGTGTATTCCTTAACTGTTTATTACAACATGGGTGATTTCATTACAAATAATTGACGTGAACAGCATCCGTGAAATTGAACAGTGAACAGTAAACTACCTTTTTTAAGATATGCAACTAAATGTAAAATTACGAAAGTTTTGCCATGAATGATAAAGAATTCTCAGCGCGGTTATGTATCGTTTTCCATAGAACCATGCAGGCTGCCCTGACCCATATCACTCCTGACACTATCTCTGCATGCTCGCTGACGAGTTGCCATTAAGTTGTCTAACTGTTTGCTGACGGTAACTCGACAGTACATGTGACGTATGAGCCGAGATTAGTAAACCGGTGACCTGAGCTTTATTCTGCACCGCGTGTAAACAAGAAAAGAAAAATTAACATATTCTAATGATTCATAAAAAAGACAAGTATCATCATCTCGAAAACTAACTTTTTTTGGTTTCCCGAAAACGTCACACATGAAACTTTGTACAGTAGTATATAGCTTGAGTGTTCCCACAATTATTTTCATTAATTGGTAATTCAGAAAAGTGTGAAATTAAGCCTGGAAATTATTTGTAGCGGCTTTTTCTGTGAGGATAAACGATAATGATATCGATACTAATTTAATGCATTTTACAGAATTGTTTCCAACTTTTATTAGCGAGAAAGTAAGATTTCCCAAACTTTGTTATAAAAGTTGACAATGTTTTACCTCTATCAATATCGTGCTTGGTATATATTAATACCAATAACGCACAAAGACTGCATAAACCTACCATGAACAATTCTTATAAAACAAACCGTTATTAAACGGTATATGTTTACCTTTACCAAAGAATTATAATTGCTTATCACACATAATTTCTGCAACTTAAATAAATAAATAATACGACTCAGTTTCTTGTAACGTAATCTAGTTGCTTAACAATGAAGAATATTTTAATTTTCTATAATTCAATATACTCTTGATTATGAAAACGACATTTCACAAATTGTCTCAAAGATCAATTATAAATCGTCTAACACGTGCACATTTACTCCATCATCTGTTTTTTCAAATCATGGGTGAAGATTTTATCATGGGTGAAGTTACAGATTAATCATTAAAATGCGGAACGAAGAAAGAAATGCTCTCTTTATCGTAAGTGTTAGCTCTGACGGTCTCAAATTCCCTAATTCAATTAAAAGATTTATAGTGAGTAGCTCATTAAAATGACGCTATCACCGCTAATTACCCCATGTGTGGTATAATGCCGTTAATTATTGAAACCGTTGGAATGCACCTTAGAGCCACATTGTTTCCAGATCAGCCCTAACAAATCGACAACCGCGCGTTGGTGTTTTGGTCCACTGAGTTCTGTTGTTTGGTAAACTGGGTTAAGAACAAAGGCTGTATATGAGTGCATGAGTGAAACAGTACAAGGCGGTCTGAATAACATAAACTCTGTGCAATCACAAGCATTCAGGGATTATACCATACGATAAATAGAATTCTTCAAGAATTTTGTTGTTCTATGTAAATCTCACAAGCCTAATTTTGATTTAGGTCGGATAAAATATTAAACCAAAAATCGCGGCTTTTATTATCTGTAAGTTACCCAAGCAAGGGTCTCATATAAGTATGATACGATAAAAGGTGATATGCGTCAGTGTTATGTTGAAAGTGTATCATAATTATCGAATGTTTAAAATGTAACTTTGTTTTATACTTTATTTTAAACAACTTGGAGAAATCACGGAAGGTAAATGTATGCGTTTACAATTCATTCTACAGTAAGAAAGAAAGTAATGTTCTGTGTAGCAGACAACATTGTGGTATTGATGTAATAAATTGCATAACGGATTACCTTTCTGTGTTCCTGTTCTATTAAATAAACATAAGGTAAACTCGGGGGAAGCAGACAAATATAAGTTGAACACAAAAAAGTGTATATACGGATACTATGGTCGATTCTTTACCTGTATGCTCCCATGGGTATCTACAGGATGTCCATTTCATGCCGCACCTAAGTGCCACCTTGCTGAGCACTCACCCACTTTTAATTGTTGCGCATTCAGGCTAGGGGTGACAGTACACAGGGTGAGCCCCGTTGTACCGTGCACTCTTCCTGTGTGTTGTGGCAGAAAGCCAAGCCTTTACCCCCCTTCTCAATACCTACACAAGCGTTAACTGACAATTTACTGCTTTCAGCTCACGACAGTTAGCTGAATCCGTGATACACGGTCTTTGGAAATAATCAAGTAATCTACAAAGGAACATCTGATTTTTTTTTCTTTCGGAAATGGAAGAATAACTGCCATCCATATACCATTAGAATACAACACAGTGATGGGCTTATACTTTATGAGTAATCAGTGAGTGACTAATAAGGGAATAGCCATCTTAGCTCAAGAACCTCACCCAAGTATACTTAAAAACTGCATCATCTGCTTAATTACTGTGTACAAAACATTACATTATGAAAGGACAAAAATAAAGAGAAAATAGCTCAATTTAATTTTATATACTTTACTATAGTGGGGAAATGTCTGTCAGAAAACACTTAGGATATATGTGACAATTTCGCCATCCTCTTAATTAAATACCTAGACTTTCAAAAAGATGAATAGATAAGACATAATTCCTTATAACTAAAATCATCATATGAACTTCAGTATCTCTGATATAAATGACATTTATAGTTACACAAGAAATTCTGGAAAAGAAAAGAGCAAATATATAAAGCACCACTTCTTCATGCATTAGTATTATACTCTGAAGCATGGGGCGTAAATTACTCTTCTCAGGTTATTCTCGCTCCTTGTTTTTTTTTTTTAAAGGGTATTTTATACACGCTGTTATATAACTGAGCAAGATGGTTAATCCCAAATAAGGTAATCACTACCAGTGAGTAAGGAGTGATAACCCCGGTTATAGACCCTGGTCCGGGTCCTTGTATTCCTTCACGTCTTGTTGTGGCGGGATTCTACTGGAAATGGAACTGGGACGGGGTAGAGATGGCACCGTGTTTACAAAATAAAATTTGTTTTTATTAAAATAACCCAAGCGTTTATTCTACTTAACGACCTTGTGACAGCTGTTGGCTGATAAGCTTAATCTGTAAGCGCCGTGATTCATATGATCACAAACGTAACGCAGATCGTTTATCTATCTAGTACTCCATTCAATTGCACCACAATACAATTATATACAATATAGAAAGAAACTTGGGTCGGTTTCCACAGGGGTGCCCGTTTTTCTCTTGGTTTGGTTGCAACAGACCTGCTTTCTATCAGGTCCGCACACATAATTTATCCGGCACGCACGTGTATGCAGCCCGAGGCTATACCACCCGCTATATACACATAGAAAAATCACTGCTGAAAAACGCCTGGAAAATTGCAGGCAAACTGTTATTTTTAAAGCCCTTCTGGAGAATTTGGCTGTTATTTCATGTTAACTTTGAACATTTCTCACTACAAAGGAAATGTCCTGTCCATTTTCATCGAATTATAATGTGTATTATTAGCAACTGACAATATAATTTGAATTATTAACAATTAACACCTTGTATATGTATTTGAAATGAATATGATAGCACAAGCTAGGGTGCACATATAAATATGCAAACAAGTCGGTTAAGGGCTTTTAATCAGCAACAATAACAACATGATTTGTGACAGACAATAAACCGTAAGAATCGCATTCTATCACCCCAAAAAAGGTATCCATTAAAATATCAGTAAGTAGCATAACGCGTAAAAAACGGATTCTATATCCACTCATTACATACAGTTGACACAAAATATCAGCCCATTATACATCGTATATACGAGGAAAATGTTGAATGCTGTGTGAGAAAAAGACGTCATTATCACATGAGAAATGAAATCCCACATGTCCAATGTAAGCTTAGACAATCCGTATATATGAATTATAATATTCCAACATTAAATGCCTAGGACCTGTATCTATCGAACCAAAAACAGGGATTCAGTGTTGCCTTATATTGTGCCATCACATGCACACCTATACTGTGCATGCGGTTCATAATTTCTTTACAATGATATCTGTCTTCAAGTGGGAGTACAATGTAACTCAGAAAATTATTATGGGGTTCAGGCTTAGTTAATCTATACAATTGCAGACATTGTTTTCATACTAGAGTACTGCAAAACATAACCAAATGCCATATTTAAGGGATTTACTTTTGGGGAAAAATGGCATCAACTCAAGCCAAAAGTGTAGGATAAATGTTTTTCGGTTGTCTACATACATAAACAATGCCTTGAGCTTCATTCACCAGCAGCATACGAGTCTTCAGTTATATCTTTCATTTTCAAGGGTTATATGAGGTATATAAGCATCAGTGTGTATTTTACTGACTTCATAAACCGTGCAGCTGAAGTCAAAACGAGAAGCTCAGAAAGCGAGAACTATAACGAGAAGTATACAGGCCTACGTGAAAGACATACACATATGTATAATAACTCCTGCATATTGAAATGATATATGGGCTTTGTAAGCATCAGTGTTTATTATATGTAACTGACGCTCAGCTGAAACTATATACTAGTACTAAACGCCAGATACCGACACATGCATTAGTAACTTGTGCTTATCCAAGATATATATATATTATATATATATATATATATATATATATATATATATATATATATATATATATATATATATGGATTCTAGCTTTCGCTATCAATCAGTTCCATTTAATAAACGTTGATGCTTAGATATATATATATATATCTAAGCATCAACGTTTATTAAATGGAACTGATTGATAGCGAAAGCTAGAATCCATCTGCTCAAACACGATGTTACAGTGCGGTTTAATGAATGACTATATACAAGTAGACCATTTAATTTGAATCCAAAATTCTAAAATTCAACATCCTTCATGATATTATGAGAATCTCAGGTCAATTTGCCTGTTGATTATACCCATGCAGACGTACACTTTTATTCTTAGATTCGAATATCAGGAATCTGAAAAAGTATTTTGTGAGACTGAGCACATTTGTTAAAAAATTTAAATAATTAAAATAAGACAAGGGAAGAAAGCTGAATGCTTGGTGAAGCCTCCAAAGAAAAGGACCATGTATACAGGGGCTATAAATTCAACGAATGGTCTTTGTTTTTCCGTTATGCCTGTTGTGAGTAATTATATATGCACAATTTCAACAAAAACTATTAAATCAGAAATGTATATTCTGTTGTTTAGAAACATTAACGTACTTGCTTATCTAACCTTTTCTTTATAGCCAAAGGATTTCTCCTGCATATCAGGTTAATAACTTCCTGAAACTAATTTCATAAATTTATGAATTCACTTCTGAAAAAAATCGAACGACGTACTGATCTCTTTGTAATACCATTTGTCAGAATGAACATTTACAGCACATGTTTAATAATTTCTTTATAATATTGTATTCCTAACAGATTTGAAATTTTGAACATTTAAGAAACAAATAAAACGATCCATGTACAAATGATACAAAGACCAGTCGGTTGAATGGTTGAGATATGCCAAATGGCATTAGGCTGCGTTAAGAAACCCGAGCCAGTGGAGGGCTTTTGCTGTATACATTCGTGGTTAGACCATAATGTGTAACGAATCTGATGGTGGATCACCGCAGTTATTGTCATCATTACCGACAAAATTCCTAAGTGATTTGGCGGAGAGAGCTATCAATTAATAGAAAAGTACTTCGGGCGCTGATCTCTCATGTTGGTCTTGACGTCTAATAAATTGTAATTAACATCAATGCATAATTTTTATACGTAATTCTGCTAAAGCCATGGTGCTAGGAGGTGTGTAATGTTCTACTATTTATGCATTTACATGAACAGTTGGGATAAAACCCTGACTGGGGTAAATTGACAAGAGGCCGTATTTCACTGGTTACGCGTGATCATTTGCCAATTATCACAGTCTGCTCTGGTCTTAGTGTACGACAGAATAGTCCTAACGAGTTAACCGGGAAATTGATTTTTTTTATGAAATTGCATTTCAGACTGGATAATGTTTTACTTGCCAACGAATCTATGATTTGGATATTTCGCTTGTTTTGTCGAAAGCGGCGTTAAAATAGATTGACCAAGTAAACGGACATGTAAAATGTCATTTGGAAATTTTATCGAACGTCTTTGTTGTCATTTTATATCATTAGTCAACCACAGATACCTTTTAAATCCAAGCGCTAAGCCCAGCAGTCGTAATTCGTTTCTTGACATTGTACGTGTTGCTAATCGCAATCTAGGTGTGGAAAATGACATTCCTGTACACCAACAGTCAACCATAACAGACCTTCCAGGTTAATAATCTAAAGACCAGTTTCCAGAACAACATTCAACAAAAAGACCAATGAACTATGAATTAAGACATATTCATACACTAAAGAGAAGCAGGTAACCATTTTCAGTGAGTATTTCGGTGCATATATTTAATCAGTACTCAAATCGTGTACCGTGCATCTTATGAGCTGTCGTTATTAAAATATATATATTTCAAATGGGCTTTGACTCCTTTATCCAACATGTCGATGTTTTTTATTAAAAAGAAATGCACATAGTACCTCAAAATCCATTTCAAAAACAATCTTAAAGCACGATTCCAAAAACAGAATGTTGGAACATGCAGAAGCATACATTCATCAATGATCAATTGGGTATTGCGTAAAACATCAATCAAATAACAGTCAGTGAATTAAGGAAGATATTCTTTTCATGACATCCCAATATCAAATATCAAACTCGAAGTCCGTAGTTCAGGTCAAACAAAAATATAGGCATTTCAGTCACTCTAAGTCTATAACTGCAACTCATATTTTGCTAGCAGCCTTCCCAAACTTTATGTTTACTCATAAAGAATATATAATAACTCATGTGAATATATACCGTAATTGTTCTAATTTCAGGATAGATATTAGTAGAACTGAAAGCAAAGAATTACATTTCTTTCCCATTAAAGATATGAATATGTTCTTCATTAGATGGATTAACGATGTGAAAAACAAGAAAAAACTCAAAATTACATACAACTACATGTATATAGGCTACAGAGAGCAGACCATGTAAAAATATTAAAAGAATTACAGTCTATAAGACTGATAACGTGGATGCAAGCTGGAAGTAGCTGTAAATTTCTTGGAACAAAGTTTTGTATTTCAGGTGTGATGTACATTAATATGGAATTTCATATTCACACAATCTACTGTGAAAAGTCAACTTCAACCCTAGTACATGCATTTAGGGCAGATGTAAGGTCAAGGTCATATATAAGCAGCGTGTTAGCCTTAGTCATTCTCTGCAGCCTATAGAGGTGAAAAATGAATACGTTTCTGAAAACATTGCTTTTGTGTTTTGACATTATTGAATGCAACTCATGTCTTCTACATAACGTTTATATGCTTATAGTTGACAAATTGATATCGGAATAAAATTTGTCAGTCTCATTTACAGCGTTCCGAGCATATACGCAATCTTACGTACCTAATACATATACATGTATGTAAAACGCATATGAAAAGATGTATAGTTTGCACTTTCTTTCTCTGTGCTCTATGGCATTTCAATCATCACTGAATATTATACTCGCATGAGTCCACAGAGTTCAACATGACGATAATGATGATCTGATGGGTATAATAACGAGACGATTCGTTGGCATCATGGTCGTCGTCGCTGTCATCATCGTCGTCGTCATCTTCGTCGTCGTCATCATCATCCCCATCATCATCACAATCGTCGTCATCCTGTTTGTCGTAGTCTTCATCTTCGCAATCATGGTCGACTTCATTATCTTCGTCGTTGCCATTATTTTCACCATCACCATCATCATCATCATCACCGTCTTCATCTTAGTCGTCATATACGTCATCTTCGACGTCATCATCATTGTACTCTTCTTAATCGTAGTTATCACTATTGTGTGATTATCAGCATCGTTATAATGATTTCCCTCTGTTTTATCACTTTCACCATTATCACCATTCATCGGTTACGAGCCCCAGTTTAACACCGTGGCGACTTTATTAGTTTGATTCACTTTAACGCTTTAACAAATTTAATGTTTATGTACGCAGTGTTTCTACAAATCACCGTCTTAGTATGCATAAAAAATTTGCTGCTTGAATCTTGTTTTCTCGTATCACTCTTTAAGTCAGAAAAACGACAAACCAAAAGTCGATAATACCACGTTTCCGAAAAATTAAGTTGATGTGTTAGGCTGGTTCATTTCCGACAAACCTATAACTACCAATGACTGTTACCTATAAAATATGTCCTGTTACGTACAGAAAGTACAAAACAGTTAATAGTTATCAGTTTTCACTCATATCATGAAGACACATAATCAATATTTCCAGGTAAAATTGGCAGAATTGAATAATATATACCTTTTTGCATATTATATAAAATCAGATGGTCATTTGTCACACAAAATCTGATACATTATACAGTGACCTAAAATTATTGTTATTATAATGATTAATTGTAAAATAAGAACAATGATTATTTAAGTACCATGAATGCACAAATGGAGCCTGACATCGTTAGTCTCTTCAAAATGCAAAGTAGTTTTGAAATTATGCATGCCTCAGACCCCGAGAAAATTATTTTTTCTAGAAATTAGGGGGAAAAAAATCATACTTCGTGTGTGAATAAGGAAAACCAACTATTATGCTAGGGTCGATATTAAGACGGACACATATAAGGTTAAAAAGATGTACTTTTATAAATTTTCTTAGAACATTTGACATATCTGTACCAGATAAATATATGGACCGATTACCTGTACATTGTATAACTTACAGGTAAATTTCGCGAGATATTGCCGGTTAAGTGTCTATATCAATAACATAAATATAAAAGCGTCAGATTACAGAATATATTAGGATGAAAAATAAACAATATTTTGAAGAACGTTAATCTCTTTGCCTCTTATCATACAAACCAAAGCATCGAAGGCGGTGTGATGACTGAAAATCTGGTAAATCGTTAAATATGTCGACTTTTTATACATTACATGGAGGATGGTGGGGGTGGGGGTTTGGGGGTATCTAACTGTTCATGCCAATGCTTAAGTGATATAATGTTGAATATGTACATGTAAACACCGAACTTGAACAGAATAATGGACACAATACAAAAGAAAAAAGACCAGAAATGACCCGATATGTAACTTTTCACTTTACATTCACTTATATTCGCTTTCACATGACATGGCCAGCGCAACTATGTAATGTATGATAAAGACCAATTACTTGCATGTGTTGCAAACAAGCTACATCTGTGTGTGTGAAATCATTTGTAAATAATTTGTCTGCGTAAAGACACCTTAAATGTACAAGGCGAGTGTTGCTAATTTATGAAATGGTAGACGCTCCATCCTTATACTTTAATCATTGCCTTTATACAGTTAAACACTTTGTACGGTAAAAAAAGCTGTAGGTTTGGAAAATATTTTATTAATATACATAGAAAAAATTTACCTGTATAATAATTAAACTATTTAGCGTGTCAAAAATGTGTTTGTTTTTAAATTGTGCACACTAAATTGTGTTATAAGATTGTTATGCCTGCCCCGGTTTTTAATGCCAATCCATATGCCAATAAAATAAGGCCATTAATTGCTGTGGAATCCGCCATAACTTGGTTTTATTCAGACCTTTAACATTAATATGGTGAGGGCACGGGATTTACTCATTCCCCTGACCAAAATTAGGATATGCTTCACAGACGAATTTGAAATTTAATCCTTCCGTGAGGACAGGGATAACACCTCCTCAAACGGCTGGTTTTTATTACGTACTTCAATTAGTTGCTTAACCCGAGAAGTCAATTAAATTCAAGTCTATGTAGAGGACCACGATTGTTTTATTTAGCTTTATGTTCAATGTTACAGATCCAACTGAATGTCGGCCCTTCAGTATAAATCAATGGAAACGAGATTGTGAATGTACCACGATATACGCATTAAACATGGCCAATGCATGTTTAAATCACGAGTTATTTTAAGAAAGACAATTTTAAAATAACTCTTCATCACCCTTCATTTCGTCATTCACGCCATTCGTACAGCAATTATTTTAAGACAGACCATTTTAAAATAACTCTTCATCACCTCGTTATCAAACCACTAAACATCACCTTGTGAGCTTGTATCATTACCCTAGGATACCAAACAATATTATAATGCAGAAAATAAACACCTTATACAATTATTTAAAATCCCTAAAACATTCTTCTGTTGAAAGCCTTTCAATGTGAATGCACTTGGTAAATGTTTTTGATGAAATAATCACAAACGTTAGTAATACATATTCACAGCGAAGTGTTCATTTAATTACATTATAAATGCATGTAAATATGTCAGAAGAACATGACAAGGTAACTGGTTTTAAGTTTGAATTCCAGGGGCTTTATTTCTCCAGGCGATGTACCCTTTTACATAAGTTACATTATATATTTTGTGAGAATAATTTGCTCAGGAAAGGATATTTCTCCATTTCAATCTTCTTCCGAGCTTTGAAGCAAAGTCATTCAGCGTATACGCTAGGGCATAAAATATTGGATTGATTATTTTGATAACATTAGACTTGGGGAATTTGACTCTGGATATTGTGTTATTGGTTGACGACTTGCACTGTAAATTGGATGCTTCGTTTACGATAATTATTTTAACACAGTATAGAAACACAAATATATAACATTTTCAAGAGAAATTGATATATTTGTTCAGAAAAATGTCTTTAAATCATATTTCAAAGCACGAGTATTTTGCGACACATACAAAAATCAATTTATCTTTAATAGACAAGCAGTATATTTTTCACAACTCCAACTCCCATCAATTTCAAAACGTTGAGTGGAAAATCACAAGATTATGGTTACTTATAATATATAAGGACTTTTTCTGTGATGTCAGAAAATTCGAGCGAAAGGCAACTTTTTAAAACTTAAAATATTTAACGTCTTTGTCTCAATTACATCCCAATTGTATTATTACAGCGACAACGCTATCTATACTTTTAGCTGTCAAAGGCACTATAGAGAACGTTCTGAATTCTTTACATTCACATTATAAAATTTGTTTAATACTAAAATCAGTTTGTTATTCTATAAATAGCTTATACCCAGTAAATGATCTCTTAAGGTTTTACAAAGTTTAAATTAAAATCAATTTTTAAAAATAGACCATTTACTTTAGACTTTCTGTGTTTTATTGTCCGATGTGCACAGTTCTGAATTTCAGTTTTGCACGGATGCTCATTATTCGCAGCACTTTTCATTTAAATTCAATGACCACAGAAGGAAACGGATTACTAACTATCAGACTAAAGTGCTATTTTCACAAAAACGATTAAATTTTCCAGTTGTTTCATTATGTAGTAAGAACGGCAATATTCTTGACAATGCTCTAAAATATTACAATTAGTGAAGGTAAATGATTTTTGTCCGTCCAAATGCGCCAAGAATGTTCCCGTAAAGTATAAGAAGATTGAAAAATGGAGATTAAAAACTTACAGAATGGAGCGAAGCCTTCCGACCAGGTGGTAAAAAGCTACCGGTATCCTTGGGAAGAAACAAAAGAAGACCCTTCCCGACGCCTTTGCCCTTCTCTTTAAGAATTTCTTTCAGTAGACGTTTTGTTTTTGGCTTGCACCTTTTTTAATAGGTTATTCCGCGAAACTGTTAATGTCAATAGATGTCTAAGGAAGGGATGTTTCGTTACAGAAAAAATGTCTTCCAGTGTAACCCACATCTGGGGCTTTGGTTGTTTTTTTTTATACTGTGACAGAAGCCAGGGAACTGATAAGACGAACATTCACAAGCGTAATGGAAACAAAAGGTCCTAAAAATGTTTGGATACGCAACGTCCGGAAAGAAGATGTTTGCTTTATTCTGCTTTCTTAATAAAGGATTTGACATCAGCTCATTTTCACTGACACATCTTTTTTGTCTTAATGTTAACATCTGTGCGCAATTCTTTAGGTATTCCTATTGGCGATCGTTCATGTAATCTGCTCCAACGCTTCAGAATGTATTCTGCTCACTGACTTCAAATTTATGCATAATTCATGCATTTTGCGGATAAATAAACTGTATATGTCGCTCAATTTTGTCAACAAATATTTCCCTAGGTTATCGGTATATTACAATTTTGGCCCACAAAGATCAGATATGTGCAAATTTTAAAGAATCTGATTCTCAGAAACAAAATCTCTTTACTTCGATGAAATATTTAAGACTCAATACGACGGTTATCAGAATAATAATTTCGCAGCAAAAAATTTATTATATACATACTTTTGCATTTGAAATTATATATTTATTTGATATTTTCTTTTGGTTTAGCATTGGTGAATTGTAATTGTTATCTAATGGTGAAGAAAACAGCTCCTTATATATTAACTTGTGCATGCATGATGGGGCATGATACATTTTTTTATTGCACCATTAATTTTCAGGTGTACTTCCGGATGCCGTATACGATCGAACTGTCATTATAACCGATTATAACATAACGTGTTCACCTACGCAACCAAGCCAATATTATACACAAATAAAGAAACGGCATGAGGTTTACAAGCCACTAACGAGCTGTGTGTTTATAAACGTGAATCCCTGATCTCTTAGAACATCGACTTTCGTGTTTAGGTAACCCTTTATATCGATTAACCAACTGGAACACAGCGAGAGGATATCCACTATATTTTCAAATTTCAACTTTGTTAAGGCAATTTTGAAAAGAAATTGACGCTTATGGGAATCTGACTTTTATAATTTTAGCGCGTTTCGCTGTTGGCTTGGAGATGGGCTCCTGACGATCATTATGTGTCCGTAATTGCCCGGATGTAAGTGTCACGGCGCGAACTCAGGCGGGTACAGGTAAAGTGTTAACCGCTCTCCAAACCGGAGTGATGTCCCACACGAGATCATTTAGCGAACATTTCTCCAGCTTCGTTAAGTCAACAAGAGAAATCGAAGAAAAAGGTGCGTTGCTAAGGATACCTGCGTCTCCTCGGGAGGTTTTATGACCCGCTGTGTTTGCACGGTGGAATTTTTGTTGAACAGTTTCTAACATGAGTGTAAGATGATACAGGTAGAGAGTTTCTGCTCTATAGGCGTTTCCGATAGTTTATCGCTCACAGATGACGGCTACTTAGCTATGATCACGTTTCTTACGAAGGGCACACAGTTTCCCTATTAATTAGCCCGCCACCTCTGAAATATTAATAAAAGAAAAAGTCGGAAGAACCACAGTTGGAAATAACAATGTTTGCAGTGAGTTCCGTGATTTCTGTTTTTCTTACTGTATAGTGTCCACGTTGGTATCTAGGGCGGTTCTCAGGTGAAATCAAGCTCTCCGACCAGCCCTTTCCTTTCTACTTCCCGGCCCTACATTACACTTACACCATAGGGCTTTTAATAGCCTAAATCAATACACAAGTAAAAAACAGTAATCGATAAACTTAGACCAGGTAAAATCAATATGTCCGCCGGCTTCAGCACTTTACCGTCACAACTCGACTGTATACGTGAGATCTCAGTGTCGGCCAGAGGCGTTGGTTTACACAGTACGGTCCTGGCAGGGAAGGGGGTGGGGCGCTGATCTGAGGTGTGAGCCACTTTCGCACCCACTAGCTGATCAAGATGTGAGCCGAATGATGGCCATTCTGTTGCCGGAAGCGCGCGAAACAGCTGTGCAACGACCGTCTGCAAGCCGCTATCAGCTGTATCGTAATCTTACACTAGTGATATATGGAATGAAGAGATTCCTATCACTGGTGGTTAGAACTGACATAATTCTGTTACCATCGTTTTGTGACTGAAACCAAGACACAATGAGAGCTCAGTCGTTATCAGCGCTTTCTATAACATAAACAGCGCTTTGCATTACCTGAAGGTATAGATTGTACTCACTGCACTGAACGCCAAATTGTAAATGACACATTACTGAGTACGGCATTAAACGCCAGTCAGATAAATGAACAAATGAAGTTCTTTATTCAAACAGAAGTCGGGGCCTCCGTGGCTCAGTTGATTAGCACGCTAGCGCAGCGTAATGACCCAGGAGTCTCTCACCAATGCGGTCGCTGTGAGCTCAAGTCCAGCTCATGCTGGCTTCCTCTCCGGCCGTAAGTGGGTAGGTCTGGCAGCAACCTGCGGATGGTCGTGGGTTTCCCCTGTGCTCTGCCCGGTTTCCACCCACCATAATGCTGATCGCCGTCGTATAAGTGAAATATTCTTGAGTACGGCGTAAAACACCAATGAAATAAATAAATAAATAAATAAATCAAACAAAAGTCTTTATCACGGAATTTAAAGCAACGTCACCATCGTACTGACTGATTGGAAGTGAAGATCATCTTGCGGCGAGATGTTCCCATTATGGCGATGTTTATACATACAGTGTGCTGCACCATCACGTCCTTCACGGTACATGCATACACCATTTTTATGTCTTTACATGGCTCGTCTGGGGCCTTTTGCTTGTAAATGATATATATATATATGTACAGGACACTGGTATCATATATGCTGTAATATAGTGATCGATTCCTGGTTGAAAGCTACTATAGCCACTGCTGTTTCATTATTGGGGTTAAGTTTCTAGGTGCTCGTTTCTTCAGCATTTATACTAAACAAGGTCTTAGTTCAGGGCAACAAGCCTTTACCAGTCATTTAGCAAGCTGGAGTACATTTCAAGACAGTGAAATACATTGTATATCGGTCGATAAGATTGTCATTTTTCATTCCATTTCAGTTTATCCCATAAAGTGCGTTGTTGATAAGAATGTGTAGCAAGCAAGTTGCCTGTGTTGAGTGGCTTCATCTTCAAGCCAATTAACTTGTTTCATCTGCCAAACTAGGATGTTTGCTTACCATATTTAGACATGTACGCACCGAAAGTGTGACAGAAGCAACTTTAGTTGAAAAATAGTTCAATGGAAAACTGTCGAGGTTGGTGGGGGGAGGAGGATGAGGGGAGAGGAAAAGCTACAAACTACCACGGGTTTTATCACGGTCATATGAGTCAACTGTTGAGGAATCAAGCTAGGAGAATGTACAAGGAATCTAAATTCGCCCAGAGTTGAGTTGTCAACCTTTGTTCTTAGGACAGTAAATAGCAGGTGATCCGAGAAGTAAATAGTAAATACTATCTACCACCAGGTGGTGTGAAAAGAATGTGAAGTAGCATAAATTACCGGAGCGGAGTTGTGTTCGGAAGCGGACTAATCAACGTTAAAGAGTGGCAAAGGCATGCTCGAGTCACCGGAAACAATGCTAACCATTCGAGCTGTCATAGTATCAGGGGAAGCCCGTAGCGAGTTCCGCTCGCTCACAGCCTGCCTTTGTTAAGTTCACTCACAGGTAAAAGCAGTTATCCTTAGCCCGTGGGTGGACAGGTATGGTCAAATATGGGACAACGATGTCCGCACAGTCTTTGTCTCTAAAGTATTTAAGTACGAGACTAAGTGGCCTACGTATACTGATGTTGGGAGGATAGGAAGGAGTGAAGTTTGTAATGGGGTACGTCACATCAGACAATCATACACCGCTCGTGGTTCAGATTACACACTATTTACAAATGAAGGTTAAACAGCAACGCATTTTATAGAGAACATCTGATATTTATTATAGTTTTAAAAACAAAAGACAAGTAAGTTAGAAATATATATAGATTTACATATTTTGAGATTGAATACATACGGCGCAAATTTTAGCAGAATGCAAAATTCTTTTTCTAAACACCTCCCACAAATTCAAAATTAAACATCAAGGCTCATAAAATACAAATTCAAATCAAATTTCAAACTTGGACTTTTAAGCTCGCAACCGGTCCGTGGATCTGTTCAATCAAGCCAGCTGTTCAAAGCTCTTCATGGCCGGCTATTAATACAGCCAAATCGATGCTACTCTGAACTGGATTGCATACGACAAATCCATACTACAGTTGAACAAAATGGAATGGCTGTACATCAGTCATATGGTGCAAGATTTTGCCCATCAGTCACCAGGGACATATCACTTTGTTGACATGTGTATGTCAACCACCATACGAACTGGTTTATATCATCAATACTATGTATAAGTCAACGTATATTTATTTGACTGTTGTTCATCGCCTTACACTTTGGTTCCATTTAGTGGACAGCGTTTAGTGTATAATGGGTTAGGGAACCGGAGTCACCGTGGTTAACCACGCACCTCTGGCAAGTTACTGACTATTATGACTCATAAAAACTGATCACATATCTCTAATGTATAATAGCGGTGATCCAAAATCCAGCACTCTGCCAATTAAGTTAAAGGGGAAGTCCTAGTATAGGTACTAAAAGGTGCAGAGATACAAAAAAAATAAAATAAAAATAAGAAAATAAAAGCTGTTAGGTTCCTTACAGCGATACCGGTGGCCAAGCATCAAGACCCAACTGAATGTCAATAAGAAAACGCTATAAACGTAATTCACTAAACTATTTTACCTTGATCAGGAAAATTAAGTTTTGGAAAACATTCAACACATTCAACCTACATATACGTACTGTAACAGTATTTACAAAAACAGGCAACATGGAGAAAAAGCATGACAAAAATTAAAAATAATCAACTGGGTTTGAACCCAACACTACCAGATGTCATATACAACGCGTCTAGCACTGAAAACCATCACAGCGTGTTGATCGAGTTAGACCTTGGCGATTACCGCACCTGGTTAAGTGTGTGCATTTCAGGATGCTCGACACATATTGTGCAATCACCCCACTCTAGTGTCCCATCTGGTTTGCCTGGGCTCAGGTCCCTTTTTAGAGAGCGGGCGAGGACAGAGTGCACGTAGGTGACAGGAAATGTTAGGAGACTATAACGATATGAAATTTTGGTCTAAATAGTTAGAAGGAATGAGCGGTGTTGTGTGTTATTTTCTTTAAAAAAATATCTTCAGTCCAAAGCCATGGCGTATGGTTTCTTAGTTACTTTTCTCTTCGGCATCCTAAAGCCCGTGTCTGCCTTACGAGCATGTAAGGTCTAGACCTGAAACTAAACTGGACACCGTGATATTTCTTTAACGGTTGAATTTGGCGTAATAAAAATAATATGTTTTAGGCTCGCCATGACTCAGAGTATATGTGTAGGTAGACATTTTTCGTATATTTCGCCATAGCTTTGGACTTATATTCCTGATAGCATGGGGGTATGGGGGAATGCTGTCGGAGAATTACCCATGAAGCATTGGGAACAGGGCTGGCTTTACGTGTAAACATTGAAAATTGAGAGAGTTGTTTATTTCTCGGTTTGAGTGACAGGGGGCTGGCCTATGGGGCAGGTAACCTGCAGCACATGTATAGTAATACACAATTACCCCAAAGTCTATATTAAATGCTCAAGCTTACATTTCTATTTCTGAAGTAGGGTGGTGTCATTTAAATATTTCGAGCGAGAAAACTATAGATCGTAGCTCAAATCCGTTGGCATGCATCAGAAACAATTTGGCGCATTTCTCAGATTTGTAGCTTTCGTAGCTCTCGAGTTACAGGCCATTGGAATTACGTGGCTGAAAAAGTGCTTGACCATATCTCAAAAAGTTACAAAGACACGCAAAATCCGAAAGCAGATTTGGAATCAACGTTGACAAACACACCAGAATACATGAAAACATTATCAAACTTTTTATGACGTCATAAATTCGACCAATGGCGAGCTTCCAAAGTTTTCAATGCATGTCTAAGATTTTTTCAAATTTGTTCTATCTGGGATCATTCTACAAGTATATCAAATTTCAAAAGAATCCGTTTATTGGCTCTTGAGAAAAAGATTTTTAAAGGTTTTGATCAAAATCCAAGATGGCCGCCATGTCACGAGACCAAAGTTAACCAAAAACAGCCAAAATTTGCCTTGTAAACTTGTTGACAAAATCATCAAATTTCAATAGCATCTAAAGGAAAACTTTTCTTTTTATAGCTCTTAAAGCTTTCAAAAAGCTTTATACACCGTTACTGAATGAGCTGGGAAAACTTAACGGCTAAACGGCTAAACAGCTTGTGATCTTCTGCGTTAGGTATATTCGCAGATATACTTATTTGTATTTATAAGATTTTATAAGTCAGACTGTCATAAGACTGTTAAAATAATTGGGAATGTTTTTCGCGGGGCCATTTTAAGAATATCGTAACTTCAGGCGATCAAGGGATGTTACGGCGTGTCCGATATGATATTCAGAATGGGCTTTATGTGTTTCTGAACCTCAAACATAGGTGGACGTAAAGTAGAGCAGAATTCCGGAGGGACGAGGGTAAGATTGCAGGGAAATGTCACAGATCAGATTACAAGCTGGAACATAGATGACTATATCCACATTCTTGCCTTCTGCAGAATGCAAGCTCGCGACAACCAAACGGTGGAGCACGCGCTAGGCCGGAAGTAAAGGATTTTCCATCGTTTGTCTTCTGACGATTGTCACATATGAGGGTTACAGTTTACCAGCCATTGTCATCTTAGTGGAGTAGATAGATTAGCACGGTTATCTAACAACGGCTTTTAACTTTTACAGGGTGTGTTGCTGGCAGTTAAATCTTGAAAAGTCGTGCGTTTGAGGTGTTTTGTGTCATGCTAAGTATGACAGCCACTTTAAGTTTCTTTCAAAAACTTTAACTTGTTAGTCGAAGCAAGGCCCACAAAAGGCGAACTGTATTTCATAATCAAGGGCTAACAGAATAAATTTTTGTTTAATCAATATTTAACTGAATATTAGCTAGGTACTGCCTGTTTGTTCAGTCAAGTTCGTGTATCTTTGATGACACTTTTTAATAAATGTGTTAAATATTTTACTTTGACTCCCGACGACGTAAAACAATTCAACTATAACAAAATGTGAAAAATGTGAACAATTCATGCGTGCAGAAAAATACACTCATGTGTTATAAAAGAAAGTAAAGGCTAGTAATCGATGTGTGCGGAAGTTTACCAGTATTTTAAAATCTTTTCACGAGGTATACGTGTATATAAAATGTGTTCATCATATGCTGTCCGATGAACTTCTTAAAGAGTAAACCTAATCTTTATTTGCTTAAAGTTGCTAGTGTATTCTTATGATATTGTTTTCTAGACGTGAGTAAAATGAAAATTACAAAAGTCTGAAAACAACTACTATACATGAAATTGCGATGCTACTTCAAGAGACAAGAAAAGTAGAATAGATTCTCCGCAAGAATTCTCTAGGTTCATTCTAAAATGTGATAAACCAAAGTGAAAAACTGAAATACAGGATGTATGTTTGTTTCATTAAAAGAGACTTTTTGAAATCTTTATTACAATACTTCAAACTGCATTGAAGAAAACTTTCAAGTCTTTCGAGAATCAAATTGTCTCTTATATACATTTCTTCCTTTCAACTCACCGCAAAACCACGATCAAATCTCATTAACTTTTGTTACCTTTTTCATAAATGTTTGTCTTATGTCTCTCTATATTTCAAATGAGTATCGTTGATGGCTCAATAAAATCTAATACCCCGATTTGGTTTAGCTTAACATAAACTATGAAGAACATCCGTTTTCTCTAATTCAAAGTTTCATTGTGAATGAACTTGCATCCTGGGAAATCCGTGGAACTGTTGGAGGCTCGTAAGTTTTAAACAAATGTGAAGAAGTACAAGTGTCGTAAAGACTAGACTACCTCCGAAATAATGCAGCCTATGCTGTGAATAAGAGCTAACTTGAAAGCAGTCTTTCGTCTAGGGCAAATTAAGAAAAAATAGTTTTCTTTTGTGGATAATGGAAAATAGTGTCTTGCTAAAGGTGATGTTCCTACACAATGTCGTCAAGCCGTAAAGGTGGGAAATGTCAAAGAGCACATACGAACTGAACGTCAAATTGAACGGAGTCGTAACGTATGCTGGTGCTTTTTTTATCATTCATCTCACCAATGATCTTTACATCAGAAGAATAGATTATTGCTAAGTGAGGTCAGCGACGACAGGCAATAGGTTGTAATAGGATAATTAGGATAAAAAATGAACAGTAGGTTCTGGTTATCAACGTGTGACCATTTACCAACTATCACACTGTTGTCACTGTTCTAGTTTTACTCTCCGTGGTGGTTGTCTTTTGTTTAGTTATACCTGCGTAAACCAGGATATTGTTTTCATATTAACGGTTGTTAAATGTGATGACAGCACGGTATTTTGAGTAATTCTAGACTGTGACGTCTAACAAATTGTATTTAACATATCAGGCGGTACATTGTAATCCGATATTTCGTGGGTTTATTTTAAAATGAAATTAATCCCAAGGCATACTCTAGTTTTTACAGATAATTGGTCACTTTTACCCGAGATACTGTAAATAATCTAATGTTTAGCTGTTATAAATACTATACCAGGCCAATATGGAAGAGACAATCTAATTACGGTAACATTAGGGGAATACATGTAGTTCCTGTAACTTGCGTTCCATCATCAACGCGTTAATTGGCAGTTGCCCTATTTATCCCCCCCCCCACCAATTCCCGCCGGACACACACTCACACTGAATGACCTCAACCGGCCAGAACATACCTGCTGCTGATGGTTTTTTACTGTCAAGATCACATGACATCGATTTTCTTCCAGGTGTGAACGATGGAAGATGCTCGGAGGTGTCAGACAAAATGGTTTTGATTTCATGTTTATAGCACGATTTAAAAGCAGGCCGATATTTCAGCCGAGTTAAGTTATCGGCGGCGTAATTATCTCTGTAGTCACTTGTCTGGCAAGTCAGAAAAAAAACGAACAGAGATTTCTTTTATTGACTAACAGCGGGCCGCTTGATTCGCTGAGAGATGTTGTCAGAAAGCGGACCAGAAGTCTCTTGAGACGATGTCTGTTTTATATCTATACTCCGATATTAACACGACCCATCCGACCACCCATAACTAAATGTATATCTGCAACACACTATTAACTTTTTTCTATTACAAAAGTAAACAAGATATTAACCCGTCTTTTATGGAGAGCTCAACAGATTTCTTGATGGTTTGGTATTCTCCCAGCACAATGGCCAATCTCTTTGATATAGTGCGCGCCTAGAGTTCTAACAAAACGCTGGACAAATATGTCAACACATCAAACTGCTTGGCTGAATGCACAAAGTCCGCTGCACAATCATTTTTCAACCAACGGATACATCAAAAACATTCTCTTCCCGGACTTTCTTGAGAGAAGAAACTATATATCAGTACAACATGAATGTAATAAAACCAACTCATCCGAAAATATTTACTTTTTTATATACAAAAAGTTGCCTGACCTATGAGTAGGCGGTAACTGAGCGTTTGAGAAGCATTTAATTTCATCACGAAGAAACAAGGCGGGCTATATATATTTGGGGCTTGTCTTTTTTTATTTTTTTTTTTTGTTTGTTTGTTTTTTTTTGTAGTTTAGAGAACGGGGGTTGATGAGAGGGTGGGGGGTTAGAAAACATACCACATTGTTACTTTTCTCCAAAGCTGTTTTACAAACATCTTAGGGTTCGTAATAAGGTCGAAGTCGTATGTATGCATGATGTTCTGGTTATTTCGTTGTGTCGATTCACAAAATAGTAAAATACTACGATTCAGGAATTCCAGTAAGCTATTTTTTTATGTTTTGTGTACACAATTAATTATGATAAATTCCTACGTCAATTGTCGACACCATCAAATATGCCGGGAAAGAGTGGACTGACATTGTTTTGTGGGCGATCCATCGTGGGAAACTTTCTCATTCACTCAAAAGGTGTAATTCTGTTTGTTAACTAACCAGGAAGATAATGAGAGTAAAACCACAGATGGTGTTATGAAAAGTAACATAACCTAATGTAGAGGTTGGCCACGTCGGGCTTAGCGAGCATCGTACTAATTCCACATCATCTCCGTAGTCCTGATAGTACAATGAGGCCTCGGTTTCTCTCCGACGAGAGAGGCTTGATTTCCCCGAGCTGTGAATCTACGGTACGTGGTGAGGTCTCTGACCACACGGCTCTACCCCTCCTGCCCCGACCGTTCCCTGTCACCGCAGCACGTCCCTGTCACCCCTCAGCCCCGTGCACGGGAAGGTTACCTGGACCCCAGTTCTCAGCCTTGTAATAAATTTATCTCTCGTAGAAAAATGCAAAAGAATATCCGCTAGCAATAATTCCCACAACATTTAGCCTGTTACTTAGCGTTTTAATTGTTTGTATCATGTTCATTTGAAAGGACAAATAAATTCTTTACTCGCGTGTGAAAGTGAAGAAAAAATTCTACCCTATTGTTTGAACATTCCACGATGTAACACTGAAAGCTTTCGATTACACTGCCGGGTGGTACCATGAGCTAAACCTGGACTTTTGAATGATATCAAAAAAAAAAACAAAAAAAAACAAAACAAAAAAACAAAAACAAAAAACAACAGAATCATGAAACTTTTTAATAAATAACAATGACTGTAAAACTCAACACTTCTGTCTATCTGGGATGCCCATTACTAATTGGGTGCTTTTCAATTACTAGAAATTTAAGGCAAAGTATGAAAACATAATTTTGAAACCTAACTGTTGGATCATCACTCGAATATGTTTCCCCAATCACATTAGGAAATCCTTGTCAACAACAACATCAAAACGCTTGTAACAAGCAGAGCAATTACGGCAGCTGCGTGTTAAATATAAAGCACAAAATAAGGATGTTTTAATTTGATCCAAAAAAGGAAGTTGATTGAATCGAAATGACAAAGTTGGACTTCTAGACTGAATGACTGAATGCAGAATCCATATTAAACTTTATGACTGTATGTTTTACATACTTATAAAATATGAAAATATGATCTTTGTGTATCTAGTCGTCAAAACAAACAATCGTATACTAGCCGTTAACCAGTATGGTTATTTCAGGTCAATAATCGCAAGGCCAATTCTTAAAACATCGTTCAACACAAACCACCAAAGAACGCATATAAATTACAAAATTAAGACGGACTGATATAAAGAGAAGCAATAAAACAGTTTTCATAGATGTTGGAAAGACGCAAGGAGTACAGGCAAATACTAGTAAATGAAATTACTATTATTAGTAACACTCGTGTTCAAATTTCTGCAAGGTTTCTTAAATTATATAATTCACGTGATGCAAATACAACCTCCACTTAAGTGTTAGGAAAGGCTCGAAATAATCATGAAATTTATTATAATCATTTCTTCAAGTAGTCATACAACTTGTTTAAAGGCAATAACTGAGTTACTTTACAAGAAAAAAAATTGTGTTAGGCTCATTTGTTTTGTTTTTTTTTTTCAGTTAAAAATGCTTTTTGTATATGCTTTCAAACTTTACAAAGCATTTATTTTCAGACTCTTTTCTTCAAATTTTGACTACATATTTGCTTATTAATTGTCATAGTAAATATGAACAAGGTAATATGCCAACACATTTTCATTTCAGTACTATTTCATAAAGACTACCACGTCTGATTGTATCAGTGTTGGCGGTCTCTGTCCAACGTTTAAGCATATTACTGAGTGTTCTCCTTTCTTCTCAAAGGTGTTTACGGAACTGCAATTTTTATGACTCTGTGATCCGTTTGAAATTGCTGTTTGACAGGAAGTCAGATTGTCCGTGGATGTTATAGTGACCAGATAGCGTGTCCACAACGGACGGGTCAATACGAGAGGTCTTTATGACAGACGATAATTAAGATATTGACCCATGTCACTAACTCCACCAACAAGGTGCGAGCCTTATTGTTCACAATGGTTAGAAATGTGGCGTAAACTCCCAAGTCATGTTTCTAGACGCTCTGTCAAAATACCTCCCACATGCTACCCAGCTTAGGGAACTGTTTAAGCACACAGGTTGATGACCACTTGCTTATTCTAACAGAAAGTCGAAATTATGCACCGTGACAAATATAACCAATCCCACTTAAACACGTACCTATCCTATCACTGTAAAAAAACATTTGTGAAATTAACTGTATTGGTTTTTCTTTTCTTGGACAGTGTCCAAAGCGAATATGCCCATAGTAATACAGGCTCATGTGAAATACCTACTGTGTTTAGCCGACGAGTAATGGAGTGCTAGAAAAGAAGCATATTACATGGACACATAAGGCACTACAAAAGCTGGGAAAGTTTCCATCAGTTTTCGTGGGAAGCCCTACGCAGGATGTAGTGCCACACCCATTCCTTTGTATGTATACTCTCAATAAAATGTATGACCTTCCGGCTTCTTTCTGTCAACATATTAAACCTTTTCTGCCACGTTTTTAAGTACATGATTAAAGCACAGTTCACTGTCTGTATAGCAATCGAATAAATATTGTTTCTTATCTGACCTATAGGTATATATTAAGATTTAAAATTCTTTTACCTGTTAGTTTTCTCGTTTGTAGTGGTACTAGTATATCGATTATGGGTATTACGTAATAGCCAAACCTGACGACGTCAATGATCAAAATTTTTTTATCAAAAATAATACAGAAAGATGCCTTTACTTAGCTGTTTGGAGTTTTTAGTTAAAAGTTATTTTGGAAACTGGGTCTTGTCACAGTTAATTAGGCTTACATGTAGATTTTTTCTACAAATTTACACCACGAATTACACGTTGAACCAACCTTTGGACGGAAATATACTAATTATAAACAAAATATGTGAGGAGTGCGAAGGTAAAGAACAACACAATAATCACTTTGAACATTGTATCAATGTGACAAAGAACTGTTCACACGGAAAATTCTGGGTCGCTCCACAAGATTCTTCCTAAAACAGAGAAGACTGCTTATCCGTAGCCTTACGTATGTTCATGATAGATGCACTAGTTGGCTTTCCATGGTTCCATAAAAAGAAAATTCAAACGTGTGCAAGGAAGAATCTGTTAAATTATAAAACAAAAAGAATTAGCCGGGTTCCAATTTTCAAATTCCATGAATTAGTGCAGAAAACAGTATTGTTTCCTAAGACTGCATTGATGTGGCCTTAAGGAATGAGCCTCAAAAAGGACTTATCTTTTTCAGATGGTCAAATTGAATTAAGCTCAAGGACGGTAAATTGATGTGAAGAACTTTATACGTAGCATATTGTCCTGAACAGACTGCGACTATTAATGAAGACCAACAACATAGAAATTCCGAATGCAAACATTTATTTTCCTCAAAACTGTCACCATTATATAATTGCGACTGAGGAAAATATAGTGAAGGATTTTGTTGTTGGGAGAGAGTGTGAAGTGTTAAAAACCTGCAGAAACACTCGCATTATTGAAATTCACTTCAGTGGTATATAAACTTAGTAGATGATTCTGTCTTTATTTTGCAAAATAAATTTACATATTTTTGCCTTTAACCAAGACAATAAAAATAATTCCTGAATCATTGTTGAAGGAAACAAGTCATGAACTCATTTTCCCCTACGGTATTTCGAAAACCTAAAGGAAAAAATTAGATTGTTGCCAAAGAAAGTCAAAAGAGAAGCTGACCAGCTAAGGACACGGTCATCACGTGGCCCAATGTCCGTATGACTGTTGACTCTACTTGTATTCTACTCTGGAGATACGTAACATTCTAATATCACATGTAATGTTTGAGAAGGCTATCGCTTCGCCCATGAGAATCAACGGAGTCTTAGAGCTTCCAACACACAACAGTTGCGTCTGAGAAGCCTTTCTCTCATCACACCCTGACGATATGACAAATTTTGTGTGGTTATGAGATGGTGTCACTTCCCCGCCATATGGCCAGAGGAGACAATAGCCGGGGCTTTTACGACGCACCGGTCACTTTATGCCATGTGCTCGCAAAACCTCTCGTGTTGATACACATCTTCGTTTGGATGGTTGAATTTTCGGAGGACATTTCCAAACGGAAGCCAACCTCTTCTCTTTTCCACTCATTCATGTTTCCGTCTAAGCACTTGGATTCACTGATGGCCTTTTTCCCAACAAAGACAAAAAACGAGGTTTGAGGTACTGATTAAATCCAAAATCTCTTCAGCCTTTTTTAACATTGATATCCACCTGTTAAAAAGTTCCTGGGGTTCGCATGACACTTCCACAGCCAGCAGTTGTATCTCATAAGGTGGACTTCAGTTGAACAAGCTTGAAAGTAGATGGCAACAGAGAACCAAACTACGTGTATGACTTGTTTTTAACAGAAGTGAAACATTTGTGGACAAATAAAAATCTCTTTAAAATACTGTCGCTGGGGATTGAGATCATGTTGAACTTAAAGCAATAAAGTTGCCGGAATTTCAGAATTGCCTATAATGAAAGACACACAGAAAAAAAAAACAGAAGGCAAAGCCGGTTGGAACAAAGCAGGGACTACTGTTTGACACCTGGCATCTAATCACCAATAGAACCATGGACAACACGACTGCTTTACATTTTTATTTTTCATGACAATACTATTAAAATGTAGAATTAAGTATATCCCTCGGCATAAAATATAAGGTAAGTGGCAACAAGTATCCTGAGGAGCCATCGGGGCAGTGTTTGAAAACCATGTATATAGGCCAATGTTGTCGACCAAAATATTTGGGGCGTAAACTGAAGATACTGCGGACATTTTATAGATATGTCCAGGACAGAATATGATGGTTGCCAATCTTTTCCTTGCTTCCTTTCCTTGGAAGAACCGATTGCATAAAATACACCACTTATAAAAATAAGATGTACAAAAGTTAAAAGAATTCCCAAAGTCCAGGGTCAGAAAAGGCGGAAAGCATTATTTGTGGTAAAAATTGAAGATACTGTGCATGGACATCCATCATTTTAAAACTACACCTTGTCATCAGAAGGGTGATAATTAACTGAACCGATACCATTCATCTATAACAGCCTTAAGTAATTTAAGGTTGGAACGATGCGTTATAATCTAGAACAAATCAAATGTATTTATTCTGTCATGATTGATACTGAATTGACAGTGTATATTTATCTACCCCATGCAAGAATCTATATATGAGAAAGACCAATCGCGTGGAAATAAATATTACGCATTATTTGGTCAAAAAGCCCATACATTTTATACAAAAAACAGCGAGAAAAGAAAATGAATATTACTCACTTTCATCATCTAATCTTACAACTATCTAAAAACAACTAAACTTACCAACAACTGTACTAATTACATTGCTTTGTCATCTGTAAATGATACAGCTTACTTATACCACTTATTAGTGGAAAAAAGTCATTCAGGTCAAATTACTTTAAAAAAAGATTTCCAGACATCTGCTTGGCCTTTGACCTTGACCTTACCGGGAATGTAATTTTCACCAGGTGTCCCAACAAAGGACGTCACAGACAGGTGCCAGTTAGCATGTCATATCATTATGTACTATATAGCGCTCGAATTGTTTTAGAAATGTAATTAAACGAGCACCTGAGCGCGGATAAACTGTTTACCCGATCGGGGGAAATGTCTGCTGGAGACAGTCGGTTTGAACGGTTAAGTCATCCACGCGATTTGCAGAAATCTAAACGGCATTTAGACAGTCACGAAGTACTGTCTTCCCGAGCTGACGTTCGAGTTATTTTAATTTTCTTCAGAAAATGAGCTGTGTTCCGTGAGACTGGAGGTTGTCTGTACGACTCGGCCCAGGGACGCCTTGTTACTGTTCTAGCAAAATGGTAGAATTCCTGCTCAGTAGGGAAATAGGTCGCATTCTAACATTTGTGGACTATTGTCTTCGCCAAAGCCTTGACTAGGTCACCCATAATTCAATTGTTTTAAATGTGATTAATATGGAAGGTTAATTTACAACACACTCAGTTAACGCTGATAACTTTTAGTTTTTAGTTTTTTATTTGTACATTTGGCAAAATGACATGCCAAAAGAATGTCAACCGGTAAATGGAAAATTCAAGTCAGTGACTGCATGATCCATATTTTGTCCACTAAACAAGACAACGAAAGCGTACAAGAAATGAATGTGAATGAGGCCAATCTTGCAAATAGCGTCCAATATTATTTGGTGACTTTCATTAGGTTGATATATTTTTATATTTAAGCATCAGACGTCAGATAACCACAAAACCAGTCTAACTTTTGAGCATTTCGTGCAGATGAATCAGTGTATAAAAATTTTATATTTGTGCACAGCAATTTGCAAAAGAATTAAAGGCTGCAACTTATTAATTCTTTCTAATTGGAAATGACAAGGATGTGAAACAGGAATATTCTGTTTACCAAGACAGTGGTGTGATCAAAAATCTCTCTGTCAAGATAGGTCTTAATCCATACGTTTGATAGACAGTTTAATCAACTGTCATTTGATACAGAAAACAGTTTCTTGTACAAACTGGGTTTAATCTATGTGGTCGACAGAAAGTATAATTAGATACTAATATTTTGTCAGACAAAATAATTTCCTGTATTAATGCAAAGAATATGAATAACATAGGGGTTTCTGAATAATATATGTATTGAATACATTAAAATAATAAGTACACCAATACTGACCTCATTAACTCGGCACGACTAAAATTCACACATTCTAAAATGTCAAGAGGCATATATTACTAAGGTAAAAGGAAAGGCTTTAACTGTAATATTTAAGGTCAGGATTAATGCTATTTCTTCTGCTCATTACGATTTACTGCTTTGTAATGCGTACAACCCACACTTACTAACAAATATCAAAAACATTTCAAGGAAACCGCTATTGTTTTTCCCCGTTTGTGCAATTAAACATCATGCAGGGTGAACGTATGCACAAGAACTAAAAATCACGGTTTATTCAAGTGAGGGAAACCCAAATTCCGCTCAGACATGACTGGACAGTTTAATCGCACGATGCACAGGAAGGAAAAAAAAGAAAGCCAGCTGTAAAGGCCTGAAAGGAAAATGTCTGAACATGCAATAGAACAGTTCACTCTGACCCTCCAGAGCTGACGACAAGCCAATCCGGAAAAGATTTGAACCCACAACCGTTCCACAACAAAAAGCTCTTAAAAGTTATGAGGGCAAGGAAAGGGTTTAGGAAATAGGTAACGGAGTAGCACTCGGCAACATCAAAGGCTTTCGAGACAGGTATCGGGGGTTGCTAACTGTAAGAAGAAGTCAAATTGCTGACTCAAGGGACACGTTCTGTGGTGAGCAGAGAGACAATGGGGAGACAAGATAGCACGTTTGAGCTTCACTCAATTAGCAGGCCTTCCAACTCGTGCCCGAGGCTTGACACAACATTCGCACTCCGTATCTACCACTCCCTGGTGCCATTCAACATTCTACGGCCGAGTCAAGAATTGCGCTGTGCGGGAGAGAAGTAAGATCACATCGCCGAGTGGACAGGAATGGAATTGTGGTTTTACATGGATGGGTTGATGGCAAGACATGCATTCATAATTTCTGAAAACTGTCATAAAAGTGCAAAAAAAAAAAAAAAAAAAAAGAAAATAATGAAATAAAATAAAAACAAATATAGACCTATGGTGAAAAGATTAGTGAAATATTGAAAACATGATTGGTAAGATGCCACTAAAACATTCAAATCAACAACTAAAATATATAAAAAATAAATTATGAAAGTTTCATATTCTATTTTTCTTTTTTTATTCGTGTTTACATCATCAGGAATAAACCGATACGCGAGTTTAAGCATACATATGTCACAAAATGATAAAAAAGTCTAGGTAATTGTATGCATAAAGGGTCGTTCAATACAGATGATCATAAAAAATACAAAGCAAAATCTGGTTAGCAGGTGGTATAGGACGGATGTTTTCTAGACATCAGTCATAAATATTTTTGAACAATTCAACCCAAAAAGGCTTTAAGGTAGTTGGTTTTGGCTGATCCTTTGTCCCGCAGAATGGTAGTCTAGTGATGAAATAGATCAATAATTCTATAATGTTTACAACATGCATGTGTTCAGGTTTCAAAAAATACTAACGTGCTGAAGTCTAATTCTTGTTGTGGGCAGTTTCTTGTTTTCAATTTTAACTCGCCATAGGAGCGGGGAGCTTTCAACTTAGCTCGTCGCATAAAACGTTTGTTATTTATTTGATTTTTGTAAATTATACAATAACATGGGTGTTTTTGGATATGAGTACAATGCAATAAAATCAAAATTTATAGCTGTCATTTGAATGAAATGATTTAGACTCTATATTCCATATGCAAATATCACTGTCACACTTTCTGGTGATTTTCGAACTTTATCTTAATGAGTACTACGTAAGTGCCTATATGGTCCTATATCCTTATCACATGAAAAATCTTTGAAAAATGCTAACTTTTTTTTTAGATTCTTCTATTAATAAGTAATATATAACAGGGCCGAGTTGTTCGACAGTGTATTAGAAAATACTGGTATTAAGTCATATTTTGTTCTTAAAATTTTAGCCAAACTCAGCAGCCACTGCAGTTATCCAAAATCAAATTAAAACAGCAGAAGATTTAGTTCATATTTAATATTTTTCTACTGAAATTGTTTTACTGAATACAAAAGGGAGGACTTGGTTTCAAATTAAATCTAGTATTAAGTCTTAAAACGGTTTTGAACAACTCGGCTCAGAATATTAAAGTAATATTTCTTTTATTTGTCAATTTTGAAACACTTAACAAAATAAGATGTTCATAGTAAAATATTGGTTAGGATATTCGGAAAACAGTAATTTTAATTGCAAAATTTTACTGTTCGGTTTTCCCTTTTTGATTTCAAGAATATAGGTCGATCTAATTTATAGCATCTTTCGAATTTTGTTTGGGAGTCTTTTAACTTAGAACTACTCATTTCTGTATCGGCTTAAACGGTTGACTTTCGAAGCCTCTGAATAAATAATTACTGCTATTTGTTGTAGTGGTTGTGGCCGTTCTAGAGCTATCGTCACAAACTGGCGATTATGTCCACCTTTCACGAGCATCCGGTCTGCTCGAGGGGATGACCAAACAAATGAAAGTCCTACATAAATAAAAGGACCAAACTTCTATTTGGTCAAATTTTCCAGTTTGCGTTACTGTGACCGGCATTAGCGTCTTGTCATGAAAAAGGACGGTACGAAAGGAACCTTTTATTGTCCCTCTTATTAACTGCAATACGCTAAATAGTTGACCATATTAAGGATGTTCGTCGTATTCTAGCTATACTGCAGTCCTGGACATAGTTAAGCACGTGCGTTTTTATAGGACTGACAGCGCCGAACAAAATAGTTAATAGGTTTAATAAAACCAAGCAAGTCTTTTCTAATCTTTTCTAACAGACCGAGTAATAAATTTTGAGTATATTTAGAGAGAAAAAATTAAGTTATGAAATCGAAGTTGACAGAGTGTAAAAATATTTGTATACGTAGAAAAAATCCCTTACATGAGCTTGATTTATTTTTTCTTGCAGAAAAATCCTTCTATTTTTATCACAGAAAATTAATAATCAGTTGGAAGTATTTTGTAGCAATGGATCATAAAGTCCGGTTTAAAGTTGAAATGTACTTGAAGAATGGATATGTTGTCCGAAAATTTTTTGTATGTTGTCGCATAGGTTTGTGGCACAAGTACTAAATCTGTTCAGTTAACTGCATATAATAGTATCTATTATAGGCATTTTGCTTCTTTGTATCCTTGTTTTATGCCGAGAACAGTACAATATGTTTCTAATCTCTAGGTTGGAACATATTCTGAAGAAAAAAAATTATACTTGTTTCATTGAAACGCGTGCTTCATTCACTAGGACACTTGGATGAAATGAGAGCACTTCAAAAGATCAATGGATGGTTTGAAGAGAGAAGAATTGCCGTATGGAGTACAAGAGGCGATAGTTTTCCCCGTGTGTTTTGTGACTCTGGGTAAATCTTGTCGGGTTAGTTGTGGAGATAGGCCACGTGTGGTAACATGATGAAATGCCATTGTCCTCTGCCATCGGACAGAGCCATACGGATGAGAATTATCTCTGACAACACTGTCAAAATTGTCAGCGCCACGATAGAATGTTATTGTTTCTCCTTTTCCACTTTTCTCAGTGCTGCTCGACCGTATATAGAGTTCATTTTTGGGAGCTCGGATGGTCCAAGATTTTGAGGGCACTGAGAAATTCGCTCCAACGAGCTGTCCAGAACGTTTCTGGACTCGAACGGTGGGGGGCGCTGTAGGAGAGATTACTAGCGGCTTCCCGAAATCTTGGCAGGCTTAGACGGATTGTTTGGCCATCAACCAGGGAAGAATAGATGGGCGCGGACTCGGGGGCTCTCGCTCTCCACCGTCTATTTATCCCAGCTTGTCTCAGGTATTTTCTACGCCAGCTGAAGCGTGAGGTTTCACAACCGGTCCTGGGCGATTGGCACACCTGGCTTGCTGGGAATACAACCAAATTGCAAAATAAATTTGCAAATATTCCCTCTCAGCCAGTCAAAATCGTAACCTCTATTTACCGCGTTCCTCGCTTAAAGTTTCTGCGTGCTTGTCCACCGTTTTGTCTCGGGTTTGATCGCGTGGAGGACAGTTAGAGAACCGGCCTGCTTTCAGGCTTAACAAACAACTTCTGGCCTGAGCAAACAAAGTTGGTTGAAATCCTGGAATAAATAATATAGTTACCATTACAAAACTCTCTTGCAAATTTTGCCCTATATATTTTCGCCCGTGGCTAATTTAAATGTTTGATTTTTAAGACACATGCAATACCTTGATATCATTTAGGCCAGATTTAAGTAGATGGAAAACTGTTTTAACCAGTTGTACAGATCTGCGCAGCGGCAGTCAACTTAGTTACAGCATAATGTTTGCATTGAACCAGACACCATCTGTCTGTCTATGGCGCCCACAGCTGATTCTATAGAATGACAACATCTTCACAAGGGTCTGACAACTAACGCTGACCAAATTGTGCCAAGTGACTTCATATCAATTTTTTCTTCTCGACAATGTACTAATTTGTCTGAGAACTTCACCGTTTCCGGCGGGACGAGTGATGGTTTGTTGAATACACGCGGTGGAGCTAAGCTTTTCACTGGACAGTCAAATTCTAAGAGGCACTGCATGTTTCCTGTTGACTGTATTTTGGCACATTGCGAAGATAAACCGACTGTCGTCCTGCCCTTACGACATGGCGCATGGCAAGGCTGTGTTCGTATGTGTTCGTAAAATTTCTGCTTCAAAGAAAAAAAAAAACATTTGCCAGAAAATAGATAGCACATGGCTTGTTATGAGAGCAATTGCCAAATGTTTATGACCGCTTCATGTCATTATTGACAGTGCAATTATGTATCTGTTGTAATATTTGTTACTTACTTGGGTGCTTTAAAAAGACTCTCTGAGTGAAACAAAAGGAAAACAGTTCAGTGCAAGTTCGGCATTAATTAGGTATGACCAAGGTTATGATTACCTGTATTAATTTGGCACAATATTTACATTTCACGAATACAAAACTAGATTTAGGCAAACTTTATTTTGGTGGTTACATACCAGAAATTGTTTAGTAGGCCTATTAGATAAAACAGGAAAAAGTATTCGCTTTTTTTTCTCACAAATACCGGACTTGAATAACTTATTGTATACTTTTATATGTTGAGACATGGCGGGAAAAAGTTTGCTGTACTTTCTTTCTCCTTATAAGCCAATTACTGGACGTTTTATGCTTTATAATAGATATGAAACATGACCTTATAAAATCATGTGTAAGATATAAATGGGAAAATAATATCTTCATTCTTTTTCATGAGCATGGAAAAATAAAATAAATGACGAAAGAAAGAAATTGGCAGTTTGAATATTAAAATAATTTGCATCAGTAAATATAGAACGTATTTGGTCCTTCGTGCACAGCTAGATACTGTAAACATATGTCCATAAATCAGCTTAACACGGGCTGTCAGAGGTCACACTGGGCGGGGTAAGATACACAAATTTCGCATTTTCTTGGCATCATTTCAACAGGCATCGCGATGACTTTGGGATTAGAGGGAGAGAACTCTGGACATGATTCTCAAACCAAAGGTGTGGTTCAAGTGAGTAGAAGGTGACAAACATTTATAACTTTTTCAAGCTCAATCTATAAGTATGTTGTATTTGAGGTATATTTTTTGCTTGGGGAAAGGGGAGATATTTTATGATGTATTTCCATGCTGCTCTCCACGCCTGTAAATTTACTAGACTGTGCTGGAATATTTAAGGTTAATATATAAATACATATAATTGTATGACGTGGGGTCTATGTATACTTTACGTCAGAAAGCAAGGCGAATAAACCCTGCTGAAACATTACACTGACACCACTGACGACGGCGAATGATGTTTGTGCCAAGATGTGGCTCCATAAAGATAAATATTCACTCGAAAGAGTATCACGGTGCTTTCTTCTAATGAAATGAGACAACATAAATTCTAATGCTTCAAAGCAATGTTTGTATGATATGCCCCGGCACCTGACTGTAACTGTCATGATGACGCATGCTTCTTTAACCATGATATTTAATGTAAATTTAATATTTGTTTTACACTTTGACGATTTTACTACTTACATTATTAGTAGAAATTTAACCTATAAAATAAATTTAATGAGAATTCATTTTATTAACTGCATTAAAAAGAGTTATTCTAAGGAAATATAAAATTAACGCCCCTTTCTAATTTTACTACCTATACAATATCTATTGAAATTTAGCCTCTAACAAAAATATAACGACAATTAATTTAATCAACTGCATTAAAAAGGGCTATTTTTAGGAAATATAAAATTAACGCCCCTTTCTAATTTTTACTACCAATACATTGTGTATGGAAATTTAGCCTATAACAAAAATATGACAATTAATTTAACCAACTGCATTGAAACGGGTTATTCTTAAAGAAATATGTAAAAGTGCGTCTTCTACATTCAATTTACAAATTTAAATCCCAAATAAAGCTGTCAAAGTTTATTATCAATGAAGTGAGTTGTATTTCTATGCTTGATTGTTAAATATTTAACACAGCGGGTACATTTCAACCTGAGTGATTTGGCTTCTTTCTTTGAACTTGTAAGAGGGTACCAAATAAATAGCCATTAGGAAGCTGTTCTGAATGTTCCTACAAATTACAGGTTACGTTTAAGGTAATTTTTAAGGCCTAATGCTAAATTAAAATGACTATTATGTCCAGCGCAAATGACGTTGTTAGTTACACAAAAGTAACACATAAGTTAATTAACACCTTTTATGCACACTGCTCTGTTTGTTTCCCGCAATTCGGAATTAACGTCTTCATTATCAGTTGACGTTAAAAACAACATCCAAAGTATTGTGACCGGTCGTATATCATTTTAAAAAGCACGTCTTGCCAAACCGTCTGCCACACGCCAGGGGTGTCTGGCTAATGATTCTTCTAAACCGTCACGATCTGAGGGAGCAGAAACAATTACTCCACCCTCGAGCTAACGTCATATCAACACTAACAACCCAAAATGACTTCAGATTTTTAAAATTAATTTCAGATTTTAATGAATGTAAAAAAATATTCTTAATTAATGTGTAAAATATGTTTTCAAAAGAGTGAAATCATAGCTATGGAAGAAAGATAAAAGAATACATTGATTGACAAAATAATGAATGAACATAATAAAACGAAGTTTTAAGTTAAGTAGTCCACAATAAAGAAAGTGTAGCATTCGATGTTACATCATCATAATGTGAGATTAAGAGTCAGTTACCGAACTGAACAGTAATATTTTCGAATCTTCAAATTGGTCAAAGACAAGGTATCAGGTCTCTAGAACACATTGGTGACGATAGTATCGTGTGAGATATGAACCTTAATGTATCAGTTTTCACTGCTCTCTCTTTGTATACGTGGCTTTTTCCAAATAACTGACATTTCCCGTTTACACTGCGAATCGGTAACAAAATGGAAGCAAGTTTCGGTGTCGTGCCACGCTATGCACTCTTGTTGAAGGGGGACCACCCGGTTGGCCTTTCAGTCAACTCTGGTAAAGGGTTTCAAGTCTGGACACAGAACACAATTGCCAACAAGGCCTTGTTATTTCTGATCATCCAGTCAGTAACCAATAGGCCAAACAAATATTAAAAAAAGATACAATAAAAATGTACATAGTTTGACACTAACTGCGTGTCAAATCTTTTATACGGGTGAGGCGGTGTTGTGGATCCTTGGTCGTTAGATAGTTAACAGAAACCTCATGTTCCCAGCGCGATGTTCAAAGTGTATAGAGAATGACACGAGTGAAGCATACAGCTATGTAGTCTCTGCATCACAAAACAAACACTCGAACATATAAAAGAATCACACACTGCACGCTTGTAACACCAGCTTTAGTTGGGGCATAAAGTATCAATTTTAACCACCACAGATCAAATGAAACAATAATTTACAGGCATGAAATAATACTACTCACAAAAGCAACTGTATCAATGCACTAGTTACACCAAATTTGGCATGTCATCTGCTATGGCAACAGCCTACAAATACGAGTAAATGATTTTTAACAATAAATAATTACAGTAAGATTTATATATGCATCAAAAGTTTCTTTCCCAGTGCATATTCTAAAACTTAAAGAAGCTTACCTTGTCTGGACGGGTAATACAATTCACAATCTTAGAAGCCAAAAAAAAAAAATCTGTTTCAATTCAGGATAATTTTTAAAACTCCATTATCCTTTCTAAGTGTTTCTGTTACAAAATTTACAGTAGTGACTGTTCTATCTTTGAGGCAAAGTTTGTGGCCGGTGGGAGTTTTTTTGACGTTTGGAACCTGCCAGTGAAGGACTCTTTAGGCTCAGGTATTTTTACCTGCGGGTCCACATTTGACACTTGGCCGTAAACTCAGAACGTTCGTGCCCCTGGAGTAATAAGGAGACCCAGCAACCGCCCGTAAAACCCCATATTTTACTCCATTCCATACATGTACATTTTCGCTAGCACATGATACAATTTATCTGCAAGTATACAACACCGAGAATAGTATGCACCTGACCTTGGTGTATAGGAAAAACAAAAACACCAAACCATTCAGACATTAAGGAATTGCAGATTGACTTATTGATTTTATCCTTAATAATAATATAATCAAGGAAAGCTCAGTGTTATTTCACTCATGGACACTGTGTAGTATATTTATTGGAGGCATTATCAATTTTCCTTGCACACAGTGTATATATGAAGATCATCAGAGGATGGGTAACATGGCATCAAATCCCATTATGGCACATAAGAAATATATCTAACAGCTCAAGTTCTGTGAAATTTCATATTCAGTATGAGTTATCAGTTCACATTTTTCCAATGCAAAATACATAATGAAAACATCACCCCAGTTTAAAAGTAAACTAAATTTCATTGTCCAAAAGTGTGATTCTCATGTCAAATGGATAAAGTTAAAACGCACATTTTGTGAAGAAAAAGGATATGTGCCAAGATCCACACATTAAGAACATACAGCTCAAACAAAACAACATATAACAGATTTTGATTTAACATGCATGCTTATATGTTAATTTCAAATAATAGTTAAAATAGTAAAAATGATGCGCAATTATCATATTCACATCTGGCGATTTTCCAGAAATTTGGATTACTTTTTCGAGAGGAACTCAGATAAAGAATTAACTAAGACCTAACACCTTACCCTTTAATGAATTCGACCTTTCTGCAGCCTTAATTTAGTAAATTGATTTATTTTATTTGCTTAATACATGAATGTAAGTTGCCTGTATTTCTTATTCTGGCAGTCCTATGTTACAAAGTCTTTGTGAGCAATGGCCGTGAGACAGATTTTCTCACTGATTGCTGGCTGACACCTGCCATAAAACCACTTTGCATTATTTTCACATTTCGTTATAAATCATGATTTTAATCACTTTGATATATGTCGTACACACATATACATGTAGATAAAGATTAATCTGTCAACCGCTGACCATGAGTGCAGGGTTTGGACATGGACCTGGCCCGGCTAGATACCATATATATGTACTTTTGAGAACTTCGTGCTACCCTTTGGGTGTCACTTTGGTTTCAAGTCATTTGGGGTCAACAAATACATGTTACTTCCAGGCGCTGAAAAAAAAAATATATCTCTTATGTCAATAGGAAAAATAAACGCCGTTCAGTGTATTGTTGACCTTTCACCTCGACTCTAGGAGCACGTGTCTAAAAATAGGCGCATGCGGCTTGGCGCCGGAGTGTTACGGCACGTCAAATAACGGTAACATAGGTAAGTGAAGCGGATCAGTTAAGGTGATGTCTGTCTACCATCAGCACGTCCAGGCAGTCATTTGCCACGCATTCATCTTATAACCCGCCAGATACTCTGTACTGCACTTCAAGGCAATAGGTAATAACTGTGTATGAAAATTAGACAATTAACGACAAGTTTGTTGATTGTACTCCATATGCATGCCCCGCTAAAACACACAGGATTCATCTATATGCAGTGTACATGGCGAGCTCATGGCTATTTTGGAAAACATACAAACATCTAAAGAACAGGAGAGTCTGGATATCACGACGTTGTTTCTAGAGAGAAAAACTGGCTCCACAAATTTCCTCCTGGTGTATCGTTGGCGTGACTAAAATCTGTATTTGAGTGTTATTGTTAGTCTTGAATTACGACGAAAGCTAATGCTCTATTATTAATAAGAAAAGGGATTCTGACTCCAAGATCCCATTACACTTAGCAAATTTTTGATTTAAATCAAAACTTAAAACCTTTCGATACAATACTTAATTATTGGCAACTGAGATTGAAAGTTTTATACATATTTATCTTAACACATGTTTAGTGCTGCGAATTTTATTTCACATAAAAACAAGCGTTTAAATTACATTTCCGATTTTGCCTTAAGTCAAAACAGGCTATATGCGTGGGATTGGCCTAACTGTGTAACTTTTGTCAGAACTTTCAACTGGAATAATTTATCACGAAAATAAAGGTTTCGCCTAGTTTATCTCACAAACACATTTGGACATTTATGAAAAACTGCATTTCAGATCATTAAAATGGTACTAATTACTGACTGTTGTATATCGACTCCCGGTCGCTGGGTTTCTAACAGTCTTATCGTTGCCTAAATTGGTTGTTGGTTTTGTTAAAGAACTCGTATGTAGTTTCTGTCATTCTAGACACCTTTCACAAAGACAGACTTACAGGTAGGTCGGCTCCATTAAGCAGACAATAGCGGTAGATACCGTTAAAGGTACACAGTTCTGATTGTAAATTCCGCGCCATGCAGTACACCTGTGGGAGCTTTGTGGTTAGCTTTCAGGTACAGGTGCGTTTTCTGGCTTCTGAAACAGAATATAACGAGCTATAGCGGAAACAGAGAAGTCCGAATACCGCAGTGGCAGCCAGCGCTCACGTACAACAAAAATAACACTCCTTGAGCACGAAAGGGAACACAGCAAGACAGAGAAGGTAAAAAAAGGCATGATGGTATGTGGAATAAAGAAAGAAAACATTTCAAAAGTACCGTCCCTAATGAAGCGTTGCTGCTCAGTGGCCACCTGCGTTGATACTCCATGTTTGATTATTTAACTAGAGGCTTGGAAACAAAACATACCTGTTTGTTCAGTCGACTGGGTAAACCATAACTGTTTTTTCTACTTGTGCCGGATAGCTGACATATATTGCAGGCAAGTCGGCCTACACTAAGTGTTAGACTTGCAGACATTTATTGTGTTTTTTTTTTTGCAATTGTTCACCCACGTACTGCAAGTAGGTCTCACATTTAAACCTAACATTAGTTATGGGTACATTTCTTTGAAAGCAGCCCAAGAATCTTTTGACAACGTATTCATGCTACTCAACATATTAACAGCCGCGGAGTTAGTGATTATTATGCTTGGAAGTTTGGCCATGAATTCGTCTATAACAGCACCCTACATGCCATTCACATGTAGATGCTCACCTTTATGACAGTACTTTCGATTTTATGTTTAAAGGAATGTATCAAGAAGAATGGATACGAATACTCAATCTTCATATTACAACAGTCAGTAACAATGAAAACCCTCTACGTTTCAAAAACTATTATTTGTTGGCCTACTGGTAGAGGTGGAATCTTCATGCAGTTGCCAAACATTGTCAACTTAAGACCACCAGTCTACGGCCGATGTGGTTACGTGTTCTAATCCTGGTACCAACTGCTTCCCGTCAGCTTGATGTAATGGTGATAGTTCGATTTCCTCCACCTGAAACCCTGACCGTCATTACCGCCTATTGTTAAGTGAATAAACTTAGAAGGGGATAAAACACACAGAAATAAACCAGCTTGGTACTCCACCTGTTATGTTTTGATCAGATATCAACTGCAATCTAAGCATATGAACTTCGACATTCGTATACCACTCGTAAACCGTCATTGAAAGACACATTTCCGAAAAGACACCAATTCCAAAAGGAAAATATAAGAAATAATTTATAAATAGTAAATAAAGTTGGTAATGGGTAAGAGAAAAGGAGTCAACAGTTGTCGATGATGTAGAGAAGACGGTCGATTTTCTAGATATATAGATACAGTTATAAGACAGCTCATCAGAATCCTAAGCACTCTCTCCATACTTGCCAACTAGAGTGTTAGAAAATTTTAGAAACTTAGAGCGAATGCGTTTGACAAAGTATTCTTGACACACTAGTTTTTGAATCAATATGTTGACATAAGTTGAAATCACCGTGCATATTTCATAGGATCTAACTAATACAAGGCGAGCTTTCTATACGAATACGAATGTTTGTTTAGACGCATAGATGTACATGTCATATGGAGGACCATTTGGTATTTTACTATCCAAATAGGCATTATTTACTGTCTCAAAATTGAAATTATCCCATTTGCCATCTAGACGGCGTGAGAGGAAACCTTCGTCATCCTTTTACAGATATAGGTCTAAATAAGTCGCATCTAGACTACCTGCTTTTTCCTTCAAGTCCATCCAGGGTTGATATAAATTGTTTTCTCCCCCTTGGCCACCTGGGAATTATTACTAAAAGGTCATCAATATAAATATCAATTGTAAATGAAAAGATAGAGCTTTTTTGTTACTTTTTAATGATTTCTGCTTATATTTGACAGCAGATATGGTTCTGCCATAAAACCGCGAAAGCCTTGTTGCTACTGGCGTTAATGTAATGATGACCTGTTTTAGTGAACACCGGTACAATTATCGCCGAAATTCTGACAATTAAATCTTTGTGATGAATAGTAATATAAAGAGTAGAGAATTCACAGATAGATACGTCTATATATATTGGTGGGCGGCTATAAACGAACTATATGGCACTTGTTAAGCGTAACACTGTCGAGTATTCTTTCTATATAGTACATATAGCATTGGTATTTATACAGTTTATCATGCAGGACAAAATTAAATAGGGAAAATACCAGCAATCTTTGCATACCGCTTACCGCAGAACTAAGATGGGAAAGAGCGTCGTTTGGAAAGTCATAACTTTATCTAGTACTTTTATAGGAACCGTTGTACCCTAAACGCTACCGTAATCTTGTTTGTATAGTTCATCAGGATAGGATCATGTGTCCAAATTCAGACGACGTATCCATCACCTCGTACCTATTCACGGTAATGGCGGTTATAAAGATTATTTTGAAACGAACTGATTTGCGAAAAATTGATTTTAAAGTTTCATTTTAGTGAAGCGTGTTCTGCAGTTTGAAGACTTAGCCGCATGCATATACTGATGGTCCTTCCTTTCGGAATCATGTACAATCGCTGATATCTTCTGTAAATACACATATTGATGGTCCAGGGTGGTTGAGTTTTTCCTATTGTGATCATGTACAACCGCTGATATCTTCTATAACTACACATACTGATTGTCCAGGGTAGCTGAGCTTTTCCTTTTGGGATCATGTACAACCACTGATATCATCTGTAACTACACATACTGATTGTCCAAGATGGTTGAGTTTTTCGTTTTGGGATCATGTACAACCACTGATATCTTCTGTAACTACACATACCGCAGGTACAAGATGGTTGAGTTTCTCCTTTCGGAATCATGTACAATCGCTGATATCTTCTGTAACTACACACACCGATAGCCCAAGATAGTTGAGTTTTTCCTATTGGGATCATGTACAACCGCTGATATATTCTGTAACTACACGTACTGATGGTACAAGATGGTTGGGTTTCTCCTTTTGGGATCATGTACAACCGCTGATATCTTCTATAACTACACATACTGATGGTACAAAATGGTTGAGTTTCTCCTTTTGGGATCATGTACAACAGCTGATATCTTCTGTAACTACACACACTGATGGACTAAGATGTTTGAGTTTTGTCCTTTCGGAATCATGTACAACCGCTGATATTCTCTCCTGGATATCTACACTTAGTTCTTATTGAGACACTTTTGTTCATTTTGGATATGTTCGTAAACCATAGTGTTCTTTAATTTTAACAATACATTTAATCAAGTCTTGACGCTGACTGATAAAGCAAAAGGGCACTGGTTTTATACTTTTATGTATAACTTTACAAACATTATATTATCTCAACTTCATTGGGAATAAGGCAGAAAATACAGTCATTAGGTATACATTGCCTGCGATTAGTGGTTAATTTTGAAGTAACTGAAAAATTTAAACCAATGTTGATTTTGTTTTTCAAGCTTGGCATATACATCTACTGTTTTTTTTTTCTCGCTTTAGACTGGAGACAAGGGAAGTAACTCTGCTTCATAACTGCTGTGCCAATTTCACGCCTTGTCAATAGTAAGACTTAAGGACACACAGGGGTAAATGAATAAGAGGTTCTCCAGATTCTTGAACGAAATGAAAGAGAATGGCTGGCCAGGTAAGTTAAGGTCACGGCTGAACCGTTCACACACCTGTGCTGCTTGACACATGCGAAGTCACGACTGTGTACAAAGTTTTACCTATCTCCAATTGACAGCTGTTTGCCAGGGGTCGGTTCAACGCGTGCGCCTGTTTAATCATACTTACCTCATCTTATGGTGAAATACATAACAGTTTGAACTCCTGTCCCCAGCACCTAGCCACCTCCTCGAAGAAACAGCTGTGTTTACCGCCGGCAATGGTACATGATTGCACCAAAATGTTAGGAGTACCTGTGTCAATGTCCCAGGTTAATTGTTCGCTATGTAGGACTAATCCTAGAATCACCGGGACAAAAACTCAGGTGTTACTTTACTTCCCAGTCCCTTTAATGAAGATGTAAGACGAATTGGAACAGAGAAGGACAAATCAGAAAATCTTTGATCTTATTGATGCCTAGTTTGTGTCCATTAAAATGTATAATCACAGGATTTGTCCTCAATCAGGTTTGTGCTGCCTTTGCGTCACCAATGGCTGAACTTGTGTCATCTATGTACTCAACTTATATCAGAAAAATGCATTGAATACTGCTTCCATCAGTTGGTCTATATACATCGTAGATCAGTATATGTGCTCGTTTTCTCATATTTTTTTTTATCTATTAATATATATTAGACTACGGAGGTTCATGATTCTTAAATAGCAATTTACTTTTACGTTAACAGAAAAAGTCATATACCATGCAGAAAATCAAGAAATCAATGTGCCGATAGATAGCCATGGTGGACATAAGGTAAGAACTTTTCATGAAATAGGACAGGAAAAATTATTGCCTGTTTGTGGGGCTTTGGTGACGATAAGCGGTCGACGACGCTGATGTTGCCAATTGCGCAGTGTTCAACATTTGTTGACCTTGCCAACGTTGAAGACCTCTTGTCTTCCACCAGGCAATATAGTGTGCTTATCTGCACGTCACAGGTGGGAAAATTCCTCAATAACTTGCACAAGGTCGGTAGTTTACTGTGGAAACCATCCCCCAGATAGTGAAATAAACAAGTAAACAACAAGTAAAGTATATGGGTGCATAGTATGCAGTATAGAGACTGGAATAAATGTTCTGCGATTTGTTCATCACGTAATGGTTGGTGTTGTAGGTCTTCTAATTCCTGCTCAACAACATGTTATTAACCAGTCTTGTTCAAACCACCGCATCTGGCAACGTGTCGTGACAAAACCTAGAGCGGTAAGGCCAACTGTTTATGCGAATGGAACAGCGAGGGACCGCATATTAACTGTATCAACGATCAGCCGTTGACCATTGGTGCTAGGACTGAGCTTTTGCTCAATGGAGATCTGTTTGGTACAACACCGTAATTCCGTCACTCCACTTCCCCCACCGATAAACACGCGGACTGTTGTATAAGTGAAACATTCTTGAGTACGTCAATAAGGATCGATTAACGAAAGGAATATATAGATAAATAAATATAGAATTTTATTGAATTGCTGAGTTTTTCCCCACCTACGGGCGTTGGAAGAGTTTCGTCCGGGGATAGAAAATAATGGATGATGTCACTGTCTGAGCACTGCATAAGTTATCAAACCGATGACTATGAGTAATAAAGACTTTAGCGCCATATGACTATAGGACAGCTGACAGTAGAGCGCGGATCGGTTGTCGAGTTCACACAGCAACTCGAATAAAAAACAAAATTCCTCGCTTGCCATGCACCTGCAGATTTGCATGTTTAGTGTCCAATCGAAGTGTGTTTTGGTGGTGTAGACTCTGACGCCTGGTATGTGTGGCTGGTGGCAGTATTATGGGTGATATTTACTCTGTAGTCCATGTGGACACACGTCTTGGGCCTGTCGTGTCAGTTATACTAAAGGTGGGAAAAGCTGATTGGGGAACCAGCGTTTGTTAACCTTCCAGTCCGTTTCCACCGGCTAGGGGATAACGTCAGGTCACGGTTTTAAGCCAATATCTAACATCAACGTGAACAGGGCGATCCGCTCTAATACCCGGGAAAATTTCTCCTACAGCCTCGTGTTGGTAAAACAAGTTTTCGTGACACCTGTAATTACGCCAGAAAATAAGTAATTAAATTCTTGCTCAGGTATCTCCGGTATCCATGGCTACTGGTTTTGGACCGAGCTCTGCCCATTTCTGTTGCCCAGGTATGCCATCTTACCTGAAAATAACGTCGTGTAGACTTCTTGGTAACCGTGCTGTTATTCCTTGTATGTCTAACATCTGATGAGTTGTTGTCCCCTATTGAGATTAAGGTGTTAGGTTTTTCACAGCGTCGTTTTGTCAACATAGCTCTTACGGCGTTTAGCTGTACATCTTTGACATAACTTACATTTCAACACCCTGACACAGATTAGCAGCAGCGATCGAAAAAGCAACCCAAGACTTAACTTAACGATTTCTACCGAAGAACACACGGCCTTACTGAAGCTTACACTCATCTTTCTTGTCAGTTCTAAACATATAGGTACTCATTTTAGAAACACAAAAAACATAAAGTTTGCCGGAACTGCGAAACTCAGCTTTCTTTTTAAATCGCTAAATTATGTGCAATGCCGACAATGCCGCTTATTTTTCACTTAGTCAGGTGTATACGGGACCTCCGTGCTACAGTTTAAACATTGTAATAGCCTGTGAGAATGTTAAAACCAAGTATCTATATAAATTAAAAGCAACGTTTTCTTTATAACATTGATTAATAATTTGTAAACTGAACGGTCACAAATAATGATATTGCAAAAAATAAAATAACCGTTTCCACAAATGTGAAAAGAACACTTACTTATACGACGGCGACCAACCAAATGGGAACCCACGATCATACGCGGGTTGCTGACAGACCTTAACACGTACAGCTGGTGAAAAAGCCGGCATCAGCTGGACTTGAACTCACAGCGACTGCATCGGTGGGAGGCTTGGGCCATTGCTCATCCCCTTGACCACGGAGGCCCCGCTAAAAGAACAGTCCACCACTCCACTCACTAAGACCAATATTGGTGTTATACAAAAGAGGTAGGCCTTAGATTTTCCCGAAATAATACACTGAAACCTGATGCCAACTATTATAACTCTTTTTGGATTTATTTATACATTTGAATGGTAATTAGGGCCCATCGTACCCAAAAATGTTTCACCTTTAGGCGGTCAGGTTTATGGGGGAATGAAAAAGGCGAGCCCAGAGCAATACAGCGCCTGTTGCCAGGTATTTGATGAACATCCTGACATAAAGCTACATTTGAACTAGCGAGAGCTAGGATCGAGCCGGCGACCACTTAAGACAGACGTCGGTCTCACCATTAAACAGATGTGTGGTTGGTAAGTCGATTGTAACTAACCATAGAATGGATTGCAATTTTAGTTACAGCTGACTTGATCTTAGTAAAGAGGAACGGCTTAACGGTGAATATCACCTTTTCTGAACGAGGTCCGCAACGTTAACAAGCCTGATTTCTGATAGAAAAATAGATATTTTTAATACTGATTATAGTCAAACATGTGTTCTGAACGGAATTCATAAGTCTGACCACTGGTGTAAAGAAGCACTTCTCAGTGAATATCTTACTGAGGCAACATTCTGTCTCGCATAACAGAAGAAAGCTATTGAAAAATATCAGCTTGACTGATCAATTGTGGTCCCTCATTGTTCTTTTCGTCAGCCAGCTCTTCTTACAAAGAATAATAATGTCGTAATTATGTTCCAAAAAAGTCATAACATTTGTTTCAGCCCATTTCTTATATTAGAATGATCAAGGATGTGCCAATGTATGAATAGTTCTAATAAGGTGTATCCTGTTTTAAATCTGTGGTGCAAACTGTTATGATTATCTTGTATTAAAAATTTACTCCTCAACGACGTTAACTTACCTACCCAATGGCTGCCCCCATGAAGTTCTGAAACCTGCAATTTCATCACATTTTTCTCTTTCACTACAATCACACTGCCACCTCTGCTCCGGTTTTACTCTTTATGGTGTAGTCTTTTACATTGTATTCTTGCTTAAACCATGATTCTGCTGGTGGTCTAAGCATCCCCTGTGATCTGGTCTCATTATATTATTTCAATATCTCGTGCTGAAAACTAACACATTTAAGAAAAAGGAAAAGAAATGGTGGTGGAGGGAGAAAAAACCTCCGAAATTATTACATATACCAGTCGGTGCTACACATACAGTTTGTTTCAGGAAAACGGCATTGTTACATATACACGTATAAACTGAGGACCTTCAATAATTGAATGGTGCAACTGATTGTCAGATATGCCTCTTTGACCAAGTCATATGTAATATTACAATTTAAAAACTACAAGTGGTTCCAGGATTGTTAATACATGACTGTTATTACTGAAAGCACAGAGATTTGTGAGACGAAAGACTTGCAGAGTTGTAGAAGCGGATCTTGACTTCAACAATCTTCAGTTGTATGTGTTATCTATTTTTTTGTCGCTGTACGCCGCATAAATGTATAGTCGATTCCTTGTGAAGAATTTGAAAGACAAAAATTTATCACAAGCTGAGACTTCTCGATGGCTCACACACTACTTTGTACTCTCTGCCAAACAAGACCCCTTTTATGCAACTTAGCATTTCAGTGGCTAAAACAGTTACACGGGTCCCTGTTTAAATCTCACTCACTGTTTGAAATAATGGAACAACGTAGAATCCATATGTGACAGCCCATAGACAACCATTCACTACGTCGCCTTTTTTCACAGGGTTTGAGGAAGCAGCAAAGTATCTACCTAGCATGGTGGGGAGTGAGGCATCGCGGTATCGAAGGAGCATCGAGGTAATAAACGGGACAGCGAGGTTGCGAATGATGCTGCAATGTTGCACATGAGGCAGCGATGAGCCAATGGGGCAGCGGGCAGCGAATGAAGCAGCGAGGTAATGACTGGAGCAGAGAGGTAACGAAAAGCATCGAGGTAGGCAATGGGGTAGCGATTTAGTGCATGAGTCAAAGACGGGCCAGTGAGGTAGGGAACGAGATAGCGAATGGAGTAGCGAGGTGGCGAATGAGGCAGAGAGGTAGGGAGTGAGGCAGCGACTGGCGAATTAAGCTTTGGTGATTTGTCTTGGATGTCGTTTCGGAAATTGGTCTTGCGATTTCTGATCTACAACAGTAATGATTGATGGGTGTTATACGAATGCTTGGACTTCTAGGAAACAATGTAATTGCCCTTGACCGAATATGGAAACCCTTTGAAATCAACACACAGACACGTGCATTGATTATCTTACCTAGTTTTTATTATTTAACCTAGGGTAGAAAGGTGGCAGGTAGATAGGTCAATTTTTGGTCCGTCTGTCCATTCTTCAATCCGTCCGTCCGAGTATTCAGCCATCCGACACCACATTTCACCACAAGTTCATGACAGGAGACTTAACTGGGTAACAGTTTTCTTGTGATTGGTAGTTGGGCGCTGTCAAGGTATGTCAGTTTGTTTATCCGCCTGTGCATCTAAAGATAAATTCTGAAATCGCGAGTTCGCGAAGCGAGAGAGCTAGATAGCGAAGCGAGACAGTTAGGTAGAGAAGCGAGACAGCTAGGTAGAGAAGAGAGGTAGAGGTGAGTCATCTCAGTTTGTATGAAAGATGAAATCGACGCGTACATTCAGAATGGATTCAGTGGCGCAAAGTGATGGTAGGCGTTGATTGTAACTACCATGGCAATACATGTTAAAAAACACATGTTGCCATGCTAGTTACAATGAACTTAACCTTCATGCGATCGCTTTGTGCAAGAGGCCACAGTACTTCAATATTATTTTCGTACATCAGGCTTTTGTGATCGAAAGTTTCAATACTACATTGACACTTTTCTAGACGTATAGCTGTTTTAGCTGTTTATGTTGCTTTGTCCTTGCCATGCAATTATGTAATCAGTTAGAAATTTTCTTTCTGAACACAAATGAGGATAGTGTTATAAATAACTGCAAACAACCGAACAGCTATCAAATATATTTATTTGATTGTTGTTTTACGCCTTACTGAAGAATATTTCACTCATACGACAGGGGCCAGCATCATGGTGGGCGGAAAAAGGGAAGAGCCCGGAGGAAACCCACGACCATCCGCATGTTGCTGACAGACCTTCCCACGCACGGCCGGAGAGGAAGTCCGCATGAGCTGGACTTGAATTCACAGCGACCGCATTGGTGAGAGGCTTCTGGGTCATTACGCTGCGCTAGCGCGCTAACCAACTGAGCCACGGAGGCCCCCGCTGTCTAATAAATAGATGGGTTTATTTTCGCATTTGCATAAATAACGAGATTGCTGCTTAACGCCGTTTATTTATCACCCTTTTCTCTGAAGGATAAACAATTAAGAAAACAGCAAAGTAGAATTTCACAATTTGTTTATATATTCACATCCAAAGGCAAGAGTTAAACGCTACCACTATAAAGTCACACATTAGAAAGTGTTTCTCTCCACGAAGAGGTTTGTTTTCCGACAAACTTCAACACGTGTGCGCATAGTTCCTATTTGTGGAGAATGATCTCTGTTGAACGCTCCCCCCGGCAGGAGAAGCACGATGTAATATTGGAAGAGTTAAATAAACAACTGGATCAACATGATTTGGGGAGGTCTAACCTAAGCACATACAGCTGCATGTATACGAGGATTTATCTGTTTAAACGAAATCGACAAATGGAATAAAAAACATTGTTCTTCAAGCTCAGTCTGTTTCGGGTTTAATGGAGTTGTTTTTTCTTCTAATCTGCATGCGTTCAAGACACCCGTTTTCTGTCGAACTCATGATGCTGTCACAGCTTTCGTCTTTCAGTCTGATCGGACGATATATTGGTGAAATCACTCATCTGGTTTATGTCTTTCTGAATAGCATATATTACGAGATTTCTAGCGCCTACATAGACATGATCGGAGGATTACCAGACTTAAGGTTCAAAGTTATATCCATCTTCAGGGCAAGGCAAGGCTGCATGCTTTCTTCATGGAATCGATCAGAGGCTTTACCACAAAACTGGAACCAATGACAATATTAGTGTGACGTACTACCGATTGTGATGTCATTGGTGCCGTTGAATAAAATTACGTCATAAATGCTTTGTTGTAAGCACTCCCAATCTTAACGTTTACTAAGATTGATGCACTCCATGGCATTTTGGAGAGTTTATTTGTTAAAAAAATGTATCAAGATTTTAATATGGTATATGACTTTTCAATTTTGATATTGTAAATTATTTATTTAAATAGCAATATACCAAAGGGTCCTGCATATGGCGTATACATATCTCGCCTTGTAGCATTTGTCAGATCTTGCGTTAATTGTGATGACTTTAATCTGCGTCACAAGTTGCTAGTTCAAAAACTAGTTTGTCAAGGATACTCCATCAAACGCCTTCATTCTAAGTTTCTCAAATTTTACAATGAGTATAATACTCTTTTTGGCAGGTATGGACAGAGCGTTCAGAATCTCTGGCGATCTGCATTGTGATCAACCACATAGACGGCGCTGTTATCCCTATGTACATATCTATCACGTACATGGTATTTAACAACATAGATGGCGTTGGTTGCCCAGTGTAACCGTCTATCTTGTATGTCATGTGTAACATCATAGATGGCGCCTCTTGTGGCATGAGATGTTTACATATTAACGGGAAAGACGTAATCGTCCGTTACTTTTGAATCATAATCTGATCGGTTAGGGTCTGTAACGCTCGTCATTTTCAAACTGTATCCAATACAGCTTAATCTGAGGCTAGGGGCCGTAAAGGTAGCCATGCTAATTACATCAGCATGATGCCTTTATGAACAGTTGCAATTAAACCGCGACTGAGATACTTGTTTAATTGTTATTTGACATGGAACTCATTCACGGACTACGAATTTGAACTTGATATGGAATTCATGCCTGAAATATTCATTGTCTGCCCGGCATCATTGAAAGCTGATGACCGCTTCTCTCTTGTGTGTTACCGGCTTTATTTCTTATTTGTATAATTTCTTACATACCTTTGTCTTCGGGAGTTAGTGTTAAACGTTGTTGTGGAAATGGATCTTGCGATTATCGACTTGGAACGCCCTTTACGGACTACGAATGGTATAGGAATGTCGGACTTAACGCTTATATTTAACATGGCCCAAAGCTGAGTTTATACGACGTGAACCTGACACAAGGTTCCTGACACAGTCTCTCAGCATATCTAAATTTACAGTATTTCTTCACTGATGGCTCACTTCAGATCGTTTAAACTACGTTTCTTTCGGGGGATTTTTTTTTTTGTCTCCAGACCTCTGTGCGTTAATGACGCCAGTTTGTGAGGAATTCACGATGGTTTCACAACTCCCGCCCTTTCGGTCTGATCGGACCACATAGCTAGTTTATGTTCTGCAGATGAGCACAGATACTGCGGGATTTCTAGCATATCCATAGAAACGATCGGAGGATTACAGAACTTTAACTTTGACTTACATGCTTCTTCAGGGCATTGTCACGCTGCTTTCTCCTTGAAGCCAATCAATGGGTACCCAACAAAACAATAGGCTAACTAATGACAACGCTAAGTGTGACGTAGTACAGATTGTGATGTCACCAATGACGTAGAATAATGTTACGTCATAAATACTGCGTAGTGTCCACACCAAAACTGATATCAACACGGTAACCCGTAGGTTATACGTTGACGTTTAGGGCCTACTATGATCGATGCACACCACCGATGGTTTTCACGTTTTTACGTACCAAGGAAAATTTGATCTGCCAGGAAATGTAGGTATAGGCCTATACTGTCGCGCCTTGTTTTAAAATATCAGTTCCTCTACATTTACTGTTGTATTAAAATGGACAGCGGAGATTAGACAAGAATAATTACTTCTTAATCAAACAGATCCTACTTTCTCTACTTATCTACAACTTCGTTAAACTCAATATCCAACTTTGACTACCGGGTATATTACATGTACCGGGTATATAATTTAGAGCTAGAGTCAGAAAGTGTTCTAAATTCTTTATTTCCTCGAAATCAATCGAAGAAGCTTTTTAAAGGGACATGTGAAAAAAATTCACCAAACACACTCATCTGTGGCTGTCATATTAGACTTAGGTCCCCAGTTTTTAAACTCGGAGCCCCGATGTTAAAGTCAATTGGAATCGTAACTTTTAATACTTCAAATCGTTGCCAGTTTTACGGCTTTTAGACCCCACGTCTCGGGGAACCAATTAACTTACAATATCTGAAAACTCTACAGTACGGCAATCTAGTGTCGCTAAGCTTCCGGGGACTAGGCGGCCCCTGGATCGTCGCCTAATGTGCTCTGAAACATATTTAAAATCCTACCCTCCCTTTTTTTTTTTTTAACGATGTCAATTTTAAATTCTAGGTCTAGATGGTACAACTTTGAATGGCTATTCAAAAATATGTTCATGGCAATGGTGTAGACTTTTAAAACAGTCTTTGTTTTTCAGCGCGTCACTTTTCTACACTCTTAAGATCCCATCCCTCGGTGTTCCAAAATGGCTGAGATCTCACATACGGCAGTTCAGGTTTGCGGAGCTTCCAGGGACTAAACGGCCCCTAGACCCTCTTCTAATCTGATGTGATAGTTCACCCCCCCCCCCTTTTTTTTTTAATTCCATTCTGACCCCACTGATCATGACATATTTGATGGCTGATTTGTTAAAAAAAAAAAAAAAAAAAAAACATTTAAACTTGGCAATGAGTGGTGCCACCCAAAGCTATGTGGGCTTTATACTATAATGAGACTGGCATTGAGATTTAATTCTAACATAACCTTATAATGCAGTCTCTCAGCATGTATACATTTACAGTAAGCCTATTTCTTTTACTTTTTAGGGCTCACTTAAGATGGGTTTTGGCGGGTCTAACTTAAACACATACATATAGGCCTACACCTACGGGGATTTATGTGTTTAAACGAAATCGACAAACGCAATAAAAAACATTGTTCTTCAAGCTCAGTCTGGTTCGGTGGAGTTGTTTTTCTCCAGGTCTGAACGCTTTCAAGACACCCGTTTCCTGTCGAACTCACGATGGCGTGACAGCTTCCCTACTTTCGGTCTGATCGCGTACGATGTAGGTATAGGTCTTTTAGACTTATAGGTCATAGGAATGATCGATGGAACACCAGACCTGAGGTTCCTCACAGAGCGATGCGACACTGCTTCTTCTATGAGTCTATTAGTGACTGCACAACAAAACGGTAACCAATGACAGTTAGTGTGACGTACTACCGATTGTCATGTCACTAATATGGACACACTCTCATGACGTTCAGTAGAAAAACGTCATAAACATTGAGTCACTCGCATACAGGCGCGTTTGACGTGATTCACTGACCATGATTTTCACTGATCAAGATTTTCAGACCTGATTTATTAAGCAGTGCATTCCTATTTAAATATGATTTAAATGACATCAGTGTGACTGAATACTAGATGGATAATTATTTTTCTTACTATTGGATCTTTTGATATACGGCTAAGAAAAATTCAAGGAAAAAAATCATGACGTCACAAGTGTCGAAGATAACCTATTTTAAAAACGTGTGCGGGAAAAATTCCACTATAACGGCTACGACATAATATTTACAGAAATATGTTTCACTCTCCTGTGCCACGTTTTCTCAGGTCAGGACACAGAAAGGTTTTCTCTGAAACCCGTTAATAGTCACTATACTATATAATAGTAACAATAGTAAATGACCTAAACATTCCACCACTAAAGATCATTTCTGGAGGCAAATAAATGTCAAGAGATATTACTTCTAGTGGTAAAATTTACAATTTCCCAGTATAGGATATCATCCTAAGTTCCAAACACCTCTCAAAGAACCTTTCTAAGATCTGACAGAAACTCCCAGAATCTGGAAAAATGAGCAACTTTGTCATGGGCGAAATTTTAGGACATGTTTTTTAAAATAGTTTTTACATCGCTGCAATAATTTATTTGTTTATTTGACTTGGGCTTAAGGTCGTGCTCAAACATGTTTTATTTATATGATATTTATGTGATATTGGGGGTCAGGTTTATGGGTCACCAAAGTAACCTACTTACTTTCGAAAGGTACCTGACGAACCTCCTGACTTTAAGCCGCAGTAAAAATAGCGCAAGAACTGATTTCGCGAACGCACCAGCTCATTGATGAATGGCGTGATAGTTTCAGAATGGCAGCGTTTTAATCATCAACCTGATCTCCAGAATAAGATTTATGCCAGAAACTGAATTATATAAGTATGCAAGGACTGAATTAATGGTATACTGATCTGTATACTCGATCGTTGTCGTGTTATAAACAAGTTACCTCTTGAGGGCGATGATGTCAAGCTCCGTAAAGCACCATTAAGAATTCCTGCCTGAGCGGCTGAAACATTAGCTGTTGTCAGAATCGAACTCACACCGTCTTGGACTCAAGTCAGATTATTATATTGCTTAACTAAACCCACTGTTTAAGGGTGCATGATTTGTAGATAGAAGCCAAACTGAGACAACTCGATCCGTTCTTGGTCTACGGTATATTATTAATCTGTCATATGATATAACATGCCGGATAAAATAAACCGTGCATGCAGAGGATTCCGCACATTTGCGGGGGCCTCGGGTACAGTAGAGGAAGAGCCCGGATGAGCCTAGTCACCACCACTGGATTAGGCCTGTGACCCTGATAGCGAGGCTAACCCGAAATTCCTGGCCAGGAAAGTTGACACAAGGCAACATGACAGGGGTGTTTTCCAGGGGGAATTCGTGTTTGGGCTCGGGCGCCGGAGCGTCTGCTGTTTAGCTCGGAAGTTCAATATTTGCATATAGCCCTGGTTAGATCTCTATGTGTAACTTTCACACCACATCGCTACGGGGCTAGGTCCGCCATAGAATCTAAACCAGTTCAAACCCATGAGTCGTCCAGTGCTTTTAGGAAAAGTTATCTAGACCAACAGAAAACCAGTTTTAAGTTGTAAAAAATGTGCACAGTGCATATATTTATTCAATTTATGCACAGTGTGATTAAGATTCTTGTACATCTATTCATGGTTATCTTTTCGTGTCTTTGTTGGTTTACTGCTCTAGGGTGTGACAGACCTTTGTCCCTAACCAAAAAAAAAAAAACAAATAAAAAAAAAACAAAACAAAACAAAAAACAAAACAAAACAACAACAACAACAAAAACGATATACAGAACAAAAACGTGTCATTTCACTGTTGAATACTTGTATGCTATTTATTATTTATGCAGTCCATACAATGTTTCACCATTTTGTATCTTCTCTGGCTCAGTGCTTTAAGGCACAGTCGGTTCACTAAAATCAGCGCTCGAATCCGGCTCTCGTTCATTCTACTGCGTCTTCATATCATGAGATTTGTCAGATACCCGCATACGCACAGTGTAGGCTATAGGCCTAATTTCAATCGGTCGTGAAACACCAAAGTCAAAAGTAAAGCTAATAGCATTACTCATAATGATTACAGATATTTGAATATACCTTTTTACTTTACATTCTTTCGATTTGTATATCGATTACAATTCCAGTAAAAAGATTAACTAATTGATTTTCTTCAGTGCATAATAATGCCACCCAGCTTTCAATGTCCTCAACGTAAGGTCGCGATCTTGAAACCAAAGTCACAACACGTGGTCAAGGGGACATAACCGCCATTTAATTCGAAAGGTGCTTTTTTATAGGGTGATCCCAAATACATCAAGACTTCCAAAATTATAAAAATGGATAAAATAAAGTGTCGACCGCAACAATTTTATACAACTACGCGTAGGCCTACCGGTCTGGAAAAGAAATAGCCTGCACCCAGGTCTACAGGTCACTGTTTTGTTTGTCGACTTCTGCCCTCCTGTGGCCGGTGTACATGAAGTCTGTAACATACCACTTGCTTTCCATCATTTAATGTCACATATATATATACACACAGTATTGTGTGTTTTCACTCAGTTACTTTCAAAAGACCAATAGTTTTCTCAGGGCACTCCAGTTTCCTTCATGGGTAAAAGAAAACTGGCCGCCATCGTAAAAGAAGTGAAATATTCTTAAGTATCGCGGTAGGGTACCGATACGTGGTGAGTTCCAATCAAATAAGTACGGCGACATTCAAAAATTCTACAAGAACAAATGATATGAAACAGTTCAGTTTATAAAGCAGCAGTTGTTTCATTGACGTCTCAGCCATCAATATTCTTTCTTCTTCAAGATGTTTTAGCACCACTCTTCTTATCGGTAGGCCTACCATACCGTACTGCAGGTGAATAAAAATGTTTAATGGGTCTTAACTACGATCACCAACTTCAGTCTTCTTTCTACTGGCTGTCCTCTGATTTTTGTCCAATTCAATTTGTGCATGGATAATTGGTTAACTATACACGTGTGCCATAACGTCTTACATAACAAAAACATGCAGGCCCACCACTTGCGTACTGTTATCGTGCTGTCGGCTACAGGACGGAAGGGGCTATCGTCATGGCAATGAGAGTGGTCTCCCCTGAATATCATCTCTAATCTTTCCTGCTTGGTGGCGGGAAAAGAAACAACAACAACAGCGAAGACAGGCGATGTAAACAGTCTCTTAAAAATAAGATCATGACAAGCGTGGTGACAACAACTGGAACTGTCACATTCTACAAGCTGTCACCGCATCATATTCACGTGTATATGAATAGTGCACGGAAGGTATGCTCGACGGGTGAAGAAAGCGACTGTCAATGAAACGGTCTAAAACTAAAAGACTTCATATTGACTGTCGCTCAATTTGGGTTGGGAAAGAGGACACAAAACAGTTTTCATTGTGTGTAGATTAACTTTTCTTCTTTATACACACCTTGTATGTCACAACTGCAGAAGTATTTGTCAAGAAATCCCCAAATTTCTAAATATGGCAAATTTCCAAATTGACAGGCCATCATCCGATCGTCGGCCGTTTGGGTAGGCCGTCCCCAAAAGTTACCAAAAAGTTACCAGCTATCATGAAAATCACCCAGACTGTCTCATCTATTTGATCTTAACTGATAATTACATTATCCTCCGCGCTCAAACTGGTTACTTTTTAATCGCCCGCTAAAATATTTAGCATATTACGTTTATCTACTGGTACCTTTTCCTTATTCATAGTACCGTAATGAAATGAAACTGAAAGTGAAAACAAGACACCAGAAACTCATTGATGAAAATGCTGCCAGTACTTATCAATGAGTAATACAGTGATTATTTGGGAAAGAATCATTGCTGATATGATCGGATCAGAGTAATTAGCAATAAATGTGCAAGCTATTATAGTAAATAAAACTTTACTAAGTTTAAGTTTAATATCTTTAGGGGCACCTCCTATACCTTAATCAGCTATTTGCAACACATACAAGCGAGAAATGATTTTTTTTCTGCATCAGGATGTTTGTATGTTTCAATACACACCCCTTCTTGTAAAATACATCAATCTGCTTATAATGGTACTTAAATGTGTGTCTTGACATATGTTTGCAGGCAGTGATAAATTCTGTAGAACCAATCAATTGCTTGTGTGTGGAAGTCTGGGATCCTGATTATGGAGATCCCAGTGATGTGTGGACGCTGTGGATGGGCTCAACCATAGGCAGAGTGTACTGTGTGGATAGTTTATCTTTACAGACTTCAGGAGTGAAGTAAGCATTTGCGTTAACATTTCTTATAGTCGACACCAAGAGCTGTCTTAAAAGATAAAAAAATGAAATATAATTTAAAAAAATGAAGGAAATAGAAGTTAACTGTAGGGAAGTCGTGTACGAGGAGGCAAATATAGTGAAGGAAAACTGAAAATTAAGGGAGCATTGAGTTTCATATATGGGCCTAATTGATGTAGCATTTGAATGTGGATCTAATTTATTGTATGCTGTTTTGTTGATATTGGTATACATTTGTTACATTGGTCCAAGTGTTTAAGGTGGTCAAATGTTAATATTTGATATTTGGACAAAAAAAATAAATATATCAAGCGGTCATCCGACCAATGAGGTCACATGGTTGAATCCAGTCGTGGAAGGTGTGGCCCGACTTCTAAGTCAGGCGATGTGTAAGTTACCTGAATGTGCTGGTTCACTTCTAACATAACAAATATTAAATAAAACAAATTAGTCACTGAACACATAACAGCATATTTCAATACAGTTTGGAATTGATCAAGGATGTATTGATGGCAACATTTACCACCATTAATATTCTTATCAAATATGTGACGAACAGTGTGCACATATGTGGAGGCAGATGAATTGTTTGTGTCTTTTTGACAATCATTGTTTTCTGTGGGTACCTTTTTTAAGTGTAATACTTGTTTGCTGTGTGCTTGAATTGTTTCAGAGACTGGTCAGATGACAACCAAGATATTTTTGACACTCTTCTTGCAAGCCAATTACCATCACAGCATGGAAAAGGGGCGAAACAGAGGCCTGTTTCCAACATTGTTCGAGTTTTTCCATCAGATTCCAAGCTCCTGCTCAGTGCACCAGTTGTGTCAATAGGTACAGGTCAAGGCCTGCTATGTGTATGTACACTGACAAATTCTATCATTGGAAATTCCTACACCATTTCCTTGCACCATACAAAAGCACTTTCCACATGTAGTACAAATGATGATAATGTTGATCCATTGTGGACAAAGCATATACCTGCTGAGGGACTGGAATACATGGGCTTCAGAACAATGGAGACTGCTAATAACCTACGTCCACTGCCTGTGGTATATTTGGTTACATCATCATCTTTGCGGCCATCGAAGGATGAAAACTCAGGTTGTGCATTGGCACTTTTCAGTGCTCTCTTTGGAAGTGAATCAGCAGTGATAGATGCAACAGTTTTAATTTTTGGCTCGCCATCAGGCGTTGTGTTTTATTTCAAACTGAAAGACTTAAACCCTAATGATAAGCCAGAAGTTCTTTGTGCTTTAAATCAACCTATTATTGCCATTCATACCCTAGCCATACCCTGTAATGGAAGAGGAGAGACGCCTTTGACAGATTTCTCTTTTCTAGGATCCAGCCAAGCGGAGAACCAGCCACCAGTTATGTGCTTGGCTGTCATTGGTCAGAATGGAAAGTGTTCACTGATCTTCCAATCAGGTGATACGTTACAGTACCAGACTGTAATTTTGCCTGGACCCATTGTCTCAGAGTTTGCACTATCAACGTTTGTGTATGTTTCCACTGATAAGGACTTGCACAGATGCAGATTTTCCTGTGTTGAGAGGGAAGACAGGAAGAAGAAGTTTGAAGTCTCAGTGTCTAGCCTGGGCTTCTCTGGGATTTGTGGAATTGATGGTGAACCAGGTATGCAAAACTAAAGCTGAGAAAAAGTAGATCAGTGCAAAGATTAACCTCTGACAAACAGTACCTGGTATGCAGATTTCATTACTATGGCAATAATTTAATGATTCCATCTTTTTACATTGTACAGTTTTGCACAATTGCCCTGGAAGATTTATTGTCAGAATGTGGTCAATGTTGCTAGTCAGAATGTGGTCAATGTTGAAGAGTAAATTATAATGTAGTACTCAGGGGCCCTCCATCACCTAGCGATTAGCATATTATAGTTCGGTGTATTGAATGTGGAGCCTCTCAACAATGCAGTCACTGTGAGCCTAACTCATGCTGACTTCCTCTGCGGTTGTACGTGGGAAGGTCTGTCAGCAACAGTGGATGGTCGTATGTCCTGCAAATGGTAAAAAGCAGGCCGAAAATTTGCCATAGCAGGCCAACTTAAAACTGGCCTGCCAAAAAATGTCAACAAATAAAATCACAGGCCAAGCGTGAGATGTCAATGTATGAACAACTATAAGTTCTGCTTTCTAATTTTTAGCGGCATGATAACGATGCAGCGAATTTATTATCCACCGAAGATGTAGGAAACACCATTCGCGGCCGTTACAAACCAGAGAGAGGTGTTACAAGAGATAACTCTGTGCTGAAAGCTAGTTAAGAACAAAATTATCTCCCTTTGCTTGTGTGCTTGTGTGCGGCATGTACTTCCATTTTTGCGTCAACTAAAAGCGAAACTAATGTTGACTTTTTGTTTGGATTGAAGATAAAAGGATCCTTTCAATAACTTGTACACATTTAAATCCATTTCGGACCAGTTGTATGCAGAAAATCTGATAAGGTGATAACTTTTCTCTCTTCAAAAACATTCTGTAAGACCGGTTGCAAGCTGGGGGTCACATGACCACCCTTTCATGTCTAAAACAAAGTTGCTGCCTATTGTTAATGCATTGTGGAAAGGGTCACTTCTTGCTACTTTGCTAGCGACCAGTAAGGACTAGTTGTACAAAATAACGTCTAGAAAAGCTCTGCAGAAATACCCAGACTATCTGGAAAGCTGAAAATTATACAAGCTCAACGAATACAAGAAAATAGGCATTTTCCTATGCAATAACGTTTCGAGGACCGTTTTCTTCACCCATGCCGTTTGTTACTAAGGAGATCATGTGGCCTCTAGCTTCCGATCTGTCTTATAGAATGGATAAGAAGACCGCTGTGCAGATGATAAACGATAGCCGCAGCGTGGTCTTCTTAGGTTGATCATATTTTTTGGTGCAAAGTTCCGAAATGTTAGTAGACCCGACTTGCCATGACTGCAAAAACTTATTTCGACCAACCAGAAGGAAATATTTCTGTGGATTGCAACAACATTTCGACTCAAGATTGGATTTATACTTGCAGAAGTGATAGTAAAGGTCCTATTCTCTCCTGCTTTAGGGTGAATTTAAAAGCCGTCTTTGTTATGAACCCGACTGGATTTTGGAATTCAGTGATTAAACGTTGAGGCAGGCAAATATCAGAAAGTTGTTGAAAATAGACGTCAACGTTAAATTTATTTGGACTACTAAATTGGCAGGCCATGTTTAAAAATTGCAGGTCATCTTGCTAAAACTATGACTGGAAAAATGTTGCAGGCCAAAGAAGATTTTCTAATTGAGCCTTGACTATAATGCTGTCGACTGTTGTGTAATTGTAATATTCTTGAGTACGACATAAAACTCCAAATCAAGTTAATAAATAAATACTAGTGTAGTACTCATTCACATTGTGGATAAGCTTGAAAACACAATCTTCAGCTAATGCAGCATGGCGGTGAAGCCTGACCTTTAACCCTATTATTAACTCCCTAACACAATTACACTGTACACACGTGACATTTAAATGCCAGATCTGCCAGTAATCCATACAAATAAAACTGTTCTCCTTAATGATTTATATCTCTGATAAATCCCTCAAAGAGATGTTTAATAGTAGTCACAGTCGACCTGTCCATTTGTCCTAAATTGTGATGGGCTGAAGTGGAAAGAAGGTAAAAGATAGATTACTAGCACACCTTCCCACGTATGAATGGAGAGGAAGCCAGCATGCCCCAGCCGGCATCTGTAACCTCTGATGCTCTGTTAAGTAAATATATATTGACTAAGCTTAAAGTGCTACTTCAGTATAAAAAAAACTCAGGCGGAAATATTAAGGTTATTTGAAAGATGCCATATGAAACATGGCTAGCACCATTGTTCAGAGGATTACTGAAGAATAACACTATGTAATTTGTAAGGGTAGAGACCTGAAAAACAAAAGCTGCGACAGCTACTGTAAAATTTCCCTGATGTGATGTGATAATTCTTATGTGACTATGAATCAGGAAGATATGACACTGAGAATAAAGGCAGTTATGCTGGAATGACATCATTTAATAGTTTAATGGTATGGGGTCATTTATGCATATGCATAAGTTTACAACAGCTGTTTTAATACAACACACGTGTTTTTACGACTTAGATAAGACATTAATTCAAACTTGATCCTTATAACTTATCACTTCTATTAAGATGTACATGTCTTGACACTGGAGTGGCGTAATCACATACAGGCTTTGTTGTGTTCAGGTTTAACCTTGGGAAGTGTGGAACTGTACCTGTTCTCCAGGCACGGAAGACTGTACACTGTCACTGACGAGGGTGAGGGCAGCGAGCGCAAGACTGTGGCTGCCACTCAAACGAGAGACCTACTCCTGTCCATTGGAAACACCAGTCATGAGATGGATAGAGTAAAGGAGGTGATAGCCACACAGAACGATGTGCTAAGTCAACTGGCGTTAGCTACAAAGCTGGCTGCATTGACTGCAGGTAGTGCCACAGAGAAAGCTGCAAAACTCAGAAAACTGAACAAAATAGTCAAAGTGAAAGTGAGTGTCAAGCAAGACTGCCTTGGGTCAAGAAGGGAGTTTTCCGTACATGCCAAACTAACCAATGAGAGTGTTGCTGATCTATCATCTGATTGGTTGATGTTGGTGCAGGTGGATCATTTTCAAGATATTAAAGGGGAGATAACTCTATCAAACTTCAGTAAGTCTCTTCCACTGTTAAAGGGCCTCAGACCAGAATGTTTTGAAGAGATTCAAATTCCTTTGGAGGGAATGCAGTTGAAGACTCCATCGCTAGCTGTGAGAACGTTTCTGGTGTATAATGTTCCACAGACAGGTTTTGATAAGGTCATGAATGCAAAAGCTGAGCAGTTTTTGACGTATTGCCTGAAATCATCACAGGATAGTAAGTCTGTCCTTTGCATTCCATTACAAGAGGACAGATTAAACATTCTTGATTTCCTTCATGTCCCTGATCTATACCAGAGTAAGACTTCACAGACCTCTTCCAGGAGTCACCATTCTCTGTCTAATTCTGAGATGTGTTCATGTGATATGATAGCCTTGGAGTTAGCCAGACAGAGACCCACATATGGCCTGTACTTTCCCAGTAGGGACAGCCATACTCAGACGACCATTCGCTCAGTGCCATCAGTGGTAGTCAACTTGCAAGCCAGTGAAGTTCCAAAGCTGAAAAGTGAGTCACTTCATATTTCGACTTAACAATATTTGGATGGTACTTGCATTAATGGTTTAATGTAATTTTTCCATCTGCTCCTGACATTATCATGGTATAACACTTGAGAACATTTGGTTTTCATTATAATTTTGGATACCAGTGATGTTCATTTTCTTAAATGTTCTGATCATTTTCTTAAATGTTCTAATTATTTTTGTCTTCTTTAAAGTTCTATCAGTGCACAGTGGACACATTGTGATTTCCTACGTACAGGCTGATCAGTGGGCCTTGTATGGGTTTAGTAGATCGCCTGTATGCGCTTATGACATGCAATTCAGCATAGTTGAAGCGGGGCTAGGCGAACAGGCGTTTCCAACCTTTACTTTCCATAAGGTCTAGGGTACAGGGCATGGCATGGTGTAAGCACAGGCATTCTCCTTACTTGATTCAAGGGCATGCAATTAGCCTGTATGACCAGAAAAAAAAAAAAAAAAATCAAAGGCTATTTATTGCCTTTTCAGTTTTTCATGTAAACTAATAGCACATCTGTTATCAAATTATTTCAGCGCATAATGTTATCTACTTAAATTGAAGATTTCAGTTTTTCACTTATACAAATGTTGTACAAAACAATCTTTGGTTTTTAACAGAGTGTAGAAACAGCACTGAAGTGCTTCAGCTGATACTCTCCCAAACAGCCCTTGGATCAGCCAACACAGGGGAGACAACCCTGATCAGGGTTTCCACACCAAGAGGTCATCAGGTAACCTTGAGTGTGAATCCTGACCAATCGCAACGCTCTGACACCTCCACAGGAGACCAATTAGAGATGCCTTCTCGCCAGACGAGTTATATTTTGACCCTCCAGAGTGAAGACTTGCCTACATTGGTGTTGATGAGATCTGGGTTCATAGACAGGCTATTAGCAGTGAGTGATACATTTTGAAGCGTATGCCTTAATTCCTCAACCTTTTTGCATATGGAAGAACAACTTTCAGTGCAATTTATGCACATTTTAAATTTTGGATTGGTTGGATTGATCAATTTCAGGGCTTCACAAAAAGTATAATTTTGTCAGTCAACACAGAATAATGCTTGAATAAACAAATTGCAAACATGCGAAAAGGTTGGAGAATTATTTAGTAGCCCACGTTTTAGTCACAACACTCAGAGGCTTTTCTTTTTAAGTTAAAAGGTGTAGTTAATTCATTCTCCATATTTATGAAATTTCTGAGAATGATTTGCATATATTATGAATCGCATAGTGTTTATTACTGTCATTTAAATATGGATAGCTATAACATTTATTCCTTTGTTTAGTAATTTTTTTATTTATTTATTTTTTGTTGTTTATGTCATTTGTGTTTCATGCTGTTCTCAAGATTTCACTTTTATCATGGTACATGTTGTTTATGCGTAGACTTCTGTCGCCAGATTCATGTACATGGCAAACTTTCTGATATAAGCTTACAGCATGGCCTGGAATTGAACCCATAGTCTCATGAGTGTGAGATGACATGGACCAAGACAGTCGAGACTTTCAAAACAGTGAGGTACATTGGTACAACAGCTGCAATACTTCAACTAGTGAAAGTAGCTAGTGAATAGTAGAAAATACAGCTGTATGTGAAATGTTTTTTGTTGTATACCTGTTGTATAATTATTATTCCTAAGACACATTTGTTCTTACCTGCAGGAGATGACCTCAGAGAGCAGACAAGATGGGGATGTTCAAGAGAAGCAAATTAGATCATTACTGCATACTTACCAGGTAGATGTGAACAATTTTCATAACAGGAGGACCTTTTGAATATCTTAAATCTTAGTGTTGCTGCGATGTACCATTTTTTCCCCCCTTAAACCATATCACTTCATTATCAGCAAACTATAAAGGTGACTGCTTTGTTAGCTAAAATTTTGACTTATTAAGCAACTCCCGATGAAGGGTGTAACGGTTTCAAAAGTACATCTCATATTAGGGTTTTAAATTGGGTCAACTACAGGCACTGATATCTGTCAATGTTTGCTAGATGTTAGTAGGGATTGTGTGCATATTTATGTTTTTTTTCTGGCCAGTAATGCTGCATCCCCTATTAATATGATATGGGTTTAAAGTCTGGCTTATTGATTAAATTTTATTTTTTTAGGGAATACGCAAAAGTGTTGAAGGCCTTGAGATGCCCAGACCAACAGATGACAGTAAGGATAATGATGTGAAGAATTCATACAGTGCTGTGTATGAACAGTTGAGAAATGTACCCCTGCCTCATACCTGATAAACCTTGTTGCTTGATGCAGCAGAGAAACCAAGAGGTTCTACTTCCTCAGACAACCCAGTTGATGCCTCTGGCAACAGGGCCCAGGGCCCTGTTTATTTAGGGTAGCTGGCAATGGACATTGATTATTCAGAAATGTCCCACCTGAAGAATTGTTAATTGATATTATCCAGTTATCTTTACCCAGATAGAGAATCATCAAACCACAGGTGGAAGGCAGATCATGCAAATACTAAGTCGATATACCTATGTCTAATAACAATCTCTGATATACCTGTATACTGCATGCACTTAACATGCATATGGAGCGTGACCCGAGAAAGCCCGTAGGAAACCCACAGCCATCTGCAGGTTGGTGGCAGACCCACCCAGGTATGACCAGAGAGGCAGCCAGCAAGAGCGACCTCATTGCTGAGATGCTCCTGGTTCAAATTTTGTGTGATAACTGCCCAGCCATGGTTGCCACACTTGTAAAATTTGTTGATTTAATACGTGGGTAACGAAACTGCATGGGAACAAGAATTCCATGGGTTGAGAGCACGTTTCTTCAGATCCGAATAATGACTAATCAGTATGGTAAGCTCCCAGATGCTAATATATATTGACTCTAGCAAGGTTGCAATGAATCGAACGAGCCAAGCAAACCTTGGCAGTTAAACCAGTGATTTGCAGACTTTTGTACTCTGGTTACCAGGTCTGGCAAATAAACGCCACAGTTGGAGGGATGGTTGGCCTGGGAAACAGAATAAAAGCTTTAGGTTTTTGGATTATTTTGTCTAACATTTATCTAGACAAACACAGCCTGATATTTCAATATTTACTTTGTAATACAATTTTGGTAATAAATGATTCGTACGTATATACTCGAAGTGCTTGACACAAGAACGTTAACAAAATACATGTAAACATCATGTAACGAAATTTACAAATCTTTTTTTGAAGTTAGTAATAATAATAATAAATTATTAATTATTAGAGGGTTGCAGAATTGTTACCTAGCCTAATATATAAACGGAACTAATCATGATTTTAATGCACATGATGCTAGGCTTAAAGTGAACAAATGATGGGTAGATCCAGCCTACCCAACGGCGCCATCATGCGGTGGCGAATCGTGTTGAGTGTCAGTTTGACTGTCACTCGGCCGTGATTGCCAGAACTGATCAAAAGCTGCCAGTGTGTCAGCGTTCGAATCGGCACTCGGTCTGTCCGCTCCCTCCAAACTCGCTGAGTTAAAGCACAAGGCCTTCTCCGTGGAGCCGCTTCGGAAAAGCTCTGACTTATCCAGGAAAGGGTTCGTCGAACTCTGATTGGTAGGTGAAGATTGCGGGGTCTTGGATTTGTCACCATCAGCAAACTGCAAGGAATGGGGAGATGGCTCTTTCAGGGTTTGATGTTCGTCAGTGGCCGTAGCTGATCCACACCATCCAGTGGAACTCGACTTGTCCACAGGACTGATGCTAGACGTTGACGGACCGTTGTTCTCACTCCACCAGCCATCCATGTTGCTCTGTTGCAGCCCTGAAATATTTGTTTCCGCGTGTATATTCGGAATATGGATACTGTTGTCTGCTATGACCGGTACATCTTCTGTCGTCCAGGTGTTGAAGGAGAGGTTCCCGTTTACGCCTGCGTTGTAAGATGCTGGTGTCTGCTGGACGACTTGCGCCATGTACTCTTGTGCTGATGAGGTGTACGCTTGTGCCGATGTTGTGTGCACCTCTGATGTGTACACGTGTGATAATGATCCTGGGTAATGAGCGGGGCCCAGTTGTTCACTGCCGTCTGTGAACGTATTTGGGTTGTTGAGTCCGTGGATCATGTCCGTGGTTGGCCACTGGCCCGTTGCTGAAGGCACATTGGCTGACGTGTAACACAATGGTTGATCTCTGATGTTAGTCTGCGATGCTGCTTGTCTCCACGGTTGGACGGCTTGGTGGACGACATGGTCATTGCTTGGAGCAACGGTCCATCCATCTGTTTCCATCGATCTCTGTGCTAATGGGGCAGTCGCCACCACCGGACCAAGGCAGTGCGTATTTTCTGTCCCTACTGGCATGTTGTTAGTACCAGAGCTTTGGTAGTAACCTGATCCTGCGTGCACAGCGGCAACGGACAAGGCGACAGAGGTGGCAGGATCTGCTAAAGAAGATGTCCATTGGCTTTGGGCAACATTATTTTCGTAGTTTTGAGGAACTGGCGAGAAATTTGAAGAGTCTCTCCACACGGGTGCCTGTTGATGGTCTTTGTTCTGGGTGTAAACAGGTTGGGTTATATTATTAGAGGGCCAGCTGACCTGGCTTTCACTCACTGGATGATCTTGAGGATGTGGAACGTTTGCAGTTTCAGAAGTCCACAGTGCCTGAGTTTGGTCTGTAGATTTGGACACTGAAACACAAAGATGACTGTTGGTGTAAACACCGCCGGGGTTGTCGGTTAATTCATTCTGCAGTTTGTCTGCATTGTCATCTGGGTTTTGTGCTAAACTCTCGAGCGTTTCAACAACGCTACTGGATAAAATACACTGAGACTCCGAGGGCTGTCTTGAAAATGGTCGATTGCCGGGCTGCGGTTTATCTGTCTGATAATCAGTGTTAATCAAACTGGAATCATTCTCCGACAGCTGTTCACTGACAGATATGTTTTCCACTATGCTCTTATTCTCCTCATTGGCATCCTCCAAGCGAACCAGCGTGTCGACCATTGCGCCTGCGTTGGTCTTGTTTTGGTCATTTTCATTTAGCTCGACAAGTTTTTCTACCACATAATCCGGAATAACTATTGCAGCCATACCACTGTCCTCCTGGGTCTGATGTGTCTCTTGGAGGGATTGATTGTCAATGTCCGTGTCTCTGCTTTCTGGAACCACAGTCTCTGCGGTCGGTTCTCGACCTGGTGTTTCATTGACGTCAACTAGTTCAACCAAAGCTACCACGGATGCATTGGGAGACAAAGTGGGGGAATTCGTCGCACTGAAACTGTCGGAGAGCTTGTCCATTTTTGCGCCTGTCCCTTGCATGAAGTCGTCTTTGTCAAATACGTCAGTATGACTGTCATGGAGGTTATCCAGTAATACGAAGCTGTCATTAGATTGAGCAGATATCGGTCTATTTTCACAGCCGCCGGACACTGCCACACTCTGAAGTTCGATGGCATCAGTAGGCGACGCGGGATTGTCTATCTCAATGGACGGTACATGTATACACTGTTGGCTGCTTCGCCATCCCCACGGTTCGTCCTTCAGTACCGTTGTTTCATCAGGGTATTGTCGAATCTGACTGGTATTTGCAGTCGCGAGGTTCTCTGCAGAGTGTGTATAAGAACTGTGGTCGGTCAGTGGTAATCCAACTATCAGTTGATTTGAGTCCATTCGTGAAAAATTATCTCTGTTAAGATTCTGACTGTCGACGCCTGATACTGTTTGCTGTGCTATTTTTGGTGTCGTGCGCTTTGCCCAGGGTATAAAGAACAGCACAGCAGCTCCAGCTAGAACAGGGACACCAGCCACGTGGAACGCCTCGTTGTAAGATCCTGTCGCATCGTAAAGCCAGCCTAGGGGGAGATAAGTGTGAAATATATGAAAATTGAACTGAAGAATTGGAGGCAAATTTTGATGCCTTGTCCTTTAAACACTCTTGTATGGCCATAATACATCAATGTATTCGCTTATAAAGGTACGAGGGGTCTCCGCTCAGTTGGTTAGCGCGCTAGCGCAGCGTAATGACCCAAAAGCCTCTCACCAATGTGGTCGCTGTGAGTTCAAGTCCAGCTCATAGTGGCTTCCTCTCCGGTCGTAAGTGGGAAGGGTTGTCAGCAACCTGCTGATGGTCGTGGGTTTTCCCCGGGCTCTGCCCGGTTTCCACCCACCATGACCGCCTTTGTATAAGTGAAATATTCTTGAGAACGGCGTAAAACACCAATCAAATAAATATAAAGGTACGCATTAATGCAAGGTACGGATTAATGCATAGCGGCATGGCAGTGAGGCCAGGCGTAACGCAGTGGGACAACTTGAAATGAAGGACTGTGTGACATAGGGGCAGTGTGAACAAGAGCATTTGTCTTGGTTTAAATGTTATTACCAATAGAACTGGCGTCAAAGCCAGTGTAAGAACGATCGGACTGATTGCCACATGGTGCAACATGGCAGCGCTTCGTCGTTTTGTAAACCCCAAAATAGCGTGTTATCAGCGTTTGAACGAAAAAAAGGATCTTCAACTCACCTGCTACCGGCGGCCCTAGGATGAACGTGATGGAACTTACGCCGTTTAAAATGCCCCATGCTATTGGGACATTGCAGTCTCCGGCGTAAGACCTCGTCAGCAGCGGAAGCAAGACGACATTACAACCGTCCACCAATCCCAGGACGATGACGTAAACGATGAAGCCTCCCATGGTCTTCGAGATGGTGACCATCATGGTAGCAGTGGCGGTGATCATCATAGAGAGCTGGTGCAATTCCCGTCTCTTCAAGAACTGAAAGCTGAGCACCTTGCCGAACAAGAGCCTTGCGAATGCAGACGTCCCACCCAAGACCATGATCAGCACGGATCCTTCGTCTTTTGTCATCTCCATGTCCACTGCATACGAAATCTGTATGCAGTAGGAAGAGGAAAAAAGCTCATTGCCCTCATGTACCACGTATACAAATGTTTAATACTTACATCAGGAGACAAACATCACATTTAAAACAGAAGAGTTTCTAGTTCGAACTCTTTTATCGATGAAGGTAGAAAAAGTCCAACTGTATCATGTGACTTGTCCAAAGGGTTGACAACTATTTTGTATTACATTTACTATAAAAAAAAGTTTCATAAAAAGTCATTTAGAGTAGACGAACGGTGGAGAAAATTGAGAATCTTAACGTTTGCAAACTTCAGAAGATCCTAAATTTGTGGCATTGGAACAGTGTGAGACAGGTCATTTTTCACAAGTCGCATGACACAGAGGGACTGTTTTTACTTTTGACGACAAAAAAGTTCCAACCTGAAAACCCCCTATTGATGTGGAATTTTATAGCCTTTGTGATGTCTCCTTAAATAACTGGCTATTCTCTTACTAAATTTCACTGTGTGTATAATTTATTTATTTATTTGATTGTTGACCGGCACACTCAAGAATTTACGGGCATTTAGGTTTCCTCCAACCATAAAGCTGACGTGCAGTTTTATGGTTGGAGGAAACCTAAATGCCCGTGTACACTACTGACCTTTGTCAAGTTACTGACGAACTTTCCTACGTGTGACATACAGATAAGCACACAGCATAGGTAGAAGACAAGTGGTGTTCAACGAATGTTAGACTGCACAAACAGTCCTATGAGCGTCGTCCACCGCCTGTAGACCTTTCGGAAGTGTCAATCAAGAACACACATAATCAATTTTGTCGCAGGAAGGTCAACTGGATGTCCCACATATATTGCATGTTCCATCCTCATGACGTCACAATTGCTTTCACCGGAATATAATGGAAGGTAACGTCACGAATAGGGGTGGTCATATATCATAATCTTTTTTTTCTTTTTCTTTTTCAAAATAACTAGCTCCAACTGGCTGGGATACTATCGTGGCCTAAATCCTTAGTTGTTCATTCTTTCCAAGCAATTAAAATGAAAAACTTCCTCTGCCAGAACTATGGATGTGTTAGGACGCCAAATCTAGGCGTTCACTGTAGTAATAGTGAGCTAACCCAGTCAGTTTATCGATAGCCACGATGGTACATTCAAATAAAGCAGTGACTAACGTAGCTGTTAATTCTGTCCTTGACGAATGATGTGCCTATCTCTATAGTTAGGTTGCGGGAGGTCGTTCGGCTTTGGCCTTGACTAATGATGTGGCTTTCTCTAGTTGGGTTACGGGAGGTAGTTCGACTTTGGCCTTAACTAGTGATGTGGCTATCTCTACAGTTAATGCGAGAGGTAGTTCGGCTTCAGCCTTGACTAATGATGTGGCTATCTCTATAATCAAGAATGGAGGTAGTTTGGCTACGGCTGTAAGCCAGGAGGGCTATCAGGTATCTGGCGATTCTAGGGTGATCACTTACTGAAAATTAGAACTTCCTCCGCCCAAAAACCTGACTGCCTCCGTATAGATAAAAAAATTCTTGATTACATCAATCAAATAAATTTAACTGAAAATTGATTTGTGAGCAGGTATAATACTCACCAGATGAACGTAGGGGATGTAATATCCGAACATAGAGCAGGTTATGGAGATGACCCAGATCAGGTACTGTCGATTCTGCCACAGCTTTAAGCGTGGGGCTGGTGCGGATGGTGTTGGTGCGGTCACTGTGATAACTGGTACAGGACGTTTGACTGGACGGATCAGTAGACCCATAATAACGGTGACGACTGAAATGCCAGCGTAAATCCGGAAAGTGTTCCTCCAGCCGACGGAATCCACCCAGATCTCAGCCAGACAGGAGAAGAGGAGCGTCCCTACGCTGGCTCCCGCCACGATAATTCCAGTTGTGATGGCCACGTACTTGTCGAAGTAATCTGGTGCCAGGATTGTGGTGCTGTTGATGATGAGACTCCCTCCTATGGCATACAGCAGTGAAAATGTTCCGAACAGAGCGAGTGTGTTCGGGACGAAAGATGAGGTCAGCATAGCAATGGCGCAGATAAGACCTCCAGAACTGATGACGATCCGGGCGCCAAACCGGACACGAGCCGCTCCCGCCAACGGTCCCAGTCCCAGGCTCAATCCGAAAGCTAGAGATCCTATCCATGCTGAAACAGTGAAGGTTTTTTGCTCTGCACACTTTCATGAATGTGTATAAACCATCTACATCATTATTATTTATTATATCCGTGCATTTGTGAATGTGAAGGGTATTTTGCGCCATAATGTTATTATTTTCCTTCTTTTGGTGAATTAAGGGAAACCGAGCGGAGCCCACAGTAAAGCGCAAAACCATCCCTCGAGCCAGAGTTGGATTCGAACACGCGACCTTATCGGTCTCCAGTTGTGCTGGAGAATCAGCCGAACTCGGCCAGCGATTAATGTTTAGACACATGGAAGCGCACCATGCATACAGTGGTGTTGGGAAGTGGATAAGTTAAACAGCATCCACAACTGTTCCCCGAAGTTACTTTCAAATCCATCTCAGCTGGATTTTGTGTTTGATTCGAAACGAAATTAAGTTCAACCACTTGGAAATTTGCGAATAATAACTTTTTACAGGACGGTTTCTTCATGTTAAAGATGGTTATAATGATACATGTGAGATATTATTTTAAGTACCTGAATATTATTATACCCAGGTCAAGTTATTTTGAGTACCGGTATATGCATTATTAAATCCACATCAAATATGTCTGGGTCTTAGTACGCGGGAAACAAACAATGAGGTTTACTCTTCAAATGCTGCTTTAATTCATTATTTCCTGGCATACGGCATTGATATTAAATCTATTTATGACATGGTGACCTAGAATACACATAAAAGACATTACCCTTCTATACACAGAATGTATGGCCTATATACAGGCTGCGCAACTTCCATACTCTATACTGAACCGATAGGCCTATATTATTTTTAAAAATTGAAGAAAACTCAGAAAGGATAAAAGGATACAAGCATTTTCAGAGGAGCCCGAAACATAAACCAGGTATTGGGAATGTGTGTCGAGATATGATTAATCACTCATCAAATAAAACGAAATACCTACACAGCTCAGCCTTTGAAACTTTGAACTCTTCAAGGAGTGCAACGAAGATGACTCCAAACGCGTTGAGTATGCCGACTGTTATGGTTTGTACAATGAAGGCGGCAACGCAAATTGCCCAGGAATATGCCGAGTCCTTTGCTATGGAAGACCCCCTTGTATATGGAGAATGTAACGCCCGCGCTGACGATGTTGAGAATGATCTGTGAGTAACAACATCGGGCTGAGACATTTTCGTGATAAAGTCTTCACGTACAAGCTGCCATGTTGGTTTAAACGCAAAATTGTTTCTTTTGTCGACGTCATAATCAGTGATTATGACGCCCTTGGAATTGCAACCTTCTGTGTGATGACGCGACGCGATGACGTCATAAACGTTACCAGCGAAACTCGCCGTCATCGTCGACACGCCGTTGGGACGTTGCCCACGTCGCAGTCGGTTGGCGAGAAGCGTTGTCAAATGGGTGTAGCGTCGTGTGGCCCACGTTTGTCTTAATGGACAGTTAGGGTAGAATATGTAGCAATGGGAACATACCGATAGTGTGCCACAAAGGCAACATGCCAGACAAATCGGTGGCGGCCAGATCGCTGATCCCAAGAACAAGCGAGGAAAACTGGGAAGCTGGTATAGAATTGGGATCAAGTGAGGAAGTGGTAATAGTGAAGGATGGCAAACTAGCCTGGCTGGTATGTGTCGCCGGATTTCTCCTTCAAGTTCTAATCGTTGGCATGCTTCATGTCTTTGGTGTATTCTTTGTAGAATTCATTCAGGAATTCAAAAAAACCAAAGGCGAAATAGGTAAGAGTTGTTAATGGCGCCATATTCTGTGACGGTGTAAGATCCTCTTTCAATTAAAATTAATACGATTTTTTCATGTCGTTCCGTTATGCAAGCCCTAACCGTGGATATTATGTACAAATGACAATGGATGTATAGGCCTTTAGGCTGCGTGCCTTCCTTATATAAGAATAATACTATAGTGAAAGAACTGAATAGAAACTACCCAGACATCATGCATACAGCGGGCCAATCTCGGCCCCAAAATCAATCTAATGTTGATGTAATAAAGCCGTACAAAGCATATACTTTTGCACCACGGGCCAATGTTGGCACTGACGTCGGTTCTCGGTTGGCATAAGACAAGGGCCCATGCAGCGTCAGGTCGATGCAGACCCGTTGTGCTTACTTTAAAAGGCACAATACAGCAGGCCAATATACCGGGATAAACGTTGGCTTTATTGCTTATAGGTAATAGAATGTACCGCGATGTCATCAGATCAGTGTTGGGCTTTGATCGACCCATTGTATATAATAATAATGAGTACAGTGGCCCATTGCTGGGCTCATGTTAACTAGAAAGCACAGCGGGCCAATGTCGGGGAACGGCTGATAGCCACTGTTTTGCAAGATACTGTGTACGTCGTTCTGATCTTATTGTGTTGTTTTCTATGATAAAGTATTAAATTAGAAAATGAAAAAGTACGAAAGTAGGTTTGGCGTTAACATGAACAGTTATCTTCAAACAGATTAAACGACCCACCTGAAGCGATGTAAATTACGTCAATGTAGTCTGAAAGTTTTAGCAGTGAATTACGTTTGGTAGTTCCGATTAACAGCTAACATGCAATTATAATGGTGCAAAAAATTAGTATGTGTGAATAGCATAATGGAAGCGTAAGAAAATCACAGAACGTATATATAAATCATTAATGTTGGTGATTTCTGACCGAAACTAAAGAAGCCTCACATTAATGCATTCGCTGTAAGTTCAAGGTCGTGTGTTTCCCCCTGGCTGTGCCCGGTTTCCTTCGGCCATAATGATGGCCACCGTCGTATAAGTGAAATATTCGTGAATACTGCGTAAAACATAAATAAATAACCAACCATTATTAAAAGTCAATCTTGACCACAGGTGCCCGTCTTACAAAGCTATCGCAAAGCTACGTCAAGCGCAATTTACCATGGTAACATATCTCTTAACAATATGTTGTCATGGACGTTACGCCAGGCGACCACTTTGTAAAACGGGCCCCAGGAGATTAGCATTATTTCTCTGATTTCTAAACTGCCTGTACTTCTTGCGCATTTCAGCGTGGATTGGGTCCGCAGCTTACGGGCTGTCGATGGCATTTGGACCAGTTACAGGGATGCTTGTACATCGGTATGGTAATCGACCTGTCACAGTCGCGGGTTGTTTGATATGTGCACTGTCAGCCTTTGTGTCGTCGTTTGCCAACAGTGTGGAGATGTTGTTTCTTACTTACTCACTTCTGTACGGTATTGGCACTAGCCTAGCCTACACGCCCACCATGACTATTGCACAGGATTACTTCGATAAGTACGTTTCGATTGCAACAGGGATTATGACAGCCGGAAGTAGCACTGGTACATTGATTCTGGCGCCGCTAACCCAGTACCTTGTGAATTGTCATGGTTGGCGCTTTGCCTTCCGGTTTTTCACGGGCACTTGTCTGTTTACTGTCCTTTGCGCAATGATGTTCAAACCGCTTTCAAAGAAGGGACGTCATCCAATCGAAGTGATCCGCAAGTCTCCGCTAAGGTCGCTGGTTGAGGAACTAAAATTATGGAAGGATCGGGTGTTTATCGTCTGGGTGGCAGGAATCACGTCTGTTATGTTTGGCTATTACATCCCTTACGTGCATCTGGTATGTGCTATAATTACGTGTACGTTAATCTTGAATCCTTATTTAAGTTATTTCCTTCGCTAAAGAGGTTATTTATTTATTTTATTTTGTTGTTGTTGTTGATTTTTCCATCTATGTGACGAGGTGAATTTTAACCTGTTTTTTGGCGTGAAGGGTGTTAGGGCCAATTTGGCTGATATTGTAGTTCTATTACCTCAGCTGGCCTTTGTCAAACAGGTCAAGGTTTTATATCCTGTTCTAGCTAACAGCATCATTGTTCTGTTGAGACCAAAATATTTATTTATATTTATTTATTTGATTTGTGTTTTACGCCGTACTCAAGAATATTTCACTTATACGACGGCAGCCAGCATTATGGTGGAAGGAAACCGGGCAGAGCCTTGGGGAAACCCACGACCATCCGCAGGTTGCTGGGAGACCTTTCCACTTAAGACCGGAGAGGAAGCCAGCATGAACTGGACTTGAACTCACAGCGACCACATTGGTGAGAGACTCCTGGGTCATTACGCTGAGCTAGCGCTCTAACCAACTGAGCCACAGCCAATTGAAGTTGGTACCGTCAGTACAGAATGCTTGAAATTCTCTTATACGATTGTCACTGTAGGTTTCCTATGCTAAAGACGTAGGCGTGCCTCCTGACAAAGGCTCCATGCTAGTGATGATCCTCGGTGGTTCGACAGCCGTTGGCAGGGTCATGTTTGGGAAGATCGTCCAGTTTGGTTTCCTAAACCGTCTCCACCTACACCAAATGTCCATGGTGATCACAGGAACGGGCGCCATGTTGCTTCCCTTGATCACGTCGTTTGGAGGTCTGGCGGCCTATGTGGTGTGTGTAGGCTTGGTAGACGGCTGTTTTGTCGTCCTTCTACCACTGATGACGGCGGCGCTGGTGGGATCGGACAAAACCGTGATCGCCTGGGGATTCCTCGTGGGAGCAAGCTCAATCACATTCACTCTCGGACCACCAGTTGCCGGTATGTTTTCTCTTGCAAAGAAATGATCGCGTACCCCTTAGAATCGAGTGTGTTTTCTCTCCACACATGTTGTCGGTTGGGCGGATTGTGCAAGCTGTACATGAAGTTATATTAAATTTGTTTGGGACAAAGAGTAAGACAGTAAAAGAAAATAGCCATCAGCAGCATGAACCTTCAGAACCGGAATTCTTCATGGCTACCTGGTCCTTCAGTGGGAAGGCATTCTCTCATAATTGATATCGTGATGTTACAGAGGTTGAGCATCTCGCATTCGTGCAGCAAGTAAAAAGTGACGTCGCCGTTATTTGCGCAACTACGTCATACTTGGCTAATGTATAGGCCTATATATGCACCAAGCTAATAGTTTACTGAAAACTTTAAAAAGTGTGGCGTAATTACGCAAAAAAAACGATGACATTACTCGAGGCCTCTTTTATTACTCCCTAGAATGTCACCAGATTTTTTGGCTTTAATCATTTGCTTTGTTTTATTTTTTCACAACAAGGCAGAAGTGATGTTACGTTTGTATTTTTTGGATGAAGTCGCGCATGTGTGATTCACATTATCTTGTTCTCTCTGTGATTCATATTTAGGTTGGATGTACGACTACACTGGTTCCTACAAACTGGCTTTTCACGTGGCTGGAGTGCCGATTGTTTTAGGAGCGCTGATACTATTTCTGATTCCTTGGGCTCAGCGCACATCGACCAGCTCCAATGTCTTGAAGAGCATGAAAACGTCTGAGCAGTCTGGAGAATCGACGTATCAGTCACCGGTGACATCCCCATTGAGTAGCCCGATGTGCGGTACCCATCCAACGTCAGTGCCATTCCGTAGCGATAGCGCGTGCCTCTCCAGTGCAAGTGTCAGCTCAACGAAGAATGTTTCCATCACTTTAACCAATATTTTAGGTAGCGGCTATCAACAATTTACGAATACAGGCACTGACGACGAGAACGCGGCTACCTCGACCACTGCACCGCAGACTTGTGTACCTTCGACGGATTTATCCAGGTTGAGGGGACATCCAATAGAAGCTGCGTCACTTCCTGCAGATCTGAACGTGCGCGCAGCCACAGAGAGGGTTCTGTCTGAGACACGTTCGCCAGGCAGCCAAGTGGAAACATCGTCTTCGGCCGGCAGCACGTCTCCATCCAAGTTGAGGAAGGACTTGTTTGAACGCCAAAGGAGACTGATGCTGGCATCAGGACGCGTCCGAGCCAAGAGCTGGAGTGAGTCTGCACAGGTAAGTGTGGGGTTGAACTGAAACCCAGAGCCCGCTTGTACGAAGCTCTCTTAATGTTATGAGCAGGGGCATGTTTTGAGGCTTTAGTCAACAATATATTTCGGGATAGAATTATTTTTTGTTAATGTGTAAATGTTGAAACGAAGAAATAATTTCGATGTGACCTTTATGGTAATGACACATACATGCCTGTTCCCATATGTCCTGTTTTATACCATTTTGCAGAAGTATAGAGACGCCGTACATATTCCCCTGGCCACAAAATCTGAGCGCCATCGTGATTTAATTTCCTTTGAGGCTCGCTCCCAGCTTACCGTTGATAATGCGGACAAAGCTCAGATTTTGGGTAGAAGACCAGGAGCAGGCAACTATCGTCGAACGAGCTCTTCGGATTTGACGCTGGAGGGCGCCACAAGCTCCATCAACAGTGACGTCAACTACCAAGCTGACGTCAGCCAGCAAGCGTCAGAAGAGTCTTTGGTCAACACGCTCGATAGTTTTGGGATGTCGCGGTTTGGCAGTCCGCTCTCCCAGAGCCAACCACTGATTCAGAGTAGCGGTAGCTTACAAGTGGCCAGCATTCCTGTAAACCAAACGCCTCAGCTTAGTACAGAAACCTCTACTTCCATTGCGGAGTTGGACGTGAACAGCGTTTCTCCTATAGCGTCTTCCCGGGCCCAGCCGCCCGGGGTGATTAACCTGTCGGACTCTGACACCGCTTCGTCGTCCCAGCTGACGAAGCCTCCAAGGGTGGTTTCATCACTCTCCCCGTCGCGTTCCTCCACGGACAAACTGCCCACTATCACGGAACACAAACCGTTCCAGACTAGCGACTCCCCAGATGCCATGGATGGAGACTCGGACACTATAGGGGAGTTGGTGCAAATTGCGTTAATATCCTCTGGAGGTCAGGGATAACGATAAATATGACGGAGAAAAAAAATTAGTACGGATATATTTCTGAGAAAGCAGTGATTTTCGCTTTTATTTGAGATAAAAAAAATGAAAGAGATAAAATAATCTTCGAATACACATGTTGACCATATGAAGAAAGGAATTAAAAATTCTCATATCCATTGAATCAAGTTTTTCTAAAAGACGCTATTCAAATCAACCAATTTTTTCTTAGTTAAAATTTAGATAGAATTAGAACTGCATGTTAAGTATAACTTAGTTTTGACCTTTGTAAATAGAAAATAAAACCAGCTGTGGAAAATGATGTAGCTGGTGAGTGTATTAATATGTGATCTACTATATGTTGTTGTCTTGAACCAGTACGAAATGGGGGTTACTGCTCTCGAAGGTCATTACCCATACAGGGATATTGCACATATCGTGAATACCACCTATACATTGCTGGAGTAAAATGTGAAAATGGCATGCACGCAAAAGTGTGGAGTGTGTGGAGTGTAATACAGAATTTAGAACACTTCCTGACCTATGCAGACCAAATCCTAGTATTCGGATGAACATCAAATCTCATCAAAATCAGCTCTGGACTTCCTTACCAATATACTGGCCTGTCGCTGACTATAGAGATGAAGAAATACATGCTCCTTTCCCTCGTCAAGTATTTTTATTAGATCTGTTCAGAATTCATTTCAGTATTTTGTGGGCTGACGTCGGCCATCTCGGTCATTAGAAACGTTAAGCAACTCGTTAACTTGACGAGTTACCACAGATGTTCCTGAACCAGGTGACCTCTAGTCGCTGCGATGTAAACTGTATAGCTATAGAATGTATGTATGTATCTTTGTATGCTTGTGGTTTAGCGTCCTACTTAACAATTTTTCAGTCATATGACAACGAGGAGTCATTAGGTGTGTATATATTGTGCAATCTTGTGGCAGGGTACTGCAGCCACTGAAGCATCATGCCAAAGATGTCAGGTATAACACCCCACCCAGTCACATTATAATGAAACCGGGCCAACTAGTCATGTTTCCTTGCTCTAACCTCTCAGAGCTGAGCGCCAAGCGAGGCAGCGGCAAGTACCATTTTTAAAGCCTTTTGTGACCCGACACGGGCTTGATCCCCGAGTCTCCCCACTTCGTATAGCTTCAGGAATCATAAGAGTTGTGTTTAACAAGTAAATGAGACCAATGTTATATTTTCAAGGTCATCGTTGATTTAGATAATGACAAACAACATAGCGCTGTCTTTACAGCACGGAAGGTTAGTCTACATGAGAACTTCAGCCTTGTGGTCAGGCAACAACCTGCGGATGGTCGTGAGTTTCCCCTGGGCTCTATCTGGTTTCCTCCCACAATGAGTACGGCGTAAAACACCAATCAAATAAAATAAATAAATAAACTGCAGCCTTGTACGCCGGTATTCTCAACCGCACTTAAGATACATGCAGTTGACGAATTGGGTTTTCTTGGCTTAAATGCGAAGTATGTCAGATGGAGAAAACCTTGAACACTGTCAAAGAATGGAGTTCCATTTATTTTTTCAGATTTTGTTTCAACCTATTAAACGGCATTTAAAACTTTGGATTCTACATCGGCTTTTTTCTGACCATATTTGGGACCAGAGACATCACATCAGGGTTTTTGCCATTAAACACAGACTGCTAAATTTCATCATTCAAAATGCATATACAAATAATGCTATGAATTCATTCGCCAAATGGTCGTTGGAACTATTTTAAGCCATATGTCTGTGTGTGACGTCACTGATACAGACCACGTGTAGAAACCGATGTTTTAAAAGTATTTTACTCGTTCGGAAATATTGTAGAAAAATATATCGTACTATTTTCCTAGACAGCATTTAATGGTATTTCATCTGATATATACGTATACTTTATTTTAGTGTTTTGTTTTCCTTTAATTTGGATTCCAAGCCTAAAGCATATTGTTTTTGTCCAGATTTATTATTCCACTAAATTGTTGACGCTATCAAAGCTATTGTGTCTGTAATTCTGAGATCTTATCCGTGTTTTGTAGACCATTCGAGACGATGCACCGAAACAGTTGGGTGTCATGGGTCAAAAGTTGAGCGTAGGCATCTATTTTACTCGAGTTTTTGCGTTATACAATCGATGACATATTGAAATGACCTGCAATCTACGATGTGCTATAGATGTAAGCCCGAAAATGAACCTTAACGACCCGGCTGTGACATCATCATAACATCAAAAAAGTGATGTCATTTCCAAATTGTTTGATGGTATCTCCAGTTTGTTTGAGCTGAAATATAATGTACACAAGAACACGTTCCGTCGAATAAAGTTTCAGAAAATAACGGGTCATTTTTTATTTTAAACTTAAATAGTCTTCTACTTGGTGTAGCTTTAGCTCCTGACAACGAATCTGTTAATATTTTTTCTATCTTTTATAGTTTTGCTACAATTTGCTTTAGAGAAAAACGAACAAAACCCCAGCATTTACGTGTTGCATATATTTCACTGCTGCTAAGGAAACGAATCTTACATGAATAAAAATTTACTCCTTTTCTTTCGAAACGACTGTTTTTAAAGGCTCTCCGGTACAAGTTTTTATTAATAGTAACCATTAGCAACATTTTTTGACCTGTTTCTATGTAGATTCAAGTATGAAAGAAATCTTACGACCAGCTTTCAAAACCGCAGACTACACCCAGCTAGATGTACATGGGCATCAGGAGAGTGATGATCACCTGATCAATCTTCCGATCTGGCACCCAAGTTTGTCTTTTGATCATCTGATTTGCTTTATAAATCCACAACCAGCATTACGATGAACATTAAACCACAAGTGTGATGCGATCCACGCCCTATGAGTGTTAACGCTGGCTTACGACATCTTCAGGTGTGACGTCATGAGGACACCGACATCGTATATTCACCCACACACAATGAGTCCTGCCATATTAATCAAATGTAACAACATTATGTCAACAAAATAGCTTTTAATATTAATTACGCCAATGTTTAGGGCCAGCCTAAGTAGGAATTAAGCTTTTCATTACGACACAAAGCACCTGCCATCTGATCTGATTAACTTGTGGATAATGTCAAATATAAAATACCTGTATGAAAAGCACATCCATTGTCATATCTGAAGTTCACGGAGATTTACGATGTGATCGTTTTTTATCAAGTGTACCATTAACTGTGGCATTAGGACATAAGAATCGGCAGGTGAGGATTAAAGTGTGAAAAAAACATAGGCAATCGCGTTTATAACGTACATATGAAAAAGAAAAAGAAATACATAAATGGTAGTCACGGATAGGATTTCAGTCATTTTTTTGCAGTCTCGGTTAACTTGTAATAATGCCTTTGACAAACAAGGTCGCGTGTTATTGTCTAGGTGTTGCTGTGTCGACAGCGGCTCTATCAAAGGCAAGATATTTGCAGGTTTACCTGGCGAAGATTGATATTTTACTTTCGCTTCCCCCACTAATAAGCCTGACGGCCGTCATATAACTCCACGTATTCTCCAATGCAGCGTTAAACACCTATCAAATATACGTTATGTCAAACCGACATGGTTTGTGGTAATACTGTTACAATTATTGTAATGTACCGCCTTGTGGTAGTAGCTAAGATTGCTTACCACCGGCCTCGTGGCCTTATGGCTATAGCGTCGGGCTCCCGAGCAGAAGATTGTGGGTTCGAGGCCCATTAAGGTCGAAAATAACGAAGTTTTTTGTTCTTTTAATAGAATTTGTCCTTTGTTGGACCTTATATCTAAAGTTGACCGTCGCTTCGATGTTTTTAGAAAGACGCTGTCTCACTGAATGCAGCTGTAGAAGACGATAATGTATAGTAGAATTTCTCCAAGTTTATGCCTGATGGAGTATCCAGCCTCTGGCCGACCACTGTTTAACATATTCAAGTACAGAGGGGCGTCAAGGGCGTTGGGAGGGGGAAGGTGTTTTTCAGATATAGGGACGGGTCATTATTTGAAGACATTTCCATATATCATTTTAATTACATTCTTTCTTACATCATATTGTGATCAACACCAGCAAGTATGGAATTACACTTATTAACCCGTTCAACCAATCAGGATGTATGGCTGACGACGTTAGATCTTTTACAAGGCGTGACGAGATTAAAACCTACAGAAGAACACACACACACACACAAAAAACAAGGTGCAATCGTTCAGTAACGACATTTTATTTTTCTTTTCATTCTAGCACTTGGTATAAAGGATACAATATGACATTTAGTGTCAATAAATTCCAACATAGCAGTGGTTCTTATTTACAAAAACATTTAGCAGCATTTCTCAGCCGCTTACAGTGATTTAGCACTCGTAAAGAATCCTGTTTAAACTGACATTGATACGGATTCAAATTGTAAACAAGTCTTCCGACGAGCTTCCAAAACCGCTGTCTTGACAAATGTCAGACACCGAGCTAGATGAGCTTAAGGGCGATGATGGTCGCCTAATCAATCTTCCGAATGGACTTGCGAAAATTGCCTTTGCCATTAATGCCGACTTTTTCTGTTTGTTTTTGGGAGTAGACGTGTCTATTTCTTTTTCACTGATATTGGAGAAGGACTCTGTACAGTGCTTTAGCTTTTCTTGAGAAGGCGATTTCGATGATTTTCCGACCTCCACCGGGCATAAAGCATCGACGTCAGCTGTAGGTAGAACATCTTTCAGGGTTCGACGAATACTTAGATTGTCTTGAGAATTGAAGTGTTGTTTGCACCACAGCAAGATGCTTTCGCATTTGGTCTCTTCCGATACATGGAGATTTTCCCTGGCGTATATCAAGCGAATTGTTCCAAGTGACAAATACTTAAAATCCGGCAGACGAAAAATAACATCTGCTTTGTGGCTGATAAAGTCAAGGATATACCCAACTAAATCCACGGTCAACTTGTGCTCTGAATATGGCCGTGTTGAGAGAAGAAGGGGTAGGACTGATCTGACATTGAGAAAACTGGCGGCAAAATCCCAGCAGGCATCTCTCAAACTAGTCACTCCATATGTTTGGGCAGCGTTCATCACTCCAACAACTGAGTGGAGAGTAATCTTAACACTTCCCGTGTGAAGGTAGAGTATCAGTCGTCGAAATATATCGGGAAGAACATTTTCTACTGGAATAACAATTTGGTCCTGTTTGTTTGCCTCCTTCTCTGCACTTTGTCGATTCTTGAAAGGCGAGAGACATCTTTTGTTGAAGGTTTTCAGTTTTTGTGCTAGAGTCTTACATTTGGTTTTGGTGGCTTGCTCCACACAGGTTTGTCGGGATCGAAATATCTGGGCAAAAACCATGCTTCGAGCCGCCAGAATGGCTTTAATTCCATACACAGGCGTTTTATCTGCGCCCACTAAGAACTTGACGTCACACATATCGGGAAGGGAGAGAATCAGTGTCAAATCCGATGTCAAGCCTATGTCGTTTTTTACCGTCATGCTGTCGACAGTACCTGGCAGGAAATTGTTTCCACCAAGTGGAATGAGACGAGATTCATTTGGCCACCCGAAATCGTCATCTTCAAAGCTACTAGAAAATAGGGAAGAGTTGTCGGTATCTTGGAGCATACACACACTAGACAAGTCTCCAGTGGAAATTGAGCCTGAAAACAGGCTGTCGAAAGAGTCACAGTGGAACATGATTGTGCACGCAGGTCTTGAAACTTTTTGGCTTTCAGCTCATAGACAAGTAACGGGTATGACTAACTTCAACCCGATTTGATTTGCCTATTTATACATAAGCAGCAGAGGTCGAGTAACGAAAGTGTTTACTCTTTATGACAAACATCAAGCCACAGGTGTCTGACAGCGACGCGAGCCACGCCCTATGGGTGTTCACACTTGCTTACGACATCTTCAGGTGTGACGTCATGGGGACACCGAGGTTGTAAGATCAACCACAAACAATAAGTCCTGCCATACTAAAAAAATGTAACAGCGTTGCATCAACAATGTAGCTTTTAATATTATTACGTCAATGCTTTGGGGCAGTCTAAGTATGGATGAAGCTTTTGATTACGACACAAAGCACCTGCCATCCGATCTGATTAACTTGTGGGTAATGTCAAATATAAAATACCCGTAGGTAAAGCAAATCCATTGTCATATCTGAAGTTTATGGAGATTTACGATGTGATCGTTTTCTATTAAGTGTACCAATAACTGTGGCGTTAAGACATAAGAATAGACAGGTGACGATTAAAGTGAGAAAAAGCTTGAAGAAACTTGAAGAAAATCAGCTACATAAATGGCAGTCATTGATTGGATTTCAGTCGTTTTTTGTAATAGTCCTATCGGTAAACTTGGTATAATGCCTTTGACAAATGAGGTCGCGTGTCTTTGTCTACCTGTTGCTGTGTCGACAGCGGCTCTATCAAAGTCAAGATATTTGCAGGTTTACCTGGCGAGGATTGATCGTTTACTCTCGTTTCCCCTGCCCATAAGCCTGACTACCTAATCTCACTCGTTCTCAGCAGCGTTAAACACCTATCAAATATACGCTATGTCAAACCGACAGGGATTGTGGTAATACTGTTACAATTATTGTAATGTACCGCCTTGTGCAAGTAGCTAAAATTCATCACCACCGGCCTTGTGGTCTAATGTATTAGGCGTTGGCTTCTGGAGCCAAAGAGTGTGTGTTCGAGTCATATCTTGGTCGAAAGTACATGCTTTGTGCGCTTTTTAAATAGAATTTGTCCTTTGTTGTTCGGACCTTAGATCTGAAGTTGACCGTTCCCGTGATCTTTTTAGGAAGACCTAATCTCACCGAATGCAGCTGTAGAAGACGATTTTGTATAGTAGTATATGCCTGAAAAAGTATCCAGCCTCTGGCCGACCACTGTTTAGTTCCCCTAGCAGAAGATTGTGGGTTTGAGTCCCATTAAGGTAAAAAATAACGAAGTTTTTTGTTCTTTTAATAGAATTTGTCCTTTGTTGGACCTTATATCTAAAGTTGACCGTCGCCTCGATGTTTTTAGAAAGACGATGTCTCACTGAATGCAGCTGTAGAATACGATAATGTATAGTAAGATTTCTCCAAGTTTATGTCTGATGGAGTATCCAGCCTCTGGCCGACCACTGTTTAACTATTCTAATCAACTTCTCGTTTAGGTGGTTATGGAGGTATGACATATTCAAGTACAGAGGGGCGTCAAGGGCGTTGGGAGGGGGAAGGTGTTTTTCAGAAATAGGGGCATTATTTGAAGACATTTCCATGTATCATTTTAATGACATTCTATCTTACATCATACTGTGATCAACACCATCAAGTATGGAAATACACTTATTAACCCGTTCAACCAATCAGAATGTATGGCTGACGACGTTAGTTCCTTTACAAGGAGTGAGGGGATTAAAACCTAGAGAACAACACACACACACAAAAACAAGGTGCAATCGTTCAGTAACGACAATTTATTTTTCTTTTCATTCTAGCACTTGGTATAAAGGATACAATATGACATTTAGTGTCAATAAATTCCAACATAGCAGTGGTTCTTATTTACAAAAACATTTAGCAGCATTTCTCAGCCGCTTACAGTGATTTAGCACTCGTAAAGAATCCTGTTTAAACTGACATTGATACGGATTCAAATTGTAAACAAGTCTTCCGACGAGCTTCCAAAACCGCTGTCTTGACAAATGTCAGACACCGAGCTAGATGAGCTTAAGGGCGATGATGGTCGCCTAATCAATCTTCCGAATGGACTTGCGAAAATTGCCTTTGCCATTAATGCCGACTTTTTCTGTTTGTTTTTGGGAGTAGACGTGTCTATTTCTTTTTCACTGATATTGGAGAAGAACTCTGTACAGTGCTTTAGCTTTTCTTGAGAAGGCGATTTCAATGATTTTCCGACCTCCACCGGGCATAAAGCATCGACGTCAGCTGTAGGTAGAACATCTTTCAGGGTTCGACGAATGCTTAGATTGTCTTGAGAATTGAAGTGTTCTTTGCACCACAGCAAGATGCTTTTGCATTTGGTCTCTTCCGATATATGGAGATTTTCCCTGGCGTATATCAAGCGAATTGTTTCAAGTGACAAATACTTAAAATCCGGCAGACGAAAAATAACATCTGCTTTGTGGCTGATAAAGTCAAGAATATACCCAACTAAATCTACGGTCAACTTGTGCTCTGAATATGGCCGTGTTGAGAGAAGAAGGGGTAGGACTGATCTGACACTGAGAAAACTGGCGGCAAAATCCCAGCAGGCATCTCTCAGGCTAGTCACTCCATATGTTTGGGCAGCGTTCATCACTCCAACAACTGAGTGGAGAGTGATCTTAACACTTCCCGTGTGAAGGTAGAGTATCAGTCGTCGAAATATATCGGGAAGAACATTTTCTACTGGAATAACGATTTGGTCCTGTTTGTTTGCCTCCTTCTCTGCACTTTGTCGATTCTTGAAAGGCGAGAGACATCTTTTGTTGAAGGTTTTCAGTTTTTGTGCTAGAGTCTTACATTTGGTTTTGGTGGCTTGCTCCACACAGGTTTGTCGGGATCGAAATATCTGGGCAAAAACCATGCTTCGAGCCGCCAGAATGGCTTTAATTCCATACACAGGCGTTTTATCTGCGCCCACTAAGAACTTGACGTCACACATATCGGGAAGGGAGAGAATCAGTGTCAAATCCGATGTCAAGCCTATGTCGTTTTTTACCGTCATGCTGTCGACAGTACCTGGCAGGAAATTGTTTCCACCAAGTGGAATGAGACGAGATTCATTTGGCCACCCGAAATCGTCATCTTCAAAGCTACTAGAAAATAGGGAAGAGTTGTCGGAATCTTGGGACATAAACACACTAGACAAGTCTCCAGTGGAACTTGAGCCAGAAAACAGGCTGTCGAAAGAGTCACAGTGGAACATGATTGTGCACGCAGGTCTTGAAACTTTTTGACTTTCAGCTGATCGGCAAATGACGGGTGTGACTAACTTCAACCCTATTTGATTTGCCTATTTATACATAAGCAGCATAGGTCGAGTAACGAAAGTGTTTACTCTTTATGACAAACATCAAGCCACAGGTGTCTGACAGCGACGCGAGCCACGCCCTATGGGTGTTAACATTGAAAAACGACATCTTCAGGTGTGACGTCATGGGGACACCGAGATTGTCAGATCAACCACACACAATGAATTCTTCCATATTAAACAAATGTAACAGCGTTGGGTCAACAAAGTAGCTTTTAATATTAATTACGCCAATCCTTTGGGCCAGCCTAAGTATGGATAAAGCTTTTGATTACGACACAAAGCACCTGCCATCCGATCTGATTAACTTGTGGGAAATGTCAAATATAAAATACCTGTACGTAAAGCACATCCATTGTCATATCTGAAGTTTATGGAGATTTGCGATGTGATCGTTTTCTATCAAGTGTACCAATAACTGTGGCGTTAAGACATAAGAATAGACAGGTGACGATTAAATTGAGAAAAAACTTGAAGAAACTTGAAGAAAATCAGCTATATAAATGGCAGTCATTGATTGGATTTCAGTCGTTTTTTGTAATAGTCCTATCGGTAAACTTGGTATATTGCCTTTGACAAATGAGGTCGCGTGTCTTTGTCTACCTGTTGCTGTGTCGACAGCGGCTCTATCAAAGTCAAGATATTTGCAGGTTTACCTGGCGAGGATTGATCGTTTACTCTCGTTTCCCCTACCCATAAGCCTGACGACCTAGTCTCACTCGTTCTCAGCATCGTTAAACACCTATCAAATATACACTATGTCAAACCGACAAGGATTGTGGTAATACTGTTACAATTATTGTAATGTACCGCCTTGTGCAAGTAGCTAAAATTCATCACCACCGGCCTTGTGGTCTAATGTATTAGGCGTCGGCTTCCGGAGCCAAAGAGTGTGTGTTCGAGTCATATCTTGGTCGAAAGTACATGCTTTGTGCGCTTTTTAAATAGAATTTGTCCTTTGTTGTTCGGACCTTAGATCTGAAGTTGACCGTTCCCGTAATCTTTTTACGAAGACATAATCTCACCGAATGCAGCTGTATAGGACGATTTTGTATAGTAGTATATGCCTGAAAATGTATCCAGCCTCTGGCCGACCACTGTTTAGTTGCCCTAATCCATTTCTCCTTTTGGTGGTTATGCATGTATGACATATCCAAGTACAAAGGGGCATCAGGCGCGTTGGGAGAGGGAAGGTGTTTTTCAGACAAAGGGACGGGTCATTATTTGAAGGCATTTCCATAAATCACTTTAATGACATGCATAAGCAACAGGGGTCTAGTGGCGAAAGTCTTTACTCTTTAGGATAAACATCAAAACACAGGTGTCTGGCACGTGGCTTACACGTACAGCATAGTTATATTTATTTGTTTATTTATTTATTGGTGTTTTACTATGTACTCAAGTATTGTTCACTTATCCGATGGCGCGTACAGCATAGTTAGATACACAACAAGGACGTAAGAATCAACTTAAATGGTAGTCAGGTATTGGATTTTAGTCATTTAGATGCAGTCTCGGAAAACTTGGTATAATGCCTTTGACAAACAAGGTCGCGTGTTATTGTCTAGGTGTTGCTGTGTCGACAGCGGCTCTATCAAAGGCAAGATATTTGCAGGTTTACCTGGCGAAGATTGATATTGTAGCGATTTTGTTTTTATATATATATATCTTCTTAACGATACAGATATCCCAGTTCCAAATCACACCATTTACTACAGGGGAAAGCACAATATTGGTAGCGTGAATCACCCAGTGTCGAACTCTGGAACAATATCTGTATACTGATGGAGACGTTCGCTACTATGGATTCTTTTGAATGTCAGCTCGGTCAGTCCGTGTCATTCAGTAGTATGTTTGGGAAAACCACTAGTTAGCTCTGAACTTCGAATAACCAAGAAAAGTCCGATTTTTAAGGTTCAACAAACAGCAGCAACAGTTTTATTAAAATAGAGTGACAGGAGTATGTTGATATAGATATAGGTAAAAGTGCCAGTACTGTGTACAAGCACAACATCTGTACTTCAGATGGTTCAGATAACTGTGTTAGGGATATGTCAGGGAGGTATTAAACCTAGTACTGCTGTGATAGTGGTATGTCCTACTGGTGTCATATAGACAATATGTCAGCCATGTGTGGGGACATTATCCGTAAATAATACTTTCAGGTCTTCTCTGGGAGTAACAGTTCCAGAATTGGTCCAGTAATAACTTGGGAAAACGAGTTTCAAATTCTGGGACTCGGTGTCTCACTGTGCCGAAACTGGGAATCCCAGTCCCACGATTGCTCAGGGGCACTTATGCACAAATTCTCCCAGTATAAATGTTTCGGCTCATACTTGGGAATTATAAAATTTTGGTCCAGAAAATCCCAGTGACAAACTATTGAGATATACTGTCTCAATCATGGTTGGGAATATCAGTCTCACAGCCTGGGAAAGTCAGTCCCACAGCCTGGGAACACTTGTGTCACAATTTGGAACAAGCAGTCCCACTGTCTCTAGGTATGCTCTGAAGCTGAAATCCCACTTCAGTGCTGACAACTTATCTAGCTACCACTTCACACTGCTTATATACATGTAAAATACCTGCCTTAGAAAGCTAACTAGGTGGAAATTTAGATGTTAACACGACGGTGGTCCGAGATCATCTGGGACTAAAAGTGGGAATTTGCCCGGTATTTATAGTCTACGCTCATAAATATTCATGAGTACCAAGGATGGTACTCAGAGCACTGATTGGCTAATACCAAAGTAACAACATCTGTGTAAAGAAATACTATACATGTACATGCGTATCTAATGTCATGGCACATTTTTCTTTCTTTTTCTTAATAATGGAAAGATGAACAATAACTTGTAGGTAGAAAGGAGATGAGCCTGTGGAGTGAAACTATTTACTTTCGCAAATACAAGTTAATGCCCCTTTTGAAACTCTTCAATATGAGCTTAACACTAAAAGATGTCGTAAAGTAGACAACCTCGTCTAGCGGCAGTTCACCGTGAACGACGATCGTGCGCGGCGAAGCAACAACAACAACCACAAAAATGATTTAGTGTCTTAAACTTGGTATAAAGGACGTTTTATGCCAAAATCATGCCACAGTCAGTGAGTACTAATGTTGTTTTAACTGGAAAGATGCCGTACGTGTTTTGTTATAGCAAGAATATGTCCAAAAGTAATGGAAACTACTCGAATTTGTCACTTCAAAATATTAACAATGGCGGATGTTTCGCCAAACTTAAGGTCGCTAAAAAAAAATATTGTTAGCAACCTAGCCAAACAATATCCGATCACCAAGCTTGGAGAGAAACTCCTTCAACATGTCAGTGTATTATACGTGAAATATGGTGTTCTAATTAAGTCATCAAATGTTAAAATTCTTACGTTGGAAGGGACAGGGGTCCACGGAAACTGTGTCCTTCAAAAGTTATATTAAGGCGCCAAAAACAACTTGCTCTCATGAGTCCACAAAATATCCTGTCTCTATATGTTACAAAAAAAAAAAACATATATATATTTCAAAATATTCCACAAAAATTCTAATTTAATTTGAGGATATGTCTAACCCATAAAAATTTACATTCTACTGGTAAAACCTGTGTACGTTATGGACAAGGCAGAAAATTAACCCCTAACCTACCATGCAATTATATGAAATCATATACTGTCTCTAGCAAAATCGCCACATCACCCCCTCCTACAAATAATGCTCGTCCTGAGCACTGCAGTGCTAGAGACAAAATACATCATGGAAAGGACATCGCACATGGTAACAGGTGAGTTATTATCACCTGTCAAAAATACTTTACCAGTATCATAATCATAAACCATATGTATATAATTGTGGAACAAGATATATTAGTACTGAAACTCACAATTATCAGTTCTAGATAACTGTATCTCAACAGTCTTTGGTAACCTGAAATGTTCAAATAATGTTCATAGTTCATGTATCTGTCCTGACTAGACCCTTGTCTCTATATACAAGCATGGGTATGGATTATGTAACTACAATTCTAAACTTTAATATGAATAGGGTGAGCACTAATAATGAAATTTCGATTTTATGTCCTAAAATGTTCACTCTTCAAGGATTCTTCTGTTCCCACACAGCACACAGCGGAATGCCATCAGCGACTTGATAATCGGCGACCTTGACTGTGGTCACTTTACCTCCCTCATAGGTGGTGGTTTTCAGATGGTGTACATGGGCGTAATGCGGTTCTCCCTCCTCCCTTGGGGTGGTGATCGTTGATATTGGTGTTCCTGCTGGCTCATTTGTGAGGTCACACTTAATCTGTCTCAACAGTCCACGGTTTATAAGTGGTTCCCTCATACAGTTTCAGTCGATCATAGTGGACTAGTTTCTTCTTAGCTCTGGGATGTTGTTGGACCCGGTATACTATATCATCAAGTTTAGCAATAACCTGATATGGTCCAGTCCAACGACATGCCAACTTTGGAGATAGCTTTTTGTGACGTGCACTATCGTACAGCCAAACAGCATCGCCTATTTTAAATGTCTTCTCTTTATTGCCGACGTTATAATTCCGCTTCTGACGCTCAACACTTCTCCGTTGAACCTGTCGAGCCCTTTCATGTGCGATTTCCATGCGCTCACGCAGTTCAACAGCATAGTCTGTTCCCTCTATTGCTGGCATCTGTGTTGGTCTGCCTGTGATCAAATCTAGAGGTAAGTTTATTTCTCGTCCTAACATCATCATAGTTGGAGATTGCTGTGTTATGTCATGAAGTGATGATCTGTAAGACATCAGTGCAAAAGGCAGTTGCTCGTCCCAGTTACGTTGGTCCTTGTCTATCATCATAGCCAGTCGATCTTCTAAGGTTCGATTAAAACGTTCAACCATTCCGTTGGATTGAGGATGGTATGGTGTAGTACTGGTCTTCTGTATTCCAAGTAGATGACATACCTCTTGAATTATACTGGATTGAAAATTTGTCCCTAAGTCTGTATGTATTTGTTCAGGTACACCAAATCTACAAATAAATTCCTTCACTAGTTTATCTGCAATAGTTTCAGCTTCCTGGTTTCTAATTGCATAGGCCTCTACCCATTTGGTGAAGTAATCCTGTATGACTAGTATATACTGATTTCCCTTCTTGGTCTTTGGTAATGGACCCAGTACATCCATTGCTACTCGCTCCATTGGAACTCCAACTATATACTGTCTCAAGTTTGCCTTTGATTTCCCTCCTGAAGATTTCCTCGAATTACATTTGTCGCATTGTTTGCACCACAGTCGAATATCTTTACTCCAGCCATACCAGTGATATCGTTGTCTTACTTTAGGGATAGTTTTTCCACAGCCTAAATGACCTGCTGTTTTAGAAGCATGTAATTCATGGAAAACTTCTTTTCTCAGTTCTGCTGGAAGAACTATCTGGTAGTGGCAGTTTAGTCCATCTTCTGTTTCCCACCTGCGATGTAGAACTCCACTGATTAGTACTAGCCTGTCCCATTGTGCCCAATAATACTTGGTTGTTCTACTTTGATCAGAGACTGTTGTCCAATTAGGTTGTTCTTGATTTTCTTCTTTCGCTTTTATTATCCATTTCAGATTACTGTCGCTTCGCTGCAGAATAGCAAGACTTTCATTTGACCACCTGTTCTCTGCAGATGTCCGATTCGTTGTCTGCAAAGATGTGGGTAATTCTACCTCGTTGGGTTCTCTGTTGGATTTCAGTTTACTTTGTTTTCGTGTTATTACTGCTGTAACATGGGTGCGCTTTGGACGGGCCTTATACCGCCTTTGTTTCTGCTGCTTGTACGTCCAATTCTTTGGAATCCATTTAATCTTTGTTACCACAGTTCCAACTGCCCCGGAATGCTCTGTTTGAACTTCAACATCTACTGGAGTAGCTGCTGACCCTGAAACTTGTTCAACAACATTCACAGATGCAACTGGGTATCCATGCTTATCACACCAGTTACATGGAATTCTGGATAAAGCATCAGCATTACCATGACGGTTACCAGGACGATGAACGATTTCAAAGTCATAGGTGCTGAGTAACCCCAACCATCTAGCCAACTGTCCTTCTGGTTCCTTGAAATTCATCATCCAACGTAATGCACTGTGATCTGTTCTCACTGTAAAATGACGACCATACAAGTAGTGTTGGAAATATTTCACAAAAGTAACAAAAGCTAATAATTCTCGACGGGTGACACAATAATTCCTCTCTGACTTGCTTAGCGCTCTGCTGGCATATGCAATAACTTTTTCTTGGTCATCTTGTATTTGGGATATCACTGCACCTATCCCAAAATTACTAGCGTCTGTATCAAGTATACAGTCTCCGTGAGAACTGGGAAATGCGAGTATGGGTGCACTGCACAACTTTTGTTGTAAAACCCGAAATGAAGTTTCACAGCCTTCAGACCAAATAAATTCTTTATTATTTTCTGTTAATTTGTGGAGTGGTTTGGAAATGGTCGCAAAATTTTGGATGAAACGTCTGTAGTAGGAGGCTAGACCCAAGAAACTCCTGACTTCAGTAACTGTAGTTGGTGTGGGCCAATCCTTTATTGCTTGAACTTTCTGTGGTTCTGTGGAAACACCCTTAGCAGAAATGATATGACCCAAATAATTTACTTCATCTTGAAACAGGTGACACTTCTTTGGTTTAAGTTTGAGTCCCGCCTCTTTGAGACGTTGGAACACCTTCCGTAGATTGGTGATAGCTTCATCAAAAGTTTTACCAAATACAATGATGTCATCAATATAGATCAGACATATTTCCCATTGATACCCTGCCAGTACCAGTTCCATCAGACGTTCGAACGTGGATGGTCCATTGCATAAACCAAACGGCATAACTTTAAACTGCCATAACCCACTTCTAGTTATAAATGCTGTTTTCAGTTTAGCCTCATCGTCTAACTCAACCTGCCAGTATCCACTTGCAAGATCAAGCGTAGAGAAGCATGTGGCTCCGTGTAATGAATCTAATGAATCATCAATTCTGGGTAAAGGATAAGCATCCTTCACTGTTACTTGGTTAAGGCGTCGAAAGTCAATACAGAAACGCAAAGTCCCATCTTTCTTGGTGACAAGAACAATTGGTGATGCCCAAGGACTGGAGGATCTTTCAATTATTCCTCTTTCCAGCATGTCCTGTATCTGTTTATCTGCTTCATCTTGTTTCTGCATTGGCAGTCTACGAGCTGGTTGACGTAAAGGCAATGCCTCTCCTGTATTAATACTGTGTTTGATTCCCTTTGCTCTACCCAAATCTGCATCAGACTTAGCAAAGATGTCTGCATAGGCCAGGAGTAGTGACTTCACTTTCATCTTGTCTTCAAGCTTCATATGTTTTGTACTTTCCTCAAACAAGTTGGTCACATGTTCAGGAATGTCTTCAGTGCTATTATCGTTTACATGTATGGTGTGTACAGTATGTATTTCTTCATCACTCTAGTTCTCTTGAGTTAATACCTGGTTAATGTTTATCACTGGACTCAGTTCGGCTATTGTTGTACCTTTATATATAGTTTCCATTTCCACGCCCAAATTTATAATTGACACTGGAATTTTCTCTGTCTCAGTGTCCACTAATGTCCTCCCAACTAATAAATTTGTTTTCTTGGAAATTTTCTGTAGCGGTTCACATATTGCCCATTTTCCCACTAACTTCTGATCCTTGAATGGTTTTGTGGAAATGACAATCTGTTGACCAGGAGAAACAGTAACAGTTTTATCAATAACCAGCCAACAACAACTAGTTACATCTGACAACCTAGAGCATAAAAGCTGCTGTCCTTCACAGGTAATGCACCTCCTTCCCGGGTGAATTTCACAATCAAATTTAGTCAAGAAGTTCATCCCTATTATTCCCTCACACATGACATCAGCAATGATAACATCTATGTAGGTGGGACTGGATAAAATCCTAATATCTAGTTGACACATCCCGAGCACCTTCAGTGGCTTATGATCTGCACCTTGTAATCTCAGGTCAGTGGGTACCAATTTCGGTCGTTCTATCTCCGGAATACTGCTATAGACTTGACTCGAAATTATTGTGACACAAGAACCGGTGTCCACAAGAAATGAAACTATGTTACTCCCTATAAATCCTGTAACAAACATCCCACTACCTAGATTCTCCATCCCTATCTCAAGTACCAGTTCTGAACTTGAAGACTTCGGATGATCCGCAGATTTCATAGTGATGTTCAACTCTGATGACTTCTCTCTGCAAGTACTAAAATTTGTATTGTTTAACTTCTGTGAAGTTGATATCTGTTGTTGGGGCCTGGAATTTACAACCGGTCCTCGCCCCTCTGGGTCGGTTGTCCCCCTTTTCCCGAGAAGTGTTGACGTTTCCCTTTGTTCAGAGGACATTCACGTCGGTAATGTCCATATCGGTGACACTGGAAGCATTCAACATCTCTCTTTGGCGATGACGGTTTTTCCCAAGACCGGTCATTATTGACAGACTTCTGTTTACATGACATCTCCTTGATTAATTTCTCCAAGGCCGAAATTCTCTTTCCCAAATTGGTATTATCTGCTCTTGGTACCGCTGTAATTTCTCTCACATGTCGTTTACGTGGAATCTCGTCTCTGCGTTGAGCTTCTATCTTCCAGTATCCTTCAATCTCCAGAGCCAAAGTAATCGCTTGCTGTAAGGTACTGGGCTTTCCTTGCTGTACTAGCATCCTCATTTCGTAATCTTCAATGGCGTCAATAAAGTGGATCTTGGCAAGCCTTTCCTGGTGACAAGACGACATCCCTGGGTAAGCTAATGTTGACAGCTTCAAAATGGCTTGACCTAATTCTCGAAGGCCCTCTTTGTCTCTGCGACGTCTGCCCCTCAGTTCAGCCAGATACAGTTCAGCTTGATCTCGTCGACCAAAACGGTTTCTCAGAACTTCTACAAGATAATCAAAGTTCATTTGTTCATCATCAGTAAGTGTGCAGGCCAGTTGTCGAGCAGACCCTTTTAAATGTGTGAAGAGATAATCTGCTTGTTCTCTCTTCGTCCAACAGTTGACTCGGGAAATGGTATTAAATATTTTCAGGTACTCTTCCCAAGACGTTTCCCCGTTGTAAATTTCTGGTCTTAGTTGACGACGACTTGTATTTCTAGGCACATAAGCAGCGTCGCCAGATGCATACTCATGTGGAGATGATCTCGGAGCCTCATCATGGTCTCTGGTGTCCTCTCTCTGTGGTAATCGAAACGAAACTTCTTCATCGCTCCCGTCTGTTTCAACTGTCCTGTCTTCCTCCATTGTGAATAAGTTGCAGGTCCCTGACAACTGAACTTCAAATGAATCCCACCGCTGCCACCAAGTTGTAGCGATTTTGTTTTTATATATATATATCTTCTTAACGATACAGATATCCCAGTTCCAAATCACACCATTTACTACAGGGGAAAGCACAATATTGGTAGCGTGAATCACCCAGTGTCGAACTCTGGAACAATATCTGTATACTGATGGAGACGTTCGCTACTATGGATTCTTTTGAATGTCAGCTCGGTCAGTCCGTGTCATTCAGTAGTATGTTTGGGAAAACCACTAGTTAGCTCTGAACTTCGAATAACCAAGAAAAGTCCGATTTTTAAGGTTCAACAAACAGCAGCAACAGTTTTATTAAAATAGAGTGACAGGAGTATGTTGATATAGATATAGGTAAAAGTGCCAGTACTGTGTACAAGCACAACATCTGTACTTCAGATGGTTCAGATAACTGTGTTAGGGATATCTCAGGGAGGTATTAAACCTAGTACTGCTGTGATAGTGGTATGTCCTACTGGTGTCATATAGACAATATGTCAGCCATGTGTGGGGACATTATCCGTAAATAATACTTTCAGGTCTTCTCTGGGAGTAACAGTTCCAGAATTGGTCCAGTAATAACTTGGGAAAACGAGTTTCAAATTCTGGGACTCGGTGTCTCACTGTGCCGAAACTGGGAATCCCAGTCCCACGATTGCTCAGGGGCACTTATGCACAAATTCTCCCAGTATAAATGTTTCGGCTCATACTTGGGAATTATAAAATTTTGGTCCAGAAAATCCCAGTGACAAACTATTGAGATATACTGTCTCAATCATGGTTGGGAATATCAGTCTCACAGCCTGGGAAAGTCAGTCCCACAGCCTGGGAACACTTGTGTCACAATTTGGAACTAGCAGTCCCACTGTCTCTAGGTATGCTCTGAAGCTGAAATCCCACTTCAGTGCTGACAACTTATCTAGCTACCACTTCACACTGCTTATATACATGTAAAATACCTGCCTTAGAAAGCTAACTAGGTGGAAATTTAGATGTTAACACGACGGTGGTCCGAGATCATCTGGGACTAAAAGTGGGAATTTGCCCGGTATTTATAGTCTACGCTCATAAATATTCATGAGTACCAAGGATGGTACTCAGAGCACTGATTGGCTAATACCAAAGTAACAACATCTGTGTATAGAAATACTATACATGTACATGCGTATCTAATGTCATGGCACATTTTTCTTTCTTTTTCTTAATAATGGAAAGATGAACAATAACTTGTAGGTAGAAAGGAGATGAGCCTGTGGAGTGAAACTATTTACTTTCGCAAATACAAGTTAATGCCCCTTTTGAAACTCTTCAATATGAGTTTAACACTAAAAGATGTCGTAAAGTAGACAACCTCGTCTAGCGGCAGTTCACCGTGAACGACGATCGTGCGCGGCGAAGCAACAACAACAACCACAAAAATGATTTAGTGTCTTAAACTTGGTATAAAGGACGTTTTATGCCAAAATCATGCCACAGTCAGTGAGTACTAATGTTGTTTTAACTGGAAAGATGCCGTACGTGTTTTGTTATAGCAAGAATATGTCCAAAAGTAATGGAAACTCTACTCGAATTTGTCACTTCAAAATATTAACAATGGCGGATGTTTCGCCAAACTTAAGGTCGCTAAAAAAAAAATATTGTTAGCAACCTAGCCAAACAATATCCGATCACCAAGCTTGGAGAGAAACTCCTTCAACATGTCAGTGTATTATACGTGAAATATGGTGTTCTAATTAAGTCATCAAATGTTAAAATTCTTACGTTGGAAGGGACAGGGGTCCACGGAAACTGTGTCCTTCAAAAGTTATATTAAGGCGCCAAAAACAACTTGCTCTCATGAGTCCACAAAATATCCTGTCTCTATATGTTACAAAAAAAAAACATATATATATTTCAAAATATTCCACAAAAATTCTAATTTAATTTGAGGATATGTCTAACCCATAAAAATTTACATTCTACTGGTAAAACCTGTGTACGTTATGGACAAGGCAGAAAATTAACCCCTAACCTACCATGCAATTATATGAAATCATATACTGTCTCTAGCAAAATCGCCACAATATTTTACTTTCGCTTCCCCCACTAATAAGCCTGACGGCCGTCATATAACTGCCCGTTCTCCAGTGCAGCGTTAAACACCTATCAAATATACGTTATGTCAAACCGACATGGTTTGTGGTAATACTGTTACAATTATTGTAATGTACCGCCTTGTGGTAGTAGCTAAGGTTGCTTACCACCGGCCTCGTGGCCTTATGGCTATATCGTCGGGCTTCCGAGCAGAAGATTGTGGGTTCGAGTCCCATTAAGGTCGAAAATAACGAAGTTTTTTGTTCTTTTAATAGAATTTGTCCTTTGTTGGACCTTATATCTAAAGTTGACCGTCGCCTCGATGTTTTTAGAAAGACGCTATCTCACTCAATGCAGATGTAGAATACGATAATGTATAGTAAGATTTCTCCAAGTTTATGTCTGATGGAGTATCCAGCCTCTGGCCGACCACTGTTTAACTATTCTAATCAACTTCTCGTTTAGGTGGTTATGGAGGTATGACATATTCAAGTACAGAGGGGCGTCAAGGGCGTTGGGAGGGGGAAGGTGTTTTTCAGAAATAGGGACATTATTTGAAGACATTTCCATGTATCAATCTAATGACATTCTATCTTACATCATACTGTGATCAACACCAGCAAGTATGGAAATACACTTATTAACCCGTTCAACCAATCAGGATGTATGGCTGACGACGTTAGTTCCTTCACAAGGAGTGAGGGGATTAAACTTAGAGAAGAACACACACACAAAAAAACAAGGTGCAATCGTTCAGTAACGACAATTTATTTTTCTTTTCATTCTAGCACTTGGTATAAAGGATACAATATGACATTTAGTGTCAATAAATTCCAACAAAGCAGTGGTTCTTATTTACAAAAACATTTAGCAGCATTTCTCAGCCGCTTACAGTGATTTAGCACTCGTAAAGAATCCTGTTTAAACTGACATTGATACGGATTCAAATTGTAAACAAGTCTTCCGACGAGCTTCCAAAACCGCTGTCTTGACAAATGTCAGACACCGAGCTAGATGAGCTTAAGGGCGATGATGGTCGCCTAATCAATCTTCCGAATGGACTTGCGAAAATTGCCTTTGCCATTAATGCCGACTTTTTCTGTTTGTTTTTGGGAGTAGACGTGTCTATTTCTTTTTCACTGATATTGGAGAAGGACTCTGTACAGTGCTTTAGCTTTTCTTGAGAAGGCGATTTCGATGATTTTCCGACCTCCACCGGGCATAAAGCATCGACGTCAGCTGTAGGTAGAACATCTTTCAGGGTTCGACGAATGCTTAGATTGTATTGAGAATTGAAGTGTTCTTTGCACCACAGCAAGATGCTTTCGCATTTGGTCTCTTCCGATACATGGAGATTTTCCCTGGCGTATATCAAGCGAATTGTTTCAAGTGACAAATACTTAAAATCCGGCAGACGAAAAATAACATCTGCTTTGTGGCTGATAAAGTCAAGGATATACCCAACTAAATCCACGGTCAACTTGTGCTCTGAATATGGCCGTGTTGAGAGAAGAAGGGGTAGGACTGATCTGACATTGAGAAAACTGGCGGCAAAATCCCAGCAGGCATCTCTCAAACTAGTCACTCCATATGTTTGGGCAGCGTTCATCACTCCAACAACTGAGTGGAGAGTAATCTTAACACTTCCCGTGTGAAGGTAGAGTATCAGTCGTCGAAATATATCGGGAAGAACATTTTCTACTGGAATAACAATTTGTTCCTGTTTGTTTGCCTCCTTCTCTGTACTTTGTCGATTCTTGAAAGGCGAGAGACATCTTTTGTTGAAGGTTTTCAGTTTTTGTGCTAGAGTCTTACATTTGGTTTTGGTGGCTTGCTCCACACAGGTTTGTCGGGATCGAAATATCTGGGCAAAAACCATGCTTCGAGCCGCCAGAATGGCTTTAATTCCATACACAGGCGTTTTATCTGCGCCCACTAAGAACTTGACGTCACACATATCGGGAAGGGAGAGAATCAGTGTCAAATCCGATGTCAAGCCCATGTCGTTTTTTACCGTCATGCTGTCGACAGTACCTGGCAGGAAATTGTTTCCACCAAGTGGAATGAGACGAGATTCATTTGGCCACCCGAAATCGTCATCTTCAAAGCTACTAGAAAATAGGGAAGAGTTGTCGGAATCTTGGAGCATACACACACTAGACAAGTCTCCAGTGGAACTTGAGCCAGAAAACAGGCTGTCGAAAGAGTCACAGTGGAACATGATTGTGCACGCAGGTCTTGAAACTTTTTGGCTTTCAGCTCATAGACAAGTAACGGGTATGACTAACTTCAACCCGATTTGATTTGCCTATTTATACATAAGCAGCAGAGGTCGAGTAACGAAAGTGTTTACTCTTTATGACAAACATCAAGCCACAGGTGTCTGACAGCGACGCGAGCCACGCCCTATGGGTGTTAACATTGAAAAACGACATCTTCAGGTGTGACGTCATGGGGACACCGAGGTTTTAAGATCAACCACAAACAATAAGTCCTGCCATACTAAAAAAATGTCACAGCGTTGCATCAACAATGTAGCTTTTAATATTAATTACGTCAATGCTTTGAGGCAGTCTAAGTATGGATGGAGCTTTTGATTAGGACACAAAGCACCTGCCATCCGATCTGATTAACTTGTGGGTAATGTCAAATATAAAATACCCGTAGGTAAAGCAAATCCATTGTCATATCTGAAGTTTATGGAGATTTACGATGTGATCGTTTTCTATTAAGTGTATCAATAACTGTGGCATTAAGACATAAGAATAGACAGGTGACGATTAAAGTGAGAAAAAGCTTGAAGAAACTTGAAGAAAATCAGGTACATAAATGGCAGTCATTGATTGGATTTCAGTCGTTTTTTGTAATAGTCCTATCGGTAAACTTGGTATAATGCCTTTGAGAAATGAGGTCGCGTGTCTTTGTCTACCTGTTGCTGTGTCGACAGCGGCTCTATCAAAGTCAAGATATTTGCAGGTTTACCTGGCGAGGATTGATCGTTTACTCTCGTTTCCCCTGCCCATAAGCCTGACTACCTAATCTCACTCGTTCTCAGCAGCGTTAAACACCTATCAAATATACGCTATGTCAAACCGACAGGGATTGTGGTAATACTGTTACAATTATTGTAATGTACCGCCTTGTGCAAGTAGCTAAAATTCATCACCACCGGCCTTGTGGTCTAATGTATTAGGCGTCGGCTTCTGGGGCCAAAGAGTGTGTGTTCGAGTCATATCTTGGTCGAAAGTACATGCTTTGTGCGCTTTTTAAATAGAATTTGTCCTTTGTTGTTCGGACCTTAGATCTGAAGTTGACCGTCGCCGTGATCTTTTTAAGAAGACCTAATCTCACCGAATGCAGCTGTAGAAGACGATTTTCTATAGTAGTATATGCCTGAAAAAGTATCCAGCCTCTGGCCGACCACTGTTTAGTTCCCCTAGCAGAAGATTGTGGGTTTGAGTCAAATTAAGGTAAAAAATAACGAAGTTTTTTGTTCTTTTAATAGAATTTGTCCTTTGTTGGACCTTATATCTAAAGTTGACCGTCGCCTCGATGTTTTTAGAAAGACGCTGTCTCACTGAATGCAGCTGTAGAATACGATAATGTATAGTAAGATTTCTCCAAGTTTATGTCTGATGGAGTATCCAGCCTCTGGCCGACCACTGTTTAACTATTCTAATCAACTTCTCGTTTAGGTGGTTATGGAGGTATGACATATTCAAGTACAGAGGGGCGTCAAGGGCGTTGGGAGGGGGGAAGGTGTTTTTCAGAAATAGGGACATTATTTGAAGACATTTCCATGTATCATTTTAATGACATTCTATCTTACATCATACTGTGATCAACACCAGCAAGTATGGAAATACACTTATTAACCCGTTCAACCAATCAGGATGTATGGCTGACGACGTTAGTTCCTTTACAAGGAGTGAGGGGATTAAAACCTAGAGAACAACACACACACAAAAAACAAGGTGCAATCGTTCAGTAACGACATTTTATTTTTCTTTTCATTCTAGCACTTGGTATAAAGGATACAATATGACATTTAGTGTCAATAAATTCCAACATAGCAGTGGTTCTTATTTACAAAAACATTTAGCAGCATTTCTCAGCCGCTTACAGTGATTTAGCACTCGTAAAGAATCCTGTTTAAACTGACATTGATACGGATTCAAATTGTAAACAAGTCTTCCGACGAGCTTCCAAAACCGCTGTCTTGACAAATGTCAGACACCGAGCTAGATGAGCTTAAGGGCGATGATGGTCGCCTAATCAATCTTCCGAATGGACTTGCGAAAATTGCCTTTGCCATTAATGCTGACTTTTTCTGTTTGTTTATGGGAGTAGACGTGTCTATTTCTTTTTCACTGATATTGGAGAAGGACTCTGTACAGTGCTTTAGCTTTTCTTGAGAAGGCGATTTCGATGATTTTCCGACCTCCACCGGGCATAAAGCATCGACGTCAGCTGTAGGTAGAACATCTTTCAGGGTTCGACGAATGCTTAGATTGTCTTGAGAATTGAAGTGTTCTTTGCACCACAGCAAGATGCTTTCGCATTTGGTCTCTTCCGATACATGGAGATTTTCCCTGGCGTATATCAAGCGAATTGTTTCAAGTGACAAATACTTAAAATCCGGCAGACGAAAAATAACATCTGCTTTGTGGCTGATAAAGTCAAGGATATACCCAACTAAATCCACGGTCAACTTGTGCTCTGAATATGGCCGTGTTGAGAGAAGAAGGGGTAGGACTGATCTGACACTGAGAAAACTGGCGGCAAAATCCCAGCAGGCATCTCTCAAACTAGTCACTCCATATGTTTGGGCAGCGTTCATCACTCCAACAACTGAGTGGAGAGTAATCTTAACACTTCCCGTGTGAAGGTAGAGTATCAGTCGTCGAAATATATCGGGAAGAACATTTTCTACTGGAATAACGATTTGGTCCTGTTTGTTTGCCTCCTTCTCTGCACTTTGTCGATTCTTGAAAGGCGAGAGACATCTTTTGTTGAAGGTTTTCAGTTTTTGTGCTAGAGTCTTACATTTGGTTTTGGTGGCTTGCTCCACACAGGTTTGTCGGGATCGAAATATCTGGGCAAAAACCATGCTTCGAGCCGCCAGAATGGCTTTAATTCCATACACAGGCGTTTTATCTGCGCCCACTAAGAACTTGACGTCACACATGTCGGGAAGGGAGAGAATCAGTGTCAAATCCGATGTCAAGCCTATGTCGTTTTTTACCGTCATGCTGTCGACAGTACCTGGCAGGAAATTGTTTCCACCAAGTGGAATGAGACGAGATTCATTTGGCCACCCGAAATCGTCATCTTCAAAGCTACTAGAAAATAGGGAAGAGTTGTCGGAATCTTGGGACATAAACACACACTAGACAAGTCTCCAGTGGAACTTGAGCCAGAAAACAGGCTGTCGCAAGAGTCAAAGTGGAACATGATTCTGCACGCAGGTCTTGAAACTTTTTGGCTTTCAGCTGATCGGCAAATGACGGGTATGACTGACTTCAACCCTATTTGATTTGCCTATTTATACATAAGCAGCATAGGTCGAGTAACGAAAGTGTTTACTCTTTATGACAAACATCAAGCCACAGGTGTCTGACAGCGACGCGAGCCACGCCCTATGGGTGTTAACATTGAAAAACGACATCTTCAGGTGTGACGTCATGGGGACACCGAGATTGTCAGATCAACCACACACAATGAATCCTTCCATATTAAACAAATGTAACAGCGTTGTGTCAACAAAGTAGCTTTTAATATTAATTACGTCAATCCTTTGGGCCAGCCTAAGTATGGATAAAGCTTTTGATTACGACACAAAGCACCTGCCATCCGATCTGATTAACTTGTGGGAAATGTCAAATATAAAATACCTGTACGTAAAGCACATCCATTGTCATATCTGAAGTTTATGGAGATTTGCGATGTGATCGTTTTCTATCAAGTGTACCAATAACTGTGGCATTAAGACATAAGAATAGACAGGTGACGATTAAATTGAGAAAAAGGTTGAAGATACTTGAAGAAAATCAGCTATATAAATGGCAGTCATTGATTGGATTTCAGTCGTTTTTTGTAATAGTCCTATCGGTAAACTTGGTATAATGCCTTTGACAAATGAGGTCGCGTGTCTTTGTCTACCTGTTGCTGTGTCGACAGCGGCTCTATCAAAGTCAAGATATTTGCAGGTTTACCTGGCGAGGATTGATCGTTTACTCTCGTTTCCCCTGCCCATAAGCCTGACTACCTAATCTCACTCGTTCTCAGCATCGTTAAACACCTATCAAATATACACTATGTCAAACCGACAAGGATTGTGGTAATACTGTTACAATTATTGTAATGTACCGCCTTGTGCAAGTAGCTAAAATTCATCACCACCGGCCTTGTGGTCTAATGTATTAGGCGTCGGCTTCCGGAGCCAAAGAGTGTGTGTTCGAGTCATATCTTGGTCGAAAGTACATGCTTTGTGCGCTTTTTAAATCGAATTTGTCCTTTGTTGTTCGGACCTTAGATCTGAAGTTGACCGTTCCCGTAATCTTTTTACGAAGACATAATCTCACCGAATGCAGCTGTATAAGACGATTTTGTGTAGTAGTATATGCCTGAAAATGTATCCAGCCTCTGGCCGACCACTGTTTAGTTGCCCTAATCCATTTCTCCTTTTGGTAGTTATGCATGTATGACATATCCAAGTACAAAGGGGCATCAGGCGCATTGGGAGAGGGAAGGTGTTTTTCAGACAAAGGGACGGGTCATTATTTGAAGGCATTTCCATAAATCACTTTAATGACATGCATAAGCAACAGGGGTCTAGTGGCGAAAGTCTTTACTCTTTAGGATAAACATCAAAACACAGGTGTCTGGCACGTGGTTTACACGTACAGCATAGTTATATTTATTTGTTTATTTATTTATTTATTTATTTGTTAGTGTTTTACTATGTACTCAAGTATTGTTCACATATCCGACGGCGCGTACAGCATAGTTAGATACACAACAAGGACGTAAGAATCAACGTAAATGGTAGTCAGGGATTGGATTTCAGTCATTTAGTTGCAGTCTCGGAAAACTTGGTATAATGCCTTTGATAAACGACGTCGCGTGTTATTGTCTAGCTGTTGCTGTGTCGACAGCGGCTCTATCAAAGGCAAGATATTTGCAGGTTTACCTGGCGAAGATTGATATTTTACTTTCGCTTCCCCCACTAATAAGCCTGACGGCCGTCATATAACTGCCCGTTCTCCAGTGCAGCGTTAAACACCTATCAAATATACGTTATGGCAACCGAAATGGTTTGTGGTAACACTGTTACAATTATTGTAATGTACCGTCTTGTGGTAGTAGCTAAGATTGCTTACCACCAGCCTCGTGGCCCTATGGCTATATCGTCGGGCTCCCGAGCAGAAGATTGTGGGTTCGAGTTCCATTAAGGTCGAAAATAACGAAGTTTTTTGTTCTTTTAATAGAATTTGTCCTTTGTTGGACCTTATATCTAAAGTTGACCGTCGCCTCGATGTTTTTAGAAAGACGCTATCTCACTGAATGCAGCTGTAGAATACGATATTGTATAGTAAGATTTCTCCAAGTTTATGTCTGATGGAGTATCCAGCCTCTGGCCAACCACTGTTTAACTATTCTAATCAACTTCTCGTTTAGGTGGTTATGGAGGTATGACACATTTAAGTACAGAGGGGCGTCAAGGGCGTTGGGAGGGGGAAGGTGTTTTTCAGATACTGGGACGGGTCATTATTTGAAGACATTTCCATATATCATTTTAATGACATTCTATCTTACATCATACTGTGATCAACACCCGCAAGTATGGAAATACACTTATTAACCCGTTCAACCAATCAGGATGTATGGCTGACGACGTTAGTTCTTTTACAAGGAGTGAGGAGATTAAAACCTAGAGAAGAACACAAAAATAAAAAAAAACAAGGTGCAATCGTTCAGTAACGACATTTTATTTTTCTTTTCATTTTAGCACTTGGTATAAAGGATACAATATGACATTTAGTGTCAATAAATTCCAACATAGCAGTGGTTCTTATTTACAAAAACATTTAGCAGCATTTCTCAGCCGCTTACAGTGATTTAGCACTCGTAAAGAATCCTGATTAAACTGACATTGATACGGATTCAAATTGTAAACAAGTCTTCCGACGAGCTTCCAAAACCGCTGTCTTGACAAATGTCAGACACCGAGCTAGATGAGCTTAAGGACGATGATGGTCGCCTAATCAATCTTCCGAATGGACTTGCGAAAATTGCCTTTGCCATTAATGCCGACTTTTTCTGTTTGCTTTTGGGAGTAGACGTGTCTATTTCTTTTTCACTGATATTGGAGAAGGACTCTGTACAGTGCTTTAGCTTTTCTTGAGAAGGCGATTTCGATGATTTTCCGACCTTTGCCGGGCATAAAGCATCGACGTCAGCTGTAGGTAGAACATCTTTCAGGGTTCGACGAATGCTTAGATTGTCTTGAGAATTGAAGTGTTCTTTGCACCACAGCAAGATGCTTTCGCATTTGGTCTCTTCCGATACATGGAGATTTTCCCTGGCGTATATCAAGCGAATTGTTTCAAGTGACAAATACTTAAAATCCGGCAGACGAAAAATAACATCTGCTTTGTGGCTGATAAAGTCAAGGATATACCCAACTAAATCCACGGTCAACTTGTGCTCTGAATATGGCCGTGTTGAGAGAAGAAGGGGTAGGACTGATCTGACATTGAGAAAACTGGCGGCAAAATCCCAGCAGGCATCTCTCAGGCTAGTCACTCCATATGTTTGGGCAGCGTTCATCACTCCAACAACTGAGTGGAGAGTAATCTTAACACTTCCCGTGTGAAGGTAGAGCATCAGTCGTCGAAATACATCGGGAAGAACATTTTCTGCTGGAATAACGATTTGGTCCTGTTTGTTTGCCTCCTTCTCTGCACTTTGTCGATTCTTGAAAGGCGAGAGACATCTTTTGTTGAAGGTTTTCAGTTTTTGTGCTAGAGTCTTCCATTTGGTTTTGGTGGCTTGCTCCACACAGGTTTGTCGGGATCGAAATATCTGGGCAAAAACCATGCTTCGAGCCGCCAGAATGGCTTTAATTCCATACACAGGCGTTTTATCTGCGCCCACTAAGAACTTGACGTCACACATGTCGGGGAGGGAGAGAATCAGTGTCAAATCCGATGTCAAGCCTTTGTCGTTTTTTACCGTCATGCTGTCGACAGTACCTGGCAGGAAATTGTTTCCACCAAGTGGAATGAGACGAGATTCATTTGGCCACCCGAAATCGTCATCTTCAAAGCTACTAGAAAATAGGGAAGAGTTGTCGGAATCTTGGAGCATACACACACTAGACAAGTCTCCAGTGGAACCTGAGCCAGAAAACAGGCTGTCGCAAGAGTCACAGTGGAACATGATTGTGCACGCAGGTCTTGAAACTTTTTGGCTTTCAGCTCATAGACAAGTAACGGGTATGACTGACTTCAACCCGATTTGATTTGCCTATTTATACATAAGCAGCAGAGGTCGAGTAACGAAAGTGTTTACTCTTTATGACAAACATCAAGCCACAGGTGTCTGACAGCGACGCGAGCCACGCCCTATTGGTGTTAACATTGAAAAACGACATCTTCAGGTGTGACGTCATGGGGACACCGAGATTGTAAGATCAACCACACACAATGAATCCTCCCATATTAAACAAATGTAACAGCGTTGTGTCAACAAAGTAGCTTTTAATATTAATTACGTCAATGCTTTGGGCCAGCCTAAGTATGGATAAAGCTTTTGATTACGACACAAAGCACCTGCCATCCGATCTGATTAACTTGTGGGAAATGTCAAATATAAAATACCCGTAGGTAAAGCACATCCATTGTCATATCTGAAGTTTATGGAGATTTACGATGTGATCGTTTTCTATCAAGTGTACCAATAACTGTGGCATTAAGACATAAGAATAGACAGGTAAGGATTAACGTGAGAAAAAGCTTAAAGAAACTTGAAGAAAATCAGCTACATAAATGGCAGTCATTGATTGGATTTCAGTCGTTTTTGGTAATAGTCCTATCGGTAAACTTGGTATAATGCCTTTGACAAATGAGGTCGCGTGTCTTTGTCTACCTGTTGCTGTGTCGACAGCGGCTCAATCAAAGTCAAGACATTCGCAGGTTTACCTGGCGAGGATTGATCGTTTACTCTCGTTTCCCCCTGCCCATAAGCCTGACGACCTATCTCACTCGTTCTCAGCAGCGTTAAACACCTATTAAATATACGCTATGTCAAACCGACAGGGATTGTGGTAATACTGTTACAATTATTGTAATGTACCGCCTTGTGCAAGTAGCTAAAATTCATCACCACCGGCCTTGTGGTCTAATGTATTAGGCGTCGGCTTCCGGAGCCAAAGAGTGTGTGTTCGAGTCATATCTTGGTCGAAAGTACATGCTTTGTGCGCTTTTTAAATCGAATTTGTCCTTTGTTGTTCGGACCTTAGATCTGAAGTTGACCGTCGCCGTGATCTTTTTAAGAAGACATAATCTCACCGAATGCAGCTGTATAAGACGATTTTGTATAGCAGTATATGCCTGAAAAAGTATCCAGCCTCTGGCCGACCACTGTTTAGTTGCCCTAACCCATTTCTCCTTTTGGTAGTTATGCATGTATGACATATCCAAGTACAAAGGAGCATCAGGCGCGTTGGGAGAGGGAAGGTGTTTTTCAGAGAAAGGGACGGGTCATTATTTGAAGGCATTTCCATAAATCACTTTAATGACATGCATAAGCAACAGGGGTCTAGCGGCGAAAGTCTTTACTCTTTAGGATAAACATCAAAACACAGGTGTCTGGCACGTGGCTTACACGCACAGCATAGTTATATTTATTTGTTTATTTATTTATTTATTTATTGGTGTTTTACTATGTACTCAAGTATTGTTCACTTATCCGATGGCGCGTACAGCATAGTTAGATACACAACAAGGACGTAAGAATCAACTTAAATGGTAGTCAGGTATTGGATTTTAGTCATTTAGATGCAGTCTCGGAAAACTTGGTATAATGACTTTGACAAAAAAGGTCGCGTGTTATTGTCTAGCTGTTGCTGTGTCGACAGCGGCTCTATCAAAGGCAAGATATTTGCAGGTTTACCTGGCGAAGATTGATATTTTACTTTCGCTTCCTCCACTAATAAGCCTGACGGCCGTCATATAACTGCCCGTTCTCCAGTGCAGCGTTAAACACCTATCAAATATACGTTATGTCAAACCGACATGGTTTGTGGTAATACTGTTACAATTATTGTAATGTACCGCCTTGTGGTAGTAGCTAAGGTTGCTTACCACCGGCCTCGTGGCCTTATGGCTATATCGTCGGGCTCCCGAGCAGAAGATTGTGGGTTCGAGTCCCATTAAGGTCGAAAATAACGAAGTTTTTTGTTCTTTTAATAGAATTTGTCCTTTGTTGGACCTTATATCTAAAGCTGACCGTCGCCTCGATGTTTTTAGAAAGACGCTATCTCACTGAATGCAGCTGTAGAAGACGATAATGTATAGTAAGATTTCTCCAAGTTTATGTCTGATGGAGTATCCAGCCTCTGGCCGACCACTGTTTAACTATTCTAATCAACTTCTCGTTTAGGTGGTTATGGAGGTATGACATATTCAAGTACAGAGGGGCGTCAAGGGCGTTGGGAGGGGGAAGGTGTTTTTCAGAAATAGGGACATTATTTGAAGACATTTCCATGTATCATTTTAATGACATTCTATCTTACATCATACTGTGATCAACACCAGCAAGTATGGAAATACACTTATTAACCCGTTCAACCAATCAGGATGTATGGCTGACGACGTTAGTTCCTTCACAAGGAGTGAGGGGATTAAACCTAGAGAAGAACACACACACAAAAAAACAAGGTGCAATCGTTCAGTAACGACAATTTATTCATCTTTTCATTCTAGCACTTGGTATAAAGGATACAATATGACATTTAGTGTCAATAAATTCCAACATAGCAGTGGTTCTTATTTACAAAAACATTTAGCAGCTTTTCTCAGCCGCTTACAGTGATTTAGCACTCGTAAAGAATCCGGTTTAAACTGACATTGATACGGATTCAAATTGTAAACAAGTCTTCCGACGAGCTTCCAAAACCGCTGTCTTGACAAATGTCAGACACCGAGCTAGATGAGCTTAAGGGCGATGATGGTCGCCTAATCAATCTTCCGAATGGACTTGCGAAAATTGCCTTTGCCATTAATGCCGACTTTTTCTGTTTGTTTTGGGGAGTAGACGTGTCTATTTCTTTTTCACTGATATTGGAGAAGGACTCTGTACAGTGCTTTAGCTTTTCTTGAGAAGGCGATTTCGATGATTTTCCGACCTCCACCGGGCATAAAGCATCGACGTCAGCTGTAGGTAGAACATCTTTCAGGGTTCGACGAATGCTTAGATTGTCGTGAGAATTGAAGTGTTCTTTGCACCACAGCAAGATGCTTTCGCATTTGGTCTCTTCCGATACATGGAGATTTTCCCTGGCGTATATCAAGCGAATTGTTTCAAGTGACAAATACTTAAAATCCGGCAGACGAAAAATAACATCTGCTTTGTGGCTGATAAAGTCAATTATATACCCAACTAAATCCACGGTCAACTTGTGCTCTGAATATGGCCGTGTTGAGAGAAGAAGGGGTAGGACTGATCTGACATTGAGAAAACTGGCGGCAAAATCCCAGCAGGCATCTCTCAAACTAGTCACTCCATATGTTTGGGCAGCGTTCATCACTCCAACAACTGAGTGGAGAGTAATCTTAACACTTCCCGTGTGAAGGTAGAGTATCAGTCGTCGAAATATATCGGGAAGAACATTTTCTACTGGAATAACAATTTGTTCCTGTTTGTTTGCCTCCTTCTCTGCACTTTGTCGATTCTTGAAAGGCGAGAGACATCTTTTGTTGAAGGTTTTCAGTTTTTGTGCTAGAGTCTTCCATTTGGTTTTGGTGGCTTGCTCCACACAGGTTTGTCGGGATCGAAATATCTGGGCAAAAACCATGCTTCGAGCCGCCAGAATGGCTTTAATTCCATACACAGGCGTTTTATCTGCGCCCACTAAGAACTTGTCGTCACACATATCGGGGAGGGAGAGAATCAGTGTCAAATCCGATGTCAAGCCTATGTCGTTTTTTACCGTCATGCTGTCGACAGTACCTGGCAGGAAATTGTTTCCACCAAGTGGAATGAGACGAGATTCATTTGGCCACCCGAAATCGTCATCTTCAAAGCTACTAGAAAATAGGGAAGAGTTGTCGGAATCTTGGAGCATACACACACTAGACAAGTCTCCAGTGGAACTTGAGCCAGAAAACAGGCTGTCGAAAGAGTCACAGTGGAACATGATTGTGCACGCAGGTCTTGAAACTTTTTGGCTTTCAGCTCATAGACAAGTAGCGGGTATGACTAACTTCAACCCGATTTGATTTGCCTATTTATACATAAGCAGCAGAGGTCGAGTAACGAAAGTGTTTACTCTTTATGACAAACATCAAGCCACAGGTGTCTGACAGCGACGCGAGCCACGCCCTATGGGTGTTCACACTTGCTTACGACATCTTCAGGTGTGACGTCATGGGGACACCGAGGTTGTAAGATCAACCACAAACAATAAGTCCTGCCATACTAAAAAAATGTCACAGCGTTGCATCAACAATGTAGCTTTTAATATTAATTACGTCAATGCTTTGGGGCAGTCTAAGTATGGATGAAGCTTTTGATAAGGACACAAAGCACCTGCCATCCGATCTGATTAACTTGTAGGTAATGTCAAATATAAAATACCCGTAGGTAAAGCAAATCCATTGTCATATCTGAAGTTTATGGAGATTTACGATGTGATCGTTTTCTATTAAGTGTATCAATAACTGTGGCATTAAGACATAAGAATAGACAGGTGAGGATTAAATTGAGAAAAAGCTTGAAGAAACTCGAAGAAAATCAACTACATAAATGGCAGTCATTGATTGGATTTCAGTCGTTTTTTGTAATAGTCCTATCGGTAAACTTGGTATAACGCCTTTGAGAAATGAGGTCGCGTGTCTTTGTCTACCTGTTGCTGTGTCGACAGGGGCTCTATCAAAGTCAAGATATTTGCAGGTTTACCTGGCGAGGATTGATCGTTTACTCTCGTTTCCTCTGCCCATAAGCCTGACGACCTAATCTCACCCGTTCTCAGCAGCGTTAAACACCTATCAAATATACGCTATGTCAAACCGACAGGGATTGTGGTAATACTGTTACAATTATTGTAATGTACCGCCTTGTGCAAGTAGCTAAAATTAATCACCACCGGCCTTGTGGTCTAATGTATTAGGCGTCGGCTTCCGGAGCCAAAGAGTGTGTGTTCGAGTCATATCTTGGTCGAAAGTACATGCTTTGTGCGCTTTTTAAATAGAATTTGTCCTTTGTTGTTCGGACCTTAGATCTGAAGTTGACCGTCGCCGTGATCCTTTTAGGAAGACCTAATTTCACCGAATGCAGCTGTATAAGACGATTTTGTATAGTATTATATGCCTGAAAAAGTATCCAGCCTCTGGCCGACCACTGTTTAGTTGCCCTAACCCATTTCTCCTTTTGGTAGTTATGCATGTATGACATATCCAAGTACAAAGGGGCATCAGGCGCGTTGGGAGAGGGAAGGTGTTTTTCAGACAAAGGGACGGGTCATTATTTGAAGGCATTTCCATAAATCACTTTAATGACATGCATAAGCAACAGGGGTCTAGTGGCGAAAGTCTTTACTCTTTAGGATAAACATCAAAACACAGGTGTCTGGCACGTGGTTTACACGTACAGCATAGTTATATTTATTTGTTTATTTTTGTATTTATTGATTTATTTGTTAGTGTTTTATTATATACTCTAGTATTGTTCACTTATCCGACGGCGCGTACAGCATAGTTAGATACACAACAAGGACGTAAGAATCAACTTAAATGGTAGTCAGGGATTGGATTTCAGTCATTTAGTTGCAGTCTCGGAAAACTTGGTATAATGCCTTTGATAAACGACGTCGCGTGTTATTGTCTAGCTGTTGCTGTGTCGACAGCGGCTCTATCAAAGGCAAGATATTTGCAGGTTTACCTGGCGAAGATTGATATTTTACTTTCGCTTTCCCCACTAATAAGCCTGACGGCCGTCATATAACTGCCCATTCTCCAGTGCAGCGTTAAATACCTATCAAATATGCGTTATGTCAACCGAAATGGTTTGTGGTAATACTGTTACAATTATTGTAATGTACCGCCTTGTGGTAGTAGCTAAGATTGCTTACCACCAGCCTCGTGGCCCTATGGCTATAGTGTCGGGCTCCCGAGCAGAAAATTGTGGGTTCGAGTTCCATTAAGGTCAAAAATAACGAAGTTTTTTGTTCTTTTAATAGAATTTGTCCTTTGTTGGACCTTATATCTAAAGTTGACCGTCGCCTCGATGTTTTTAGAAAGACGCTATCTCACTGAATGCAGCTGTAGAAGACGATAATGTATAGTAAGATTTCTCCAAGTTTATGTCTGATGGAGTATCCAGCCTCTGGCCGACCACTGTTTAACTATTCTAATCAACTTCTCGTTTAGGTGGTTATGGAGGTATGACACATTCAAGTACAGAGGGGCGTCAAGGGCGTTGGGAGGGGGAAGGTGTTTTTCAGATATTGGGACGGGTCATTATTTGAAGACATTTCCATATATCATTTTAATGACATTCTATCTTACATCATACTGTGATCAACACCCGCAAGTATGGAAATACACTTATTAACCCGTTCAACCAATCAGGATGTATGGCTGACGACGTTAGTTCTTTTACAAGGAGTGAGGAGATTAAAACCTAGAGAAGAACACAAAGATAAAAAAAAACAAGGTGCAATCGTTCAGTAACGACATTTTATTTTTCTTTGCATTCTAGCACTTGGTATAAAGGATACAATATGACATTTAGTGTCAATAAATTCCAACATAGCAGTGGTTCTTATTTACAAAAACATTTAGCAGCATTTCTCAGCCGCTTACAGTGATTTAGCACTCGTAAAGAATCCTGATTAAACTGACATTGATACGGATTCAAATTGTAAACAAGTCTTCCGACGAGCTTCCAAAACCGCTGTCTTGACAAATGTCAGACACCGAGCTAGATGAGCTCAAGGACGATGATGGTCGCCTAATCAATCTTCCGAATGGACTTGCGAAAATTGCCTTTGTCATTAATGCCAACTTTTTCTGTTTGTTTTTGGGAGTAGACGTGTCTATTTCTTTTTCACTGATATTGGAGAAGGATGTACAGTGCTTTAGCTTTTCTTGAGAAGGCGATTTCGATGATTTTCCGACCTTTACCGGGCATAAAGCATCGACGTCAGCTGTAGGTAGAACATCTTTCAGGGTTCGACGAATACTTAGATTGTCGTGAGAATTGAAGTGTTCTTTGCACCACAGCAAGATGCTTTTGCATTTGGTCTCTTCCGATACATGGAGATTTTCCCTGGCGTATATCAAGCGAATTGTTTCAAGTGACAAATACTTAAAATCCGGCAGACGAAAAATAACATCTGCTTTGTGGCTGATAAAGTCAATTATATACCCAACTAAATCCACGGTCAACTTGTGCTCTGAATATGGCCGTGTTGAGAGAAGAAGGGGTAGGACTGATCTGACATTGAGAAAACTGGCGGCAAAATCCCAGCAGGCATCTCTCAGGCTAGTCACTCCATATGTTTGGGCAGCGTTCATCACTCCAACAACTGAGTGGAGAGTAATCTTAACACTTCCCGTGTGAAGGTAGAGTATCAGTCGTCGAAATATATCGGGAAGAGCATTTTCTACTGGAATAACGATTTGGTCCTGTTTGTTTGCCTCCTTCTCTGCACTTTGTCGATTCTTGAAAGGCGAGATGCATCTTTTGTTGAAGGTGTTCAGTTTTTGTGCTAGAGTCTTACATTTGGTTTTGGTGACTTGCTCCACACAGGTTTGTCGGGATCGAAATATCTGGGCAAAAACCATGCTTCGAGCCGCCAGAATGGCTTTAATTCCATACACAGGCGTTTTATCTGCGCCCACTAAGAACTTGACGTCACACATATCGGGGAGGGAGAGAATCAGTGTCAAATCCGATGTCAAGCCTATGTCGTTTTTTACCGTCATGCTGTCGACAGTACCTGGCAGGAAATTGTTTCCATCAAGGGGAATGAGACGAGATTCATTTGGCCACCCGAAATCGTCATCTTCAAAGTTACTAGAAAATAGGGAAGAGTTGTCGGAATCTTGGGACATACACACACTAGACAAGTCTCCAGCGGAACTTGAGCCAGAAAACAGGCTGTCGCAAGAGTCAAAGTGGAACATGCTTGTGCACGCAGGTCTTGAAACTTTGGCTTTTAGCTGATCGGCAAATGACGGGTATGACTGACTTCAACCCGATTTGATTTGCCTATTTATACATAAGCAGCATAGGTCGAGTAACGAAAGTGTTTACTCTTTATGACAAACATCAAGCCACAGATGTCTGACAGCGTCGCGAGCCACGCCCTATGGGTGTTCACGCTTGCTTACGACATCTTCAGGTGTGACGTCATGGGGACACCGAGGTTGTAAGATCAACCACAAACAATAAGTCCTGCCATACTAAAAAAATGTAACAGCGTTGCATCAACAAAGTAGCTTTTAATATTAATTACGTCAATGCTTTGGGCCAGTCTAAGTATGGATGAAGCTTTTGATTACGACACAAAGCACCTGCCATCCGATCTGATTAACTTGTGGGACAGGTCATTATTTGAAGTCATTTGCATATATAACTTATATGACATTCATAAGGAGCAGAGTGGCTAAAGTCTTTACTCTTTGGGAAAAACATCAAAACACAGGTGTCTGACAGTGACGCGAGCCACGTGGCTTACACGTACAGCATAGTTTGATTGATTTTTTTTTTTTTATTATTTTATTGATTTATTTATTTATTTGTGTTTGACGCCTCCCTGAAGCATATTTCACTTATTCGACGGCGCGTACAGCATAGTAAGATACACAATACACAACAAAGACGCAAAAACTGACACATGAGAATTAAATAGTGAAAAAATATAGGGAATTTCGTTTCTAACGCACATTTTTGAATGAAATAAACCACTTAAGTGGTAGTCACGGATTGAATTTCAGTCATTTATTTGCGATTTTGGTGAACTTCGTATCATGCCTTTGACAAACGAGGTCGTTTGTTTTTCTCTGGCTGTTTCTTTGTCGACAACGGCTCTATTAAAGTTAAGACATTTGCCAGGTTTACATGGCGAAGAATGACTTTTTATTCTCGCTCCCCCACTAATACGCCTGACGGCCCTCAAATAACTGCCCATTCTCCAGAACAGCGTTAAACACCAATCAATAGACGTTATGTCAAACCCACAGGGGTTATGGTAATACTGTTACAATTATTGTTATGAATCCACCCCGTGGAAGTAGATAAAAATGGTTGTCACCGGCCTTGTGGCCTAATGGATAAGGCGTCGGCCTCCGGAGCCGAAGATTGTGGGTTCGAGTCCCATCAAGGTCGAAAATAAATTAGTTTTGTGCTCTTTTAATACAATTTGTCCTTTGTTGTTTGGACCTTATATCTAAAGTTGACCGTTGCTTGGATGTATTAAGAAAGGCCTATTCTAGTCATCTTTTCTGTGATATTTTATTTTAATTAAGACTGCCTTGTGATTTCAAAAGTTTGTGACAGCCTGTATTGTTATATCTTGTGTATGTTATGACAATCTGGAAATAAATTCAACAATTTTCCAAAAAAAAAAAAAAAAGAAAGGCCTATTCTAACTGAATGCAGCTGTATAAGACGGTTTTGTATAGTTGGATTTCTCCAAGTATATGCCTGAAAAAGTATTACCATAAACTCTGTGAATTTGACATAACGTTTATTGATTGGTGTTTAACGCTGTTCTGCAGAGCGGGCAGTTATATGACGGCCGTCAGGAGTATGAGTGGGGAGCAAGAGTAAAAAGTCATTCTTCGCCATGTAAACCTGGCCAATGTCTTAACTATAATAGAGCCGCTGTCGATACAGAAACAGCTAGACAAAAACCAGTGACCTTCTTTGTCAAAGGCATGATACCAAGTTCACCGAGATGGCAATTAAATGACTGAAATTCAATCCGTGACTACCATTTAAGTGGTTTCTTTCTTTAAAAAACGCAATTCCCTATATTTTCCCACACTTTAATTTTCATGTGTCAATTGTTACGTCTTTGTTGTGTTTTGAGTATCTTACTATGCGGTACGCGCCGTCGGATAAGTGAAATATGCTTCAGTAAGGCGAAAAACACCAATAAAAAAAATATGTAAATCAAATAAATAAATAAATGAAACAATGCTGTATGTGTAAGCCACGTGGCTCGCGTCACTGTCAGACACCTGTGTTTTGATGTTTATCCCAAAGAGTAAAGACTTTCGCCGCTCGACCTCTGTTGTTTATAAATGTCTTTAAGGTTATATATCGAAATGGCTTCAAATAATGACCCGTCCCTATATCTGAAAAACACCTTCCCTCTCCCACCGCGCCTGACGGCACTCTGTACTTGAATATGTCATACCTCCATAACTACCAAAACGAAAAATGGATTAGAACAATTAAAAATGGTCGGCCAGAGGCTGGATACTTTTTCAGGCATATATTTGGAGGAATCCTACTATACAAAACCGTCTTATACAACTGCATTCAGTTAGAATAGGCCTTTCTTAATACATCCAAGCGACGGTCAACTTTAGATATAAGGTCCAAACAACAAAGGACAAATTGTATTAAAAGAGCACAAAACTAATTTATTTTAAACCTTGATGGGACTCGAACCCACAATCTTCCGCTCGGGATCCCGAGGCTATATCCATGAGGCCACGAGGACGGTGGTAATCAAGCTGAACTACTACCACAAGGCGGTACATAACAATAATTGTAACAGTATTACCACAAACCATGGCGGTTTGACATAACGTATATTTGATAGGTGTTTAACGCTGCACTGGAGAAAGGGCAGTTATATGACGGCCTTCAGGCTTATTAGTGGGGGAAGCGAAAGTAAAATATCAATCTTTGTTAGGTAAACCTGCAAATATCTTGCCTTTGATAGAGCCGCTGTCGACACAGCAACAGCTAGACAATAACACGCGTCGTCGTTTGTCAAAGGCATTATACCAAGTTTTCCGAGACTGCAACTAAATGACTGAAATCCAATCCCTGACTACCATTTAAGTAGTTTATTTCATTCAAAAGTGTGCGTTAGAAACGCAATTACCTATATTTTTCCACACTTCAATTTTCATGTGTCAATTCTTGCGTCTTTGTTGTGTATTGTGTATCTTACTATGCGGTACGCGCCGTCGAATAAGTGAAATATGCTTCAGACAAACAGGCGTCAAACACCAATAAATAAATAAATCAATAAAATAATAAATAAATAAAACTATGCTGTACGTGTAAGCCACGTGGCTCGCGTCACTGTCAGATACCTGTGTTTTGATGTTCATCCCAAAGAGTAAAGCCTTTAGCCACTCTGCTGCTTATGAATGTCATTAAAGTTATATATCCAAATGACTTCAAATAATGACCTGTCCCACAGGTTAATTCACATCGGATGGCAGGTGCTTTGTGTCGTAATCAAAAGCTTCATCCATCTGATGCTGGCCCAAAGCCATGACGTAATTAATATTAAAAGCTACTTTGTTGACGGGGCCTCCGTGGCTCAGTCGGTTAGCGCGCTAGCGCAGCGTAATGACCCAGGAGCCTCTCATCAATGCGGTCGCTGTGAGTTCAAGTCCAGCACATGCTCTCTTCCTCTCCGGCCGTAAGTGGGAAGGTCTGACAGCAACCTGCAGATGGTCGTGGGATTCCACCGGGCTGTGCCCGGTTTCCACCCACCATAATGCTGGCCGCCGTCGTATAAGTGAAATATTCTTGAGTACGGCATAAAACACCAAAAAAAAACGCTGTTACATTTGTTTAATATGGCAGAATTCGTTGTGTGTGGTTGATCTTACAAACTGGGTGTCTCCATGACGGCACACCTGAAGATTTTGTAAGCCTGTGTTAACACCCATAGGGCGTGGCCCGCGTCGTTGTCTATGTATAAATAGGCAATTCAAATCGGGTTGAAGTCAGTCATACCCGTCATTTGCCGATGAGTTAAAAGCCAAAGTTTCAAGACCTGCGTCACAATCATGTTCCACTGTGACTCTTGAGACAGCCTGTTTTCTCGTTCAAGTTCCACTGGAGATTTGTCTAGTTTGCCTATTTATACATAAGCAGCAGAGGTCGAGTAACGAAAGTGTTTACTCTTTATGACAAACATCAAGCCACAGGTCTCTGACAGCGACTTGCGCCAAGACCTATAGGTGTTAACACTGACTTACGACATCTTCAGACGTGACGTCATGGGGACACCGAGATTGTCAGATCAACCACACACAATGAATCCTTCCATATCAAACAAATGTAACAGCGTTGTGTCAACAAAGCAGCTTTTAATATTAATTACGTCGATGCTTTGGGGCAGCTTAAGCATGGATGAAGCTTTTGATTACGACACAAAGCACCTGCCATCCGATCTGATTAACTTGTGGGCCAAGTCATTATTTGAAGCCATTTGGATATATAACTTTAATAACATTCATAAGCAGCAGTGGTGAAAGTCTTTACTCTTTGGGATAAACATCAAAACATAGGTGTCTGACAGTGACGCGAGGCACGTGGCTTACAAGTATAGCATAGTTTTATTTATTTATTTATTGGTGTTTGACGCCTTACTGAAGCATATTTCACCTATCCGACGGCGCGTACAGCATAGTAAGAAACACAGGAAGGACGTAAGAATCAACTGATGAGAACTAAATTGTGGGAAAAAAATATAGGGAATTGCGTTTATAACGCACATATTTGAGCAAAACTACTTGCATGGTAGTCACGGATTAGATTTCAGTCATTTAATTGCGATTGCGATTTAATTGCGATCTTGGTGAACTTGGTACCATGCTTTTGAAAAACGAGGCAGCTTGTTTTGTCTAGCTTTTTTCTGTGTCGACAACGGCTCTATTAAAGTTAAGACATTTGCCAGGTTTACATGGCGAAGAATGACTTTTTACTCTTGCTTCTCCCTCTAATAAGCCTGACGGCCGTCATATAACTGCCCGTTCTCCAGAAGAGCGTTAAACACCAATCAATAAACGTTATGTCAAACCCACAGGGTTTATGGTAATACTGTTACAATTATTGTTATGAATCCACCCCGTGGAAGTATATAAAAATGATCGTCACCGGCCTTGTGGCCTAATGGATAAGGCGTCGGCCTCCGGAGCCGAAGATTGTGGGTTCGAGTCCCATCAAGGTCGAAAATACATTAGTTTTGTGCTCTTTTAATACAATTTGTCCTTTGTTGTTTGGACCTTATATCTAAAGTTGACCGTCGCTTGGATGTATTAAGAAAGGCATATTCTAACTGAATGCAACTATAAGATGTTTTTTTCTTGTGCTGCCGGCAATGAAACATCCTGCCGAATACCCAGGACACAGGAAGATGCAATCTCACTAAATGTAGATTCGGGAAACGTTCTTTAATTATATACCGGTATACTAGGCTTTCGGCAACTAGGCCTGAAGAAATATCCAGTCTCCGGTCGCCCACTGTTTGGAAGTTTGATATGTGCAAGGAAAGATGAGCATTCGACGAATTGGCTGTCGTTTTCAGTCTTTAATTTTGGTTGCTCTCTTCCATTGTATTATTTTGCAAAAAAAACCATGCTTCGAGCCGCCAGAATGGCTTAATTCCATTCAAAGGTGTTTTATCTGCACCCACTGAAAACTTGACGTCACGCATGTGACTATAGCGAGGCTCAACCACAATCTCTATATTTATGTTGGCTCACTTGTGATAACAGCTACCGGGTAACACTATAGATCAAACTCATCAACTCACATTTATTTAGCCTGTACAAACAGAGTTCTACATAATATAGTGTAAACAATCAAATGCCATTCACAAATAATGTGTGCTGAGTGGAATTGGTCGATATGAATTAGTTCTTCAAAACTGTAATTACTTGATATCTTCTGAAGGAGTTCTAGTGTGGCCAAAAGTGGAACATATGCCAGTAGTCATGGCTGCCCCTGAATTAAATTTTCGACTTCTTATCACTATCGACGCATTTTGTAAGCCCGGACACTTGGACCAACGTTGTTATATAGGGAAGTAACGAATATCCAGGTATTGAAACATATACAAAAATAACGTTTCGGTGATTACTTACGTTTGGCGCATGCAGTAATTATTCTGTCGATGTTGCAATTCTATTGACGAACTTTGGTTTTGATTTTGACACCACTGTTTGCAACGGTGATAGTAACTAATGGGAGGTAAATGTGCGTTGTAAAAATAGTGAAGCTTTTTGAATTATCTCCCCCTTAAATATTTAAAATCATATTAGTCGGTATTTCATACTTTTCTGATGAACAAAAAAGTTTATACTATCACTACCTTAATCATACGAAAGATCGTATTTAGTAAAGTTCGAATTATTGATATAGTTTAAAACAAAAACAATTGTTAATGATGTTATTCTTCGTGTTGTAGGGGGCATATCGCCAACTCAGACAGTAAAATTTGCCTATTTGGTGTAGACGTGACTGAGCTATCCGGGATAAAACGGCTATCAGTCAGTAAAAGCGTTTTAGAAATCATCTTGGGTAAGCTCTAAAAAAGATAAGAAACTGATGTTTTGATTGTTGGGTTTAATTTGCTCATATAGGGGGAGAATACATGGTTATTGAAGCTTGGTGTTTGTGGTTCATTTGTCGCCGGTATTAGTGCGTACCGCTACCAAATCGGTGACATTTACACAAGACACACTTTATTTCTTGACTCGAATAACTGTGCAAATATGGCTTTAGATAAGATAATCTCATTATCTTCCTCCGATAATATCTTAAGAGGATGGCATCTGCCTAAACTGAATGGAGTTTTGTCCATCGCTGCCGGTGAAGACGAGCCAAAGGTTTGACATATTACCATTACCCCACAATCTATTTTTAGACAGAAGTTGAAATGAAATTATTGCCCTGGAGTCATAACATACTTATTCACATGACCGGGCTATGACCAAGTGGTTCTTTTTGTAGGACATGTGGACTAAGAATAGTTCTTTTGACCGTGTTTAGTTCTTGCAATCGCCAGGACACATGAGGTGTGAGTTCAATCCTAACCTTGAAGAGGAAATTCGTGGATTCCCCCCGTGTTTGCTTTTGGAAGGCCTTGTTGGTGGCAATAAGTGGTTAGCCACAATCATTTGCACATCTTGAAGTTTGTTGAGGTGGTTGAGGACAACTGGTCTTCCACTAGCTAATTCAATGAAAGGACGAGACAGCACCTGGGTAAAACATATTGTTATCGAAAGCAGGATAGTCAAGCTTTCTATAATGTACCCAACTTCATTATTTTATTTGGATTTCACTGAATGACATGTAGAACAAAATGACAATACTGCACAAATGGCTGGTGTGAATCGGGGCAGACATCTTGAGAATTTTATTCAGTTAATCATGCTGCTGTCAGTTTGCATGGTATAAGCAGTGTTGTAGTCTTTACCCTTTCCCTTTACCCATGGAATGACATATGATAACTACTGCATAGACACCATTTTGGCATCGTTTACAAGGACTTATTTATGTGTAGCTGAAGGGCTATTTCACATAGTGTAGTGAGACAGGTCTACATGTATATCATTTAGGGACCACCACATACGTAAAATCAGTTGATTTACAAGCTGTGTCATATTAAACAAATTATGTCGGACGGTAGCATATCATCTTGGCCCAAACCGTATTCATCTCCCCCGTGGACCTTAGGTCTGCTTAGATTGAAAGGCTGTTTGTATGTTTTCTCTTTTCTTTTACAAAAATTAAAATACAGTAAAGTCATTGAAACACCCTGTTGAAGCCGAGTTGCTTTCTCTGACATCGCGATAACTAGATCAGCACTGCTCTCATCTTAGAAGCCACCACTACCAAATTGAAGCATAAAATCCAGCATCAGTCAATTGGCCTCAGTGGTGCTTAGATTTATCTCCATTTGTGTCAGATTTGAGCATGAATCCAGTTGTACAACACTCCTATTATAATTTTGTAAACATTGAATACCTTCAAAATCCCCAGCACAGTCTCTCCGGCAGCTACGACCTGAACCAGGAATACCAACTGCAAGTTACTTGTAAACTGTATAAACGATATAGTAGGCCTGCTGTTTGAACAGTTCAAGCAGTGGAAAAATATATCCTTCCATTATGTCCAATTTCCAAGAAAGCTATTTATCACTTGGTCCTTCATAGCAGAAATTCACAACTTTGATTTACCATAGGCTACTGCGTGGACTGTTATACAGGAAAAACATTAGAGAACAAGAGGGCACATGACATCACCTTGCTGCCGATAATGGAGACAGGCTGTAGTTGTGTCAGGACGAAGTTTCACTAAACTTTCACTGGATTGAAAAAAAATATTTAATACCAGTTTAAAATACTTTGAATGGTAGTCTTTCAGTGGATATAAACTTTAGTCAGGTGCTGTCTTTCACTTTAAATTAAACATTTAGTTTCAGATATTTTCAGATATTTACCTGCCTCAGTGTTTTATCATTCGATTAAAGAACCCTGTTAGGTCCATTCTGCAATTTGTGTGGTGTGTATAAATTTACATCATATGTAGGAAAGTTGATCATTAACTACCAAAGGTTGTTGGTTTACCTCACACTCTCTGGTTTCCTCCTTCCAGATAACTGACTGCCAAAATGGAAATTGCACGTGGGAAAGTTGGTAGAGTGCCAAAGGCCATGGGTTCACCCTGGACAGTCTGGTTTCAACTTACAATACTACTTACAATACTAACTACCATTGAATAAGTGCAAAACTTTCAGATATGCTACGTGTAACAATCAAGACTTTTCCAGAGCCTGGTTTCCTCCCATCATAATGTTAAGTGAAGTATTCTTGAATATGGCCTAAAACATCAATCAATTATTATCTATATAAATGTGAAATATGAGGATTTCCTTCATTGATGAATGTTTTATTTCACTCAGATATCACTTTTGTTATTACATTTGATATTTCACACCCAGATGCCATGATGTTAAATAAGCTACATTTTGTTTTGTGATGTTCCAATCCAGGTTCAGCAGAATGATGGTATAGTACAAGTTTAGTCAACTTTTACATGACTGTCACACAACTAGACTCTTTGCGTCTTGCGATGGTGCGCTATCATTTCCACTTCACTTGAAAAATATGTGACATTTAACTTTCATTGTGAAATATCCTCTATAAATGATACATTGGACTGCAAAGCAGCTTAGTTTCACAACATGTCATTAATTTCCACTGAGCCATGAGAAATTTTGTTTTTACCAGACGGTTTCTTTTATGTTCCAGCTAGATTATTAATTATTATGTTTAAAGTTAATATTCATGGATATCTGTTGTCTTGTGCGTTAGCGGGCCATATTGCATGAAAATTATGGCTTTATGTCTGGAGGTTAAAGGGGTACTACTGTATGTAAGATATGGTGGGTTTATCAAGACAGAGCTTGTTTTTGTCCATCAAGTAATCTGTCTGGTCATTGGTTGAAAAAATAAATATGTGATGGTCATTAAACCAGGGCCATGCCTATTGTGAGCTGGATCCTCAGCATGTATATACATACACACATCAGTCTTGTTAGCATGATCTCATCACATATCTTGATGGATGATCAGGCACATGATCAACAAGGTCACGTGTTCAGATGCAACTCTCGTTGATTAGTCAGGAGGCCTGTGAGGCACCAATAAACCTGAGCGCCTTCATACATGTATTAGTGAAAAATCTGTGAGAAGGGCGTTTTATACCAATCAAATCAATCAGATAAATATATCTGAAAGCATATGTATATGAGGTCTATTCAACAACTCATTCTGAGTTTAAGGACGGGCATTTCTGTTGCTGTTTGGAACAGCTTAATTTTGGTAAGTGCTTAACAGGAGCTGTAAAAACATGAAAAAGATAAAACTCTTGTCAAAAACTTACTCTTGATTGATGTCTCCAAGGCTAATTATTTTTTAGGACAGATTCTTGCAGGCACTGAAATGGCAAGGTTTTTCTCCCAGGTTCAAACAGCAGATTGAAGTAGTCCCTGTGGAATAGTAATGAACCTTCAGAGTTATCTGATCAGCCCACATACACTGATACCCCTAGAGGTACTTGTGACTAAATGTTCTAATCAAGACTCCTTTTATGGCTGCAGTTATGCAAAAGAATTTCTGAATGGCATGTACTGGCTGTCCTTACCTGTATAACTTCTGAGTTTTATATATGTTGCTTTGGGAAACAAAAGTGCTTGTAGTCCTGCCAGAACATGAAGTAGTTCTATTTATAGGCAACTGAACAGGAATTCATTATACATTGTAGTTCACATATGAAAGTCTTTTTAGTGCCAGGACTCCCTTTGAAACCCGCTTTCACATTGTTGTCTTCTAAACTTTGAAAACAGTATTCATTTAGTATTATTCTGACTGGATAGTGGGTGTGGCTCTTAATATGTGACTGGCTGTGTGGATTAACACCAAAGCCATAGGTATGAGTAAGGCAAAGTACCTTGTATGCATTTGTAATTTTTCAAGTGGTGCATACTTACCATTAATAATTTATTTGATTTGTCACAGATACCCCCGTGATTGTCAGTCAGACTTGTGTCAGAGCCTGTATCAGCTGACCTGAATATTGCAGCCTGAATGTACATACCTAACTCTACCCCACCTGCTGTAGTGTGCAGGCCATAACACAGTAGCTGTAGGTCACAGTCATTACATGGTAAAGGATAGTTCTTTCATAAACAGGTTTTTCTTCTACTGAATCAGAAGTATGACCACCACAGTTAACTGGTAATGTATTGCATCTCTTCATGTGTAAATGGTCTGGTCATTGAATTAGTGGTAGTGTTGTCAAATTCAAGATACATGTAGTCCAGGTTATTAGTAATTTATTAGTATTCAACTAAATCTGTGTTGTTTTACATGTGATTATGCTATGTGATTATCCTCCAGGTATGTAATACATCTACCATGATTCATCATCCTGTATGTTACATAATGATTTCTATCAGACAAAATGGTGTGTTAATATCAGCGATGCCTGGCATTTATGATATATGTCAACAAGACTTGTACATATCTACATCCACAAGACCTGTATGCTACTGAGACTACATGTCTATATCCACCAGACCTGTATTGTACATCCACCAGACCTGTGTTGTATATCCACCAGACCTGTATTGTATATCCATTAGACCTGTATTGTACATCCACCAGACCTGTATTGTACATCCACCAGACCTGTATTGTTTATCCACCAGACCTGTATTGTATATCCACCAGACCTGTATTGTATATCCAACAGCCCTTTATTGTACATCCATCAGACTTGTATTGTATATTTATCAGACCTGTATTGTACATCCACCAGACCTGTATTGTACATCCATCAGACCTGTACATCCACCAGACCTGTATAGTACATCCTCCAGACCTGTATATCCACCAGACCTGTATTGTAAATTTATCAGACCTGTATTGTACATCCACCGGACCTGTATTGTACATCCACCAGACCTGTATTGTATATCCACCAGATCTGTATTGCATATCCACCAGACCTATATTGTACATCCATTAGACCTGTACATCCACCAGATCTGTATTGTACATCCACCAGACCTGCATTGTACATCCACCAGACCTGCATTGTACATCCTCCAGACCAGCATTGTACATCCTCCAGACCTGTATTGTATATCCACCAGACCTATATGTGGTGTACCAAACCAGTATGCTACATATCCATGAGACAGGATTCATTTCCCATGACTACAGGCATGACAGGTCTTTCTCCACCAGGCCTGTGGTGCCAGACTTCTAGACCTAATACACATACGATATCTACCAGATGTATAGACTGCATATTCTCCAGGCCTGCTGGCTACATATACATGGGGCATCCGTCATATTATGTGTTACCTTAATATGTATGTTTGCTGATCAAGGAGACAATTATATTTATTTATTTATTTGATTGGTGTTATACGCTGTATTCAAGAATATTTCACTTATATGACAGCAGCCAGCATTATAGTGGGAGGAAACCGGGCAGAGCCTGAGGGAAACCCATGACCATCCGCAGGTTTCTGGAGACAGCTATAGATAGGATTGTCAAAATATTTCATGAGCCATTCTTTGCCTTAAACTCTGTATTGCCAGCCAGTCTTGTTTTTATTTACAGGCAACAAAAACTTGCGAGGATGAGCAGCTACGACCCCCAGCTTGACTTGTCGGGCAAACTGATCATCAAGGTGCAGTTAGGAGAGGACATCCGCCGTATCCCTATCCATAATGAAGACATCACCTATGATGAGCTGGTTCTCATGATGCAGAGAGTGTACAGAGGCAAGCTCAACAGCACAGATGATATCACCATTAAGTATAAGGATGAAGGTTAGTCCTAATTCAGATGTGGTTAGCTGTTTGGATGATATCATGTAACAGTGTAAAAGTTTATGTGTTTTTTCAAGTGTAAGGACTTGAGGATGGGTGGTCTCTATAGTTCAGATTCATATATAAGTCATGTTCATTTTATAGTGAAGTGCTTTTACTTCATCATTCTGGCTGAGATACTATGGCTTGAGACTAATTGTGCTCTAAAATGAATGAGTATGACATGAAAAAGACCAATCAGACAAGTGAAATAAGAAATGGATGCCTCAGATTTTAAACATACAAAATTATGTTAGAAAAATAGATGTAAAGCTGGGGCACGTTTTGAGGATCAGTGTATGCACAATGACCCCATTAATAATGGGGTCAGTCAATAGATCTGTGTGTAAGCTAGTGTCAAGATGGTGACAGCAACGTGAATGAAACAGGTGCTTGCATACTGTAGTATCATATCAACTTCTAAATCTTACTGAAGCAAGTGAAGTAGCTGAGAAATCCATGGAAAAACATTCACTGGTGTATAATTGAAAGTACATGCTATTTTAATAATCAAAATGATGAAAGGTTATGTGTTGGTAGTAAGTGGCACTCACCACATCAGTAAATTTGCACAACTGGATGTTGTCTAAATCATACTTTCTCCCTCACCATGGATGGTAGATTGCCATTTGCTGTTGTGTTGATTGCTACCTGTCCGAGTGGCCAAGGGGTGACAGTTGTGTTTAGCAACACTGATAGTTGAAGTTTTGAATGTTAAAGAACACAGACAGTTGGATTCTAATGGACCACTGACAACATTATTTATTTAAATTGCAGTGTTTCTGCTAATTTTACTTATTTCCATCAAGGTCACGATGAAAAAGGAAAGTACCTAAAAAAAGGATAGATATTTGATTATTTAATACATTTTGGAAAGGAGAAAAAGAAACCTTAGGTGTTTATTTTTAATTCCTACATTGTATAATCCTGTACATTCCATTAAATAATATTGTTTTCCAGTTTTTGTGAACTTTTGGAAGTTTTCATTATTTATGATAGAAAATGTATTACTGTGAGTAATGTAGCCTTTGTCTCTGTATGAATTCATAGAGTAAATTCAGTTTTAAAACGTGATTTGGACTTTTCTTGAAGACTTTATAATGTGGCTGGGGTTAGTAATGACCACTCTAGCTGATACATCAGTCTGTCAGTAACCTGCTGATACTCATGGATTTCCTCTGGGATTTGCCCAGTTTCCTCTCGCCGTAATACTGGTCACCGTCGTGTAAGTGAAATATTCTTGAGTACGGCGTAAAACACCAAGCAAATAAATAAATCAATGTCAGTAACATGTGATAATTGAATTTGTTTGTAGATGGAGATCTGATAACAATATTTGACAGCTCAGATTTATCCTATGCTATACAGTGCAGCAGAATTTTGAAAATTACACTATTTGGTAAGTAGCATTGTTGTCACTGCACTAAATTTCCTTTTTGATATGCGAAACAAGTTATGTTACATTATTTTCCACAAACATGTAGCAGCTAAGCTGTGCCATTTGATGCATGTGGATAAAATGGATGCCAGTATATCTGGTTCATTTTAAGGCTCTCACCTTTACAGTGGCAGGGGTTTGTAAAAAGCGAGCCAATAACTTGTTATATTTATTCAATCTGAGGTTGTTTTTTGAGAGAAATATTCAAAATTTTTCATAAACTCAGATTAAACATTCTAAACTTACGCAAATCTACCTATTCGCATTACGAGTTATCTCCCTTCTACAGACATCTTCACAGATTAGATTTAAGAAGGTAATTTTTGGAAGCCGAGGGTATGAAATTAAACATAACACATTGAGAGGCTTCGTTGGTCTTTGCCAAATTGATCTGTACGATTAATTTGACCTACTTCGGCATTCCAATCGTTCTGTTTTTGAGTGTCTATGTGAGCGCAGCCAGTCGCGCTGGTTTCCTCCCCCTGACGTCAGGTGGCACTAATATCTTCAGCTCCTTTCATGGCAAGAAGGCAGTTTGTCTTGAGGTTTCGTTTTCAGACTCTGAAGTTTGATAAATGGCTTATAGCAGCAAAATTAAAACGTTCTTTGTCAGATCTGAACATGAACTAGCAACATCAATTCGATATAAAAGCATGTTTTTATTCAAAGACACGGAGACGTTTTTATTCAAAGACAAGACTTCAGGCCGCTGAGACCCAGCCGTATTCGTCATGGAAAAAGTGACAATCCATTGATACATGAAGTAGCAGTTTATTTTATCTCTCTAAATATGAAGCATTGCTATATAAAGATCATTATGCCTAATACTCCATGGAGTAATTCAGTATTTGTGGGTCTCTTAATTTTCTTCTTACCATTATCAGATTTTCACGGTAAATTTCATGTGACTAGTACCCTGTCAATAAGTCAAATCAGACTTTGTTTTCAACTGCTGATGTTGATCGAAACCTTTATTTATTTGGACGAGTAAGGATAATATTCCAAGGGAATTTAGATACCTTCATGTGGGTGCACTGTTCAAATTAGTTTCTCGTATAAATTCATGGTGTTGCAAGGTCAAATGTTTTTTTGTTTTTTTTTTCTTTACAGCAGTTTTGAAATGTCCTTTTATAGATATTTTGTAAAAGTGATGTGAAGAGCAATTGCTTATGTTGCTGAGTTTGGATTAGTCTATACTGATGCTCTAGCTGCGTTGTAAGCTTTCTGGGCTGGTCTTAACACTTCAGTTGACTGATACCCTGAAATCCATGTTACAATAACTGCCATACACACGGATTATCAGTTTGCAGTATCAGTCAGAGGTCAGCTTGGGTCATATATAGGCAGTAATAATTACTTTAATCAGTGAAAGGTGGTAAAGTACAAAAATGTTCAATTTTATTATCTCAAACGGTTGGTCAAAAGAAAAAAAATCTCAATTCCAGCTGAAAGAAAAACTCAGTTTCGCTCAGAAAATGACATGGGTTCTATAAACTCCTGCCTTGCAGTGCCTATGATTTCAAGTCCAGCTAATGCTGGCTTCCTCCCCAGCCTTATGTGGGAAGGTTTGTCAACAACCTGCTGATGGTCGTGAGATTCCTTCGGACTCTGCCTGGTTTCCTCCCACCATAATGCCGGCCACCAGCCTCAAATAAATAATTTCCAGATTTTACTGGATCAAACCTAGGTCGGGTCATGCCAAAGGCTTTAAAAATGGTGCTTGTTGCTCATCGCATGTCTCTCAAGACTTCAAGGTTAGAGAAAGGAAACAGGACTGGTTGACCCAGTGTCAGCACAGTGTGACTGGGTGGGGTGTCATGTGTGGTGTCTTCAGCATGAAACTTGGGTGGCAACATGGACTCACTCAGTCACAAAAAGACATCGTATATGTACGCACACATAGAGACTCCTCGTTATATCACTGAAAAATTGGTAAGTTCTGTTACAACATTAAACCCCAAGCATTCATATATTCATTCCAGATTTTATTTATTGGTCAGCCAGTGATATTGGCTAAAGAAGACAACAAAGAATTACTTGGAAGAAACATTGACCATTACAATTGCTATGTTAAAGTACTCAGTTTTGTAGTAAATCATCCAGAACAGGTTCAGGGCAATACTTTTTCCATGGACTGATAGTCTTATATGTGTATTTGCATGTCACTAGTAAGGCGATGCTTGTGTGGTCCGAGTTGGCCACTGCGGTAGTTATATATAGAAACTAGTGCGCTTTTTGAAAATAACTCTGCGATGAAGTTTCCAAAAACTGAAGTAATCATTTCATGAACTAAGACACAAACTGAACAAGTCAGCCTCTGTGATTTTTTCATTTGTAGTAAATGGATTGCCAAAGCCCCTGGAGCATGATGAAGTGAAGTACATCAAGCAGGAGTTACGGCGGTTACGGGACACTGTGAACAGGGTACTGGACAGGTTAGAGCCTCCCCAGAGCGTTACTAGTACTGCAGAGGTATCACCTGTCAATGGTAAGGCACTTATTGGCTGTATTTTCGGTTCAGTGATATAATGACCTCATAACTTGTGTTTTGTTATGCCAGCTGCTGATGTTGATCGAAACCTTTATTTATTTGGACAAGTAAGGATAATATTCCAAGGGAATTTAGATACCTTCATGTGGGTGCACTGTTCAAATTAGTTTCTCGTATACATTCATGGTGTTGCAAGGTCAAATGTTTTTTTGTTTTTTTTTTCTTTACAGCAGTTTTGAAATGTCCTTTTATAGATATTTTGTAAAAGTGATGTGAAGAGCAATTGCTTATGTTGCTGAGTTTGGGTTAGTCTATACTGATGCTCTAGCTACGTTGTAAGCTTTCTAGGCAGGTCTTCACACTTCAGTTGACTGATACCCTGAAATCCCTGTAACAATAACTGCCATATGCACAGATTATCAGTTTGCAATATTGAAAAGTGTTGTCTTAACCTAATCATTAAAAGTGTAAAAAAATTTTAAAAGAAAACTCTGCCATGAAAGCTTTGCTTGAAATTTGGGTGAACAATAAGAGATACTCACCTACTTGATGTGTTCACTGGTTAATATACTCATCTGGCTTATGTACTTATCTAGTTGATATACTTCACCTGGTTGATGTACTCGCTGGGCTGAGGCACACACATGATTGATGCACACACTTAGCTGATGCACTCACCTGGCTGATGCACTCATTTGGCTTATGTATTCACCTGACTGATGTAGCAGGTACTCACCTGGCTGATGTACCCACCTGACTGAAGCACTCACTTGGCTGCAATGTGGTCACATGGTTAATGCACACACCTGGTGTATGTACTCACGTGGCTGATGCACAAACCTAGTCAATGTACTCACCTGGCTGATGCACACAGCTAGTCCATGTAATCACCTGGCTCATGCACACAGGTAGTCAATGTACTCAGCTGGTTAATGCACACACCTAGCAGATGTACTCACTTAGTTGATGGACACAGCTGGTCAATTTACTCATCTGGCTGATGCACACAGCTAGTTTATGTACTCACCTGACTGATGCACACAGGTAATCAATGTACTCACCTGGCTGATGCACAAACCTAGTCAATGTACTCACCTGGTTGATGCACAAAGCTAGTCAATATACTCACGGGGCTGATGTACACAGCTAGTTAATGTACTTACCTGTCTGATTACACACCTAGCTAAAGTACTCACATGGCTAATGATGTATTCATCCAGTTGATGTGATCAGCCTTTTGAAGATGTTACATGGTGGGCACGGTCATCTTATCAATTTTCTAACTTGATCAATGTACTATCCTAGTTGATCGACTCACATAATTGATGTATATGTCACTGCAGAAATGAATGGCCCACCAGGTCAGGCTGTTGAAAGCCCACGTCACCTCCCTGTCAAGGCCAGTGTCCCAAAACAGGCAAATGTAGCTCACAGCAAAGAGTTCGACCCATTATCTGCCCAAAGATCTGTTGAGGAGACTCAGAGTAAAGTGATGTCTTCATTCGGAATAGCTAATGATGGTAAGTCAGTTTGAATGAGCCATGCTTTATTATTCTGTATAAGCTAGCCAAGTGCGTGAGAGGGAGATCAGACGCTGTCGATGGTGGTTGCAGTGTCCAGTTTGGTTAAAGTTTTTGGCCAATCATAGAGTTTCAGTGGCCACCCATAGTACACAGATAGCCAATTGTCAGTAATGATTTGTATATCAAAAACCAAGGTAGTTTTGTACCTCATAGCTCAACATTCTTCCTCAACCATTCGCAGGCAACTGGCCTCCCATAGTACACATATCGCCAAATTCATGTCAAAGACCTCTGCGGTAAATTTGTGCACAAACTCTCCACAGTTTCTTTTACCTACACAATGATTTACAACTCCATAACATGCAAAGTCACTGCTCAGCAACCCTTACTCATACAATAAGCAGTCTATAGTTGTGACAATATTATAATTTTGGCCTTTCTTGTTGATTAAATGGCAAGATCTTAGGACTATCTAATTAGAGAATAATACTTGTGTAGGACAGTGTCAATCATTCAAAGTGCTTTATTTTGGTTTAAATGTCTATATTCAAACATATCACATGACTTTAACATTATACACTGCTCAAATCATACGAACTACCGGTATTCTCTGAATGCCTTGTCTTTGTTACCACTACTCATACAACTGAATACCATGCATGATCATACAGAAATGACTAGTGTGAAAAAACTCTGTCATATGCAGTTAATATAGGAGAACTAATTCCAGGACCATGGCTGACTGTAATATGGAAGCCTGATTCACCATTCACCAAAAAATGTTCTGTACAGACATTGTGAGATTTTAGGATTTCTTATAACTGTAAATAGTAAAAGAAGTGAGTGTTCTTAACTTGATTAAGATTTATTATTTTGATTTATTTGTATTTTTTGACTTTGTCATTAAAGAAGCATCTACGTATGATGGAAATAGACCTATACAGACTTATGTATTTTTATATATCCTTATAAGCAATCATGTTGTTCTTTTCCCGTTTCAGCATCGTCATCAGAGTTGCAAGACAGAGCAGGCACACCAGACAGCATATCCAGTGCTGGCTCATCAGCATACAGACAACAACAGCTACAACAACAACAGTTACAGCAGCAACAACAACAACAACAGGCACAGCCTGGCGTGCCAGTCCAACAGACACAGCCTGGTGCTCCTCCTCAGCCTGCTCAGCCCTACCAATCGCAGCAGCAGCAGACTCCGACTCAGACCACACAAGCAGCACCACAACAACAGGGTTTGGCTGCTCAAGGCCATCCTGGATATGGAGCCCCTGGCCAACCAGGTATGTTGGATGTTCATCTAATTGATTTTGCAAAGCTTAGGTATTGTTGTTTCTGTTCCTATTATCATTCACATCTTATGGTTTGAAACTACCTTCTTGACAAACTATTATATTGCTTTACAGTTTGGCAATTTGAGTGTTAAGTGGAAGTCTGTGGCAGCTTGTGATAATGACAAGAGCAAGTGGATAAAACGTTTCTTGAAGTCATTACGAGAATGGGGTGGGGCAGACGTTAGTTCAGTGACAATTTGGGGAGAATGCTGAAGATTCCCCCTTTCCACTGCTGTCATAGGCTCTTAAGGTGCATGGCCTTACATGAAGTTCATTCTGCAGGTGAAATTCTCTGTGTCACATGTGAAAGTTTGTCAGTTACATACCAAATGACTGCCTCTGTATACATGACAGATGTTGAGTATGGCATTATGACTCTGAGATACTGGTATAGAACATTGTATATGTGCCTCCCTTAAGTCTTGAGTGGTTTGACATCATTGAAAAATTACATGTACATGTCGGACGAGTAACTGTCAACAGAATTCTCTGACAGCAGTAGACACGCCTTAAACTTTATAATATAGTAAAACTTTCACCATCAATTTGACTAACATGGTTGGGTGTTCAAACCCAGCACAGCTGTGGTTTTATATCAAGAGGTTTGTCTACTACATGTTGAGGGTTAGTGGTTTTCCTAAGCTTTTGCACAGTTTCCTTCACCCATAAATCAAAGTTCTATCACAGGAGTTGAAAAGTACTTAAACCATAGTTCAGATAATTTTTTATCAGCGTTAATGCAGATCTAATGAATTCGCAGTTCTTCATATGTTGATCATATAATTGTTATTGAAACAATGTTTGTTCAGGTTGTCTTAAGATTGGTATTATTTGTCCTGTATTTTGATATGATGTGGTGATGAATGCAATACATGGAATATGGCAGCATAAACACTTCACAGATATTATAAATTTATATGTGAATACTTTTCTTTAAATGTGTCCCAAATGTCCCTTAATACACCATTATTGATGTTGATATTCACCTGTTTCAGGTTACCAGGCAGGCTATCCATCCCAGTATGGCCAGCATGCCACCACCCAGGGAGGAGCCCCACAGCAGTCAGGCTACAGCCCTGCAGCCCAGCCTCCGACTTCACAACCTTACCCTCCAACCGGACAGCAAGGTTTCCCTGCCCCAGCATCCCAAGCAGGCTATGGGTACAACCAGGGGCAGACGACAACTCAGCAGGGTCAAGCATACCAGCAAGGCTTTCAGGCTCAGGTATAGGATTCAAGAGTGTAGTTTCTGCCCCTGCTCTTACTGCTTGTCGGGCCTGGTTGAGAACAAGTGGTTGTCGTTGCTCTTGTGGCTAATTGTGTTGTATTACTTTGATTGGATGACACTTCCACCTGTGATCATGTGCACATCTGTACGTCAGATGTAAGAAAGTTAGTCATTAACTTCACAAAGATTGGTAGTTTTTCACTGTGCACTTTGGTTTCTTCCACCCATAAAACTGACCCACCATTGTTTATGTGAGAAACTCTTGAGTATGACATTAACCAACGATCATATAAACTAATATTAATTTGCCTCAAGCATAGTTGAAGAAAATTATCCGTTCTGTAAAGTTCAGAACAGACATGCTATTTTTATGCTCACAATTTATGTTACAAGGTTTGCATACCAATTTGTTTGTCAAAAATTGCTGTTGAATTCATTGCAATGTCTCAAAGTTTTTTGATTATACATGTAATAACATAGTTAGCACTGTGACTGGTAGGGTTGTAGGACAAAAAGCCGTGGACAAAAAAGTCCTCCTGTTACTGGAAGGTTGGACAAAAAGTCCTCTTCATAACTAAAGCTTGTTTTCCTTATACATTTGAACAAACTGATACTTTTGAAAGTAGAAAAAGATATTACTGTTGTTCTTGGTATAAACTAAAGCATACTTTTTAAAAGCTATAGCAGAAAAATGTGGCACAGCTTTCTATCAACCTTTATGCAAAGAAATCCACTTCACAGCTTCAGTTTTAGTGACAAATTCTCTAAATTTCTGGGTGACAATGCCACTTTAAATTACTATAAACTATAAATCCATGAATAAATGAAAGAATTGAAAATAATTCCCTTTACTTCAATTTTTTCAAGGAATAAAAACTAATCCCCTCCCTTAATACATTAATCTTCTGTCAGAACTCAGGCACGGTTACCAGATAATGGGTTAAAAGGGATTTACGGCTAATCTGTTTAAAACAGTAGACTTTACTAAAAATGGAAAACTAAGCTGTCATCTGAGTTAGATCTGTCACTCATATACAATATATATAAAGCGAATGTCAAATGATCAGGCATTTAGTCGTTCCACATCATGCAGATTATTGGCAGCAACAAAGGTGGATAGAAGTTGTGCTATCTTGGCAATGTGTACACAAAGAAGTCTACCTGTGCTAGCACCACTCGCTGGAAATGTTCCAAGCAAAGTGCTCTGTCCTGTAAGGGATCGGGAACAACTGACTTGAAAGTGAAAAACCTTTCTTGATGTATGACAATGGAACCGAGGCTAGAGATCGGATTATTGACTTTGCCACAGGAGATGGCCTTCGTCTCCTTAGCCGATCTGACACATGGTTCATGGATGGGACTTTTGATACTGCACCAACCCTATTTGACCTGATTTACATCATCCGCGCTCCCCTTGCTGATTCAGCAGTCTGCTGCATTTACGCCTTCCTGTGTGGAAAGTCTCCAGAGGTATACGAGGAATTTTTGTAGACGATCCATGACAAAGCTACAAATCTTGGAATTGACATGGACCCAATGTCAGTAATTACAGACTTTGAAAAAGCTGCAATGAATGCAATCCAGACTGAAATAGGTCCCCTTGTAAGAGGTCAAGGATGTCTTTTCCATCTCAACCAAAGTACCTGGCAGAAACTACAGAGCTTAGGCCTTACAACCAGTTACAAGAAAGATCAAACAGTTAAACGGTTCTGTGGGATGCTTAATGGACTTGCTTTCCTGCCACTAGACCGCGTAACAGAGGGCATGGATTATCTGAAAGCCAACATTCCTGATGGGTTAGATGATTTAGTCAACGGTTTTGATGTCACTTATGTAACCGGTACCTTTTGTTGGCTTGCCAACGGAAATGGTCCTCTCCGCCTGAGAAGACTTCCTCCACCCTTTCCTCCAGAGCTATGGAATGTGCGTAATGCTACATTTGGAGACGGAGACAGGACGAACAACTTGTGTGAAAGCTGGAACAGATCCTTTAAAGAGCTAGTAGGCTATTCCCGTCCATCTGTATTCACTGCAATTGAGAACATCAGGAAAGATGCATCGCTTGTATATGCTCACCTTGAAAATGATGCCATCGGCCAACGAGTACAAAGAAAGACGAAAGAGATGCAGCAGAGAGTGAAGAACTTGTGTTCAGATATAGCAGCAGAACAAAAGACAATTGAAGAGTTCCTCAAAGGGATTGGCCACAACATTTGTTTTTAGTTGCAACAGTTTGTTTCATAAATATAGCTGTGAAGTTGTGCATTTTTGTGCTATAGCTTTAACATGTTTTATTAAACTTATCCTGAACAATGGTAATCTTTTCTATAAAGTCGTGCTGCATTTTTGTGCTATATATCTTTAATATATGTTAATAAACTTACATCAAGAACAACACTGATGTCTTTCATCCTTTTTTTACATGTTCAGATTTACAAGTTTTAGACAGATTAGCACCTAATCCCTCTTACCCCATTATCTGGTAATCATGCCTGAGTTCTGACAGTGGATTAAGGTAGAGGATTAAAAGAAGAATCAAAGAATTGAAGTCCCTTGCCTCAGTATTTATTCTTTGATAATTAGTAACATTGATATATGAGTGACAGTTCTAATTCAGTTGACTGCTCAGTTTCCATTTTTAGTATGTACTGTTATAGCTGCTAATCTGTCTTACCCCATTACCTGGTAAGAGGATTAAGAGAAGAATCAAACTGGACTCCTTTGCATTAATGTTGCTATAAAGTTGTGCTGCATTTGTGTTTGCTCTTGCTTTTAATACGTTTGCTTCAGTTTATATCAAGAACAACAGTAGTCTCTTTTTCTTCTTTTACAAGTTTCAGTTTCTTCAAATGTGTGAAGAAAACAAGCTTTAGTTATGAAGAGGACTTTTTGTCACCCTTCCAGTAACAGGAGGACTTTTTGTCCATGGAATTTTTGTCAAGGGACTGTTTGTTTGGGGACTTTTTGTCTAGGGACTGTTTGTCCATGGACTTTTTGTCCACGGACTGTTTGTTTGGGACTTTTTTCTAGGGACTCTTTTGTCTATATCTCGACTGGTACACATGCTGCAGATTTTGTGTCATCTTAGCACAGACAATGATACAACTTCTTGTGTTTTCAGGGCCATCAGCAGCAGTATGCAGGAAACTATACACCACAGTCTGGAGCTCCGGGACAGGCCCCTGGACCAGGGGGAGCTAACCCTTATTCCCGTGGCCCAGGGCAGGGTGGCTATGCAGCTTATCCCCGGCAACAGGGACAGTACCCACAAGGCTATAGATAAAAGACAAAAAGCAAGGTGTACATACTGAATATATGTCCCTGATATTGTGTATATGGAGATCATGTGTACATACTTTCCGGTCACACCATATACTGTTACCTCTGACATTCGGTTGTAGCTGGAGTATTTTGATGGTTGTATAGAGTAATGAAATTCTAATTTTACAATTGATTGAATTTATTCCCCACCTGTTTTATTACTAATTTTTTTGGGGGGTCAACAATAATTGATTTTGCTGCATGTTCAACATAATTACTCTAGCTGAGCCTTAATCTTATGGTGCATTCAGTTTCCTAAGGGCATTGTCTGTTTAGTGACATATTTAGTTGTATTAAACTTGTGCCTGACATATTGTGTGCACCATCATAGTGAAAACATACACATGGCTATAGAAAATGCGCTTGGTGCTTGTGCTAAATGGGATCCAGGAGATACACAGCTTAAATGCAATGTCACACGCCTGTTAAAACACACACCTGTAATAAGCTAGAAGTCTACGCAATAAGTACATGGTTTTCATTCAACATTTCAAAATGTCAGTCCCAAATAAATTATCACATTTTTGTGTTCATGTACATGCAAGTAGTTATTCAGCAGTATGTATTATTATTGTAAATTGACCACAAAATTTAGGACAGCTTGAGCATTTTTCACGGAAGTTCCGACATCACAAAGTACTATCTATTTGTGAATTGTCCAGATTCCAGTTGCTCATTAGCATGGTTCCTGAAGCTGTCTTAAGGTCAGTCAACTAAAATTTTAGAGGAATACTTTACAGGAAGTTCTTTTCTTATTTTTGTTTTTTATTTGGTAGGCGATGAGAGTTTCTCCCACTCGTGGTGTTTCTTTCACAGACCAAAACATGCAAGTGCAGGAAGTTAACCTAGTATTAACCATGACCACGTTTTGTTTTTTAATCGAAAGTAAGCAAATAAATAGACAGTTCTATACTGTGTTGTTGATTGGAAATTCTGGAAGTAATGTTGATGGGCTCCATCATTGTTGATAATCAGTATGTGCCAGAAACAAAAAAAAAAAAAACATTTTTCTCGTAATATGTATATATACAATTACTTGTACATTTCAAATTTCTAATATTTTATCGTTTTTTTTTTTTTTTTTTTTTTTTTTTGACAATGAATTCTTGGGAAAGCTAAAATTTAAATGTAGGGAACAGTTTTAAGATGCAACATTGATATATGCTGATTAGAGAAGTTTTTATCTATATCACACAACTCATATCATTACAGCTCATACTGACCCATTAACTAAGCCATTGCACAGATCTGAGTTTATGGAACAAAGGTAGTGTAATTTATGATAATTTTTTTGCCATTCATAGTTTCGAATTTGAGTTGTAGGCCACAAGTTTTATCTCATGATTTGGAATACAAAAGGTGCATTGAATCAAAAACAGCTGACAACAGCTTAACTTCGTTGTGAAACATTTGACTGGTGTCTATGGATTGTTTCAGCTTGAAGGTATCAACAGATTTATACCTTGATGGTTTCATTAGCTGCTATTTTAAGTGAAACTGATAACCATGTGATGATCAATTTAATAATATTTGTCAAGTTTTAGAGTTGTCGGTATGTGTGTTTGTGAAGGTAATCATTTTACCGTGTCAAATATACTGTGTCTCCAATCCGTTTGGCATAAAGTTACATCAGAACAGACATCTTGTTCAGGTGTGGATGCTTGAATGCCTGCTCTTTTGAGCAAATAAAAATATTCAAATTTCTTAGTTTTGTGGGTTTTGTGTGTTATTTTGCATGGTTTTCTCAGAAGTACATAAATGAGAAAAGTTTTAGACAATCTGATGTTCGAACCTCAGCTGACATGAACATGCATCAGAATAAACATCTTGTTCAGGTGTGGATACTTGAACTACTGCTCTTTTGAGCAAATAAAAATGTTCTAGCTTTGTGTATTATTTTGCTCTTGCTTTTCCCAGAAGTGCATGAACAAAAATATAAATAATAAGTTTGCCGGAACCTCAACTGACTCGACTTCGTCTTAACTATAGCAGCTTTGGGCTATTCAATTGGCGCATGTAGTATTGAATTTTAACTTATTTCATCTCCAAAGCACCTTGTAATCATCTTGGTACCCAGAGAATAGCGGCAGGATCTATTCTACGCCCATGCTCAAAGTTAACGCGAAACTACCGTAAGCGGATTCAATTCCGGCTTTGGACGGGGAATTTGTGGATCCCCTGCTCTCTCTGTTTGCAGACCTTTGCAGATGTTGGTGGCAATATAAAATGTCCACGAGCTTGTAGGCCAGTCCAAACTTTGGCTGGACCAAAGCAGGAGAAGTGGGGGTAGTACACATGTGAAGTACACTGTAACCAGAACTGATTCAGTCCAGTAGGCATGGAAAGTTTGTGCAAGGTTTACTCATGACACTCCGGTTTCTTCCATCTAAAGCATTCTTGAGTTCGGTTTAAAACACTATTCAAATAAATAAATCCTCTATCTAGTAAACTAATACTATGGTAATTAACATGTAAATGAAATATTCTTATTAAGCATGCATGGTTGCGTTAAACTTGAAACTAATGTAACAATCTGTTCTATTACCCAGGTTATACACTGGGTAAGTCTAATGAAGCAGTGAAAAGCACAAACTCTTTGGCATAAAAGTTGGAGTAAATGGTAACTTAGCCACGCGGGGGCAAATTGAGACAGTAAGCGTACGACATACAAAGGCTATAATATAAAACAAGAAGTCTGGAGCACTTCAAGTTACACACATTGAGTTATGTAGAAACTTCATTCTTGGCTGCAACAAACAACTCTATAGGTGACACTGCGTGTCTGTCAGTCGCGTAGTTTGTCGATGTGTCAAACGATACCAGCATATGCTTACAACAAGGGCCAGTGTGAGAAGACATCGGCTTTTGGGGGATGTCGTGGCTATTAGAGACATTTAGTTAGAAGTTACAAGTTGAATTTGTAACTTCAAAATAGAACCGGTAAACTAATTGTAGTTACAAGAGATTACTTTTATTTACAATGCCTTGGCCCAACTAAAGGATGTGGCGTTAAGCCATAATTATTCATTCTAAATGTAATAGTTTCTATGCTATACTGTGAATCTGCGCTTGTTGTTTACGTTTGTTGTATTAATTTTTGGATTGTTTAACAAAATATTCGGTCATTTTTTGTTCCATGACTCTTCTAGAAATACACCATTTCTGCTTCATTTGTCATGACATTCAGTAAACAGTAACAATTTTTAAACAAAGTAAAGAGACCAAATATAGGCCTGCATGCACAGTGTCATTATTTGCTCTTTGCAAGAGTGTGCGTAAATCAAATGGAGTGAATTCTTCGTCGGATACAGTGGAATTCTGGCAATGACACAGTATAAACCCCTGTCGTCAGACACTTGAGTGGACATCAAACTTGCAATACATGAAAGTACGGGAATAGGGGACGCCATAGTGTCCCGTTGCAGCAGAGGTTATTCTAGGAAGATGCGGGCATGCGCAATGTCTAATTATTTTAGTTCCTGTTAAGCTATGGCGGCAATGACGGGAACACAATGAACAGTTGGTGAGTCAGATTGTTATTGTGTTTGTGTAATGCATGTCAGGCTGTGGGCTGTAGGAGTAATGACGCCGTAGGAATGTACAGCTTATGACGCAGGTATTGCTTATGGAGAAAGAATTTGATTGTCATTGGTGAACAGCTGGTCAAGAGGACGAGCATTAGACCTGATTTTTCAGTGATTCCTCACTTGGCGGACTGTAGTAGTATACTTAAGTGCTTGTAGTTGAACAGCTGATGTTGTTTTCTTATGATTCTGGGGCGGGAACCAGTTGTGACAGAGATTTGACTTTTGTTTTTGTTGTCAGTAAATTTCAAGTTTGTGTAGGTCCTAGGCTCTATACCAGTGACAGTAAATAACATAAGTACTTGTAGGCTTATTCCCCCACCCCCGCTCCCCCATGCAGAGAGAGAGAGAGAGAGAGAGGGAGGGAGGGAGAGAGAGAGAGTCGGTAGGATTAGGAAGGAAGGAAGGAAATGCTTGATTACAGAACACAGTATTGTTTGTAGTACAAGTTTGAGCATGTTGAGATGTTTAATGTTACTGGTTCTTATATGTTAGACACAGATGAGTACACAAGGTGTTTGACTGGATCATTTTGTTTCTTGCAGGTGAAAGATTGACTGGCCGTCTTAACACAGCAATACAGTTGATGCATTGTGCATATACGGATGTGTATTACTCAGAAGATAGTACAGAGAAAATTTGCTTGTGAAGACGCAGAGCTGCTGTGTTTATTTTTGTAATTGTGAGATCTTAAAGTGAGACTTTCAAGTATTGTATGGTTATACTAGTGTCTATTAGCCTGCAAGATGACATCAAGACTCAGTGATCCCAAACGTTTGTATAATGGGGACAGCAATCCTGGCCAGTCCAGTGAGAGACAGCCATTGCATGAGAACTTCAGTGACAATGAAGGGATTGAGGATCCAGGAAACCCCCCAGAGCTTGTTGATCCAGTTGTGGACTCCCTTATTGAGAAACGTCCAGAGCCACGAGACGAAAGCAAAAATAAGACCAGATCATACGCCGTGGATCCATGTTTTCAGAACACTTCAGAAAATCCGTACCGTGAAACGACAGTGACCGTCCCACACTTAATCCGCCGCGTCCCGTCCTCAGACCTCGTCCCCATGGGCTGGAGAAGTATTAACCGAGTAATCATCGGTACGTACATCAGCATCGTGTTCTGCTGCATTACGGGAGCTCTTGCCAATAGGTATGCGTGGAAGGCAAAAAGGTACCAGTCTAAAGGGCTGTATGGACTAGTGCAGAGGGACTCTAGGAGGGCGGTGATTCTGATTTATACTAGCATCGGTCTTGGTATCACAATCCTCATCATTGTCATATCTGTGGTCTGCAGTCAACAGAAAGACTGACATGTTCTGGCAGTTGACTCACCTGTGCAGATCAGGTTATAGACTCATATGTGTTGGTTTTGACACACTTGTGCAGATCAGGTATTTGACTCTCCTGAGTGGATCAGGTGTGTATATATTATTTGACTTGTCTGCAAAGATCTGGTTACGGTAAATAGTATCCAAATCTAGTTCTCTGGGTCAACATGGATTGTACTCTTTGTCTCACCAAACCATATAGTTTCTGTTGGACAAACAACCTTGCCCACAACTTTTTGTTTTTTGTGTCTGACATACACTTATAACCATCTTTGCAATATAATCTAATTCCATTTTGTTGTGTGAAAACTGAACACATTCTGATTGAACAGGTGGATGTTAGATTTATAGCTGTGAAGAGAATGATGTCAGAATTACCGTAGCCTACATGCTGGCCACAAATTTCTGAGCTGTCTTGGTTGCCTGTTAGCATATAGGATATTTCAGTGGTTGACCCTGGAGCAAGGGGTCAAAAAAGTCAATTTCTTAAACCAATGTGGTTTTATAGAATGTGTGTTCAGATGGTAAGATCAAAAACATGTACTTTTGGTTAAACTGCCAGTAGTCTAGATGTTTTACATATTTTTACATGAAGGTGTTAATTGTTTAAGTGATGGTGCTGCAGAGGAAGAATGTTGATTTCTTATAAAATTTCATTTGTATGATGTTAGGTCATTCCATTTGTTAAGCTCATGTGTTTGTTAAAACAAAACTCTTGATAAACCCATAGAAAGTAATAAGCTAAACGATCAAATTTGGGATAGCACTACAAAAGACCTGTATACAGTGGGCATTTCCTCATAACATAAACCCAACTTGACAGTGGCAGACTCTGGCTGACTCTGGCTGCTAAAATTAATCCAAATATAGTCGGACTGAGTCTAGTCGAGGAGGGTATACAGTCGGCCACGCTGCTTGGCCATTGGCAGCCCTATATTTCACTTTCTTGCAACTCTTTATGAAAGCTGCCTTTTTTACGACCTTGTACGATTCACCATTCTGGATTCCGGCTCAAGGTGGTTATGTCACCTGATAGTCACACCGAACTCTGGGTGCCTGGAGGAATAAAAACTTTTCCGACCATCCATGTCGGACTGGATACGCTGGTAGAAAATACCTTACAACTCCTGGAGAGGGATGATTTTTGGACAAAATATCTGGTACAGTTGGATCGCTCAGGACTCTACCTGACTGAAGCTGACCTTCCCTGACATTCATCGTGACTAGGTGTTCAAAACTCCTTTCAGAGTAATTTAATTTTTAATCAGAATTTTCCAGTAATGTTTTTTGAACTACTGTTGATATGATTACACATGTATGTAAGATGTATTGACAAAGTGAAAGGTTTCTTGCTAATAGTGACAGTCCTTTAGTACTGACAAATTGTCTAGTTACAATGACTTTGGTGTATTGTGAACTGTTGTCAAGGGAGATAACTTATAAACATTATTATTTTAGATTTTTTACTTCATGATGATATATTAGAGTTCAGGACTAGTATATTACCAAGAATATGTTTTAACAGACACATGCTCTCTAGGTCTCTAGCATTAACGTGATTAATAACAGTTCTCTTCATTGTGTATACACGGCTTTAAATTATGTGAGACTTTAGCCTTTGAATCTCGGTAAAAATAAATATGTATAGAAACATTTCCATATTCTCATAAATGTTTTCTGTTGCAACAATGAATTCGTAATTCTTCTACAGCACTTTGTGATTTTATGGCTAAGATTTATTTTTGCATTTTTTGATTGATTTTTGTCTAACATATTTTTTGTCAAAATGTATGCACTGTACACATGTTTACTAGGTAAAGCTGATGTCATACTTTTATTATCTGTGACTGTGGTCTGCACAAAGAAGAGAATCTATGCCATGGACTCATGTCATACATGGGTACTAGATCATGTCATATCATTGTATGCATTTGTTTACATTATCTGCATTTTGTTTTTGTAGGTTACAACCTTGTACTCATTTCCAATTCAGCAACATATAAATGTATATCTTTAATAATGTTAGCACTTTATAATAAAGTACTGGCAGTCACTTAATATGGCATTGTCTTTCATTTCCATTTTATCTTAAATAATGGCAACAGTTATTCACGTATCTGACAGCTTTTTTTGGTTTTTTCTTTTTTTTTTATTCAGTGACCGTAATTTTCAGACTCACTTCAATTCTACCAACAAACAATGTTACTATCTATACATGATTTGATCACATAGCTGAAACTATAAATGTAGAGATGGTATAAATGATAGAGATGCAGGAGTCTAGCTGCTAGTAATGTTAGACAGAATAATGACCAGTGCGCAATAATTAATTAATGATATAAAGTAGTGAGGTACAAACAAATGCTTTCAAGCCAAACCCTGTCATTCTCCTTGAAATAAGCAAACATTTTTTTTTATCCATGCAGTTTACACGTGAGAGTACTTTCTGCTATTTTACTGTTCTTAAATGTAACAAGATGAATTTGTAAGTATTTATATTATTCTATTTTATCTCCTGTACCATTGACTGCAGTTAGGTGACATGGAGACCTGCTTTTAAAGTTCCATTTTTTTTTTTAGATTTTTCTTCCTATATATGTATATGAGTACATCTGTGTGTAAGATGGGTTTATGTTTTCTCATTTTTATCAGAAAATTATTGAGGCAGACTTTAGAACCATGGATTTAGATTATCAGTTGTATTAAGTTTCGATTTGTGGGAAGTAAAAAGTGATGCAGTTGCAAGCTTTTGACCAGGGTGTGTACTAGTGTATTGTGTGTATACATGTTATAATTTTCTTTGGTTGAAATATCATTATTCATTTCTCATTGCAACCTACTCTGAAATCAGGGAAATATATACATCCCTCACACTACTGTGAATCCTGTGTAGATTGCTTCTAGTCTGATCTGATCGGATATACTGTAACATGATCTGATATGCTGTAACATTATAATAGGTATGATGTAGCGTGATCGGATATGCTTTAACATGCATCAGATACGCAGAAACATTATTATGGTGTAGCGTGATCTGATATGCTATAACATGATCTGATATATGGTAACATGATCTGATATGCTGTAACATGATCTGATATGCTGTAACATTATAATAGGTATGTTGTAGCGTGATCGGATATGCTTTAACATGCATCAGATACGCAGAAACATTATTATGGTGTAGCGTGATCTGATATGCTGTAACATGATCTGATATATGGTAACATGATCTGATATGCTGTAACATGATCTGATATGCTGTAACATGATCTAATATGCTGTATCATGATCTGATATACTGTAACATGATCTGATATGCTGTAACATGATCTTATATGCTGTATCATGATCTAATATGCTGTATCATGATCTGATATGCCCTAACATGATCTAATATGCTGAAACATGATCTGATCTGCTCTATGATGATCTGTTATGCTCTATCATGATCTCACATGCCATAGTGTGATCTGATCAACTCATATACTGTAGCTTGAGCTGTGTTATATTCTATATTCTAGTAATGGTGACGAAGTTGAGCAGTTTGTACTTTATTACAGAGGTCATAGCGTGTTTATTGGTAATGGGGCCCACTTAAATTATAGCATAGTGATGTGTTTCAGTCCAATTCCTGTTGACTTGACAATTAAGTGTGTAAGGTTCTTTGCCTTTGAGGTGCAGTGCTTTCCTCAGGCTCATCTTGATTTTTACTGAATTCTCATTCATACACAGGTCATCACAGTGAATATACATGCATATGATTTTGACTTTTGCTCTGGCTAGCTCAATCCAGTAATTGTCACATTTCATAGGGTCACAGTAGTTTTATAGTCTTGTTTAAGCTTGTTTCAGTGCCACATTTAACTGCAATATTCTCACTTAAATATTTTTGTGTTGCTGCATGTGGACCCATTGTCTTTGATAAGAATAGGCATGCTTTTACTCGCAGTGTATCTCAAAGGAGACATTGTTAGTTTCGTGTTTTCTGTTCGTTATGGTTATTTTAATGTTTTACAAGAAGTCTTTCATGTATTGTGTGGCTGCTATTCAATCAGAATAAGTCATTTTGTTTTTGTTTGTGTTTCTCCTTACTAGCGGTTTATCAGAAGAGTTACGTCCCTTTGTATTCGGAATTGATCGTTGCTGTGAGAGATTTGGACTCGCCGAAATGTTAATTCTGTGTATGTCAAAAATAAAGGCGTATTTTAAAGAAGAAATGTACGGCTGTGTCAAAACGTGCAAACACAGCGAAAATTTTTTTTTCATAAAATTTTGAATTAGATTTAAACTCGTGGTGTAGCTTGAAATATAATGGATGAACAGATGTAATAAACAGTGCATGTGAACTGAATTTGGTGTGTGTCCTGCCTTAGACAAACAGTGTAATGTTTGATTTCTTTGTACTTACATCCTTGCCTTTTAGCTGGATTGGTGACCATTAGACCAATGAAGTTGCTTGATGGAATTCAGCCCTTGCTGTACTGAGTGCGGTTTTGAGTCAGGAAGACGTGCAACTTCCGAAAGGGGGTGATTTATTTCGAGCATTCAGGTTTCCCTGATCATAAACCTCGCCACCGTCATACAGTTGGGAAATTCTTGAGCTCGGCGTTAAATAAATCAATTATATAAAATATAGCAGAGGAAGGTTTCTCTGTAGCACCGTTTGAATCACCTAGTTGATTGTGTGAAGTTATGTAACTGCCCAACCGCTATACATAAAAATAAAACCCCCAAAAAACGCTGAGCATAAAAGTGCCACGCACAAATTAACAACACGTGTCCTGTCATTCTCTGTCTTGTTGAGGGTTAAATGTTGGGGGCTGTATTGCGGATTGGATGACCTTACAACATATCTCAAAATTTTACCTAAGCTATATTAACCATTACTTTTTATTATTTGTTTTATAGTGTGTCAAGGGAGGTGAACAGGGGTCTCGACTACATTGCTCAGTTTTGGCTAGATTTCACCAATTCCATTGGTCCCTTGAAGTCTTTGTCAAAATAAGTATGCCAGTCTTCATATGTTCGTTGAAGACCGCTTATTTTCCACCACTGACCAGTATAGTGGGCCGTAGATGGGAAAATCTGCCAGCAACCTGCAGATGGTCTTGAGTTTCCCCAGGGCTCTGACCTGTTTCTTCCCACCATAATACTGGCTGCCGTCGCATAAGTGAAGTATCAAATCAAATAAATAAATTAATCACACACAGGACTTAACAGCTTTCTTCATTTTTGGAAATTGCTTCAACGATTCCGTGAATGAAATTTTTTGCTTCGTTCAAGGATGGAAAGCCACATGCTCAGACGTCTGCATTGTTAAAAGCTCATACCTACAGAACGTTTTTTTTTTTCAGCAAGTCCGTGAGTACTGGCATTCTTTGTTGCACGCACATACTGGGAAGCTCGAGTCTATATCATGTTCTTGTTCCCACTGTGTCTATGTAATGTTCTTGTTCCACTGTGTCTATCTCGTCATGTTCGTGTACTCACTGTGTCTATCTCGTCATGTTCATGTTCCCACTGTGTCTAGAATGTAATGTTGTCCATCCCCTACATACAGATTCACGACAAAGTTCGCTGAAGAAAATGAACAAGATGTTACAGTACGTATAAGACTGCGTGCCGGAAGCCCTGAAGTTCAAGTCCATCTTACACTGGCTTCCTCTCCGGCCGTGCTTGGGAAGGTCTTCCAGCATCCTGCGGATGGTCGGGGTTTCATCCGGGCTCTGCTCGGTTTCACCCACCATAATGCTGGCCGCCTTGAAATAGCCATGAGTACGGCGTAAAACACCAATCAAATAAATAAATAATTCGCCAAAGTCAATGTCCTTGATAGACAGCGTTACATAGAATTAAGTAATAGAGTTAATGTCATTATACTGAGCCAGTAGAAGCGAGGGAAGACATTTACATTGGATGTAGATATATTTGACTTTCACTGGAACCATGTATCTTTCTGGGAAGGTGCTCTTTTCTTGAAAACCAGAAACACCTAAAGATGTGTTTGACACTCAGAATCCCACATTTGGAAAACAAGGTTAAGATTCGAAATTCAGCGCTTCTATTGCAGAACAAAACTCCTTATATGGACAGCAGGGTCCTGTCTGGACACACGTAAAACGGACGCCAAATTTAAATACTAGAAAACAAGGTAAATACTGTGGGAATATGGGTCAATCAATATCGGGAGAATGACGTCTGTGCGGAGACTGTTTAACCCCGGTCATCGTTTCCAATAGATTAAGGAGTATGGAACTAGGTTGGCTGAAAATAGAAAATCAATAATATATACTAGAGCATTCCAGTTCCTCCACACTGAGCACATGTATGCTGCAAAGGCCACGAGTCTGAAAGTCCCTGCCACGGATTATCCTGAAGCTTTGTGTTAAACGTCTTCGCGTGCATAGGGTATTTTTACCAGCTGCTGCTGTGCATGCATGGTACTGGCTCGAGGCGCAGCCACTGTATCTAGAAAGACACTGAGGATCAATCGATTTGGTGCAACCACGCCGTTAAACAAATGTTGTCCGAAAATATACCCTGTGTATTAGATTTATGTGCAGAAGACGGAACCGCTGACCGTATCAGGAAAAGATAACTCCGGAGTCCAAGATATCAAGGGTGTATCCATGTCAGGACATACTGTATTATCTTCGTTGTTCGCGTTCTTTTCTGTTTCTTTGGGAATCTTATTTCTGGTTTCGGTACTACAAGTCTTCACATTCAATTCACGTAGTTGCATACGAGCTAAAGAAAACACACTACAAAGGGATTTATTTTTAATTACCGAAGTAAAATGTAGCCGGAAGATACATACTACTATAGGACAAGTGTACCACACCCATACCACTTTAGACTTTGTATCTGTTAGCGATAAACGTAAGAACGGTTATTACCTCAGAGTAAGTAAACGTGAAGCCTGGAGTGATCATTTAAAGCAGAAAAGCCTACAGGGGACGACAAGACGGACAGCGGATAACTGTTGTTGAACTGCCTGTTACTTCACAATTGGTTACGTCAGTTAGGACAATTTTTTTGGCACGTAATTTTTGCTGGAAGCTGCCAACAGTATGAGCTTGTCTTAATCCTTTCACTAGAAACAAGTCGAGTAGATGGTTGTCTCTGTGTTTATTTATTTCTTTCAACACATTCAGTTTGTTTTGAAAAACAAAACAGGTTACTTTGTCTTTAACGGGAGAAACCACGCAAACAACCATTAACGTGTTCAAAAACACTGTGATTCCGGTGTGCGTGAGGAGGTTTGTTATTTGTAGCTGGCGAGGTGCGGTGTTTTCCCCTGAGCCACAACCATAAGGTCTTCTGCAAAGGGCAATTCTTCTTGAGAAATCACATACATGAATGTATGCAAAATAGTAAAGAACTGCCTGCAGTTTCATGCCTTCCAGACTGTATTCACGGATTGTTCTCAGCTTCTGTTTCAGTACAGAGCAGTTTGCGACACGACAATTAAATGTTTGTAACAGTCCCCTGCCAACGCAGAGATGTTGGTACATTAAGATACGTTTTGGGAAAACGTTCAGCAGGAAGTTACACAGCATATAATTGTCCCCTTACCCTGAAGTCTAGGTAAAATGAATGAGCTAAGATTTCTATTTCTGAAATGAGGTGATGTCATTTAAACACTTCAGCGAGGAAACTATTTATGGTAGCCCAGATTGATTGATAACGCAAAAAACGGAAATCTTGGACTACAATTTGGTGTAAATTAGAAGATTCTATCTTTTATAGTTTGGATTTACAGGCCGTTGAAATTACGTGCTTACAATTAGTTTTGCACTATATCTGAAAATGTTACAAAAAGACAAATATCAAAAACAGATTCGGAATCCACGACCCGCAATACACCAGAATACATATACATGCATAATAGTTACATTAAAATTCAGAACTTTTTATGACGTCATACATTCGGTCAATCGGGAGCGTCTAAGTTTTTTAAGAGACTTTTTAATGTCTTTCTCAAGTTTTAAGCAACTAGTATTGATCTACATCGTTCTTGAGAGGAAGATGTTTAAATGTTTTCCTGAAATTCAATATGACCTCCAACTAAGTGACTAAAAAAGCTTAAAGATAATATTCCCGAGAATTTGCTTTTACATTCCAAACAGCTGCGTTTTGAGGTTTTCTAGAAGAACGGCAAAAGAACTCCATGCTCCTTGGGACATTCATGTTCTCTTAACCAACGTTTTCCATCAAGATTCCAGTGAATACAACTGTCGAACTGACAGTTGCACAAGTGTTTAATATCTGGTTAAAAGGTAAACTTACACCAATGATGTCTTCTTGAACTGAACAAATTGTAGAAAAGCTTACACACTGACATTCAGATTAGACTCGCTCTAAACAGAAATGAATATGGACGAATTGTGTCTAAGACATGTGCCATGAACACAATGCAAAATAAATCTTAATAAAATAGTCATGTTTCAAAAGAACACCGAAATAAAGAATTTTACCAGGTAAACATTTTCTGGAATTTTATATAAGATGGTCTTTATTGACTTTTTCATCTGACATATTTTTTGATGCCTCAGTGATACCAAAACACAGGACAAAGTCTTCGCGGCTCTTCCAAGAATTTAAATTCTTCTTGTGTTGCTTACATGTCCTCGACACAAGTCTCCATAAAGCAAAGATAAATTCATACAAACATAGAATGAGATAGATCCCATTTATTATCAATGTCTACGATACGAAACAGAAGCCATATAGAAGACAAACATTACACACACATATAGATATGTATATATGTAGAGACATGTATAAGCCACCAGGGCTCAGAATATGGTGTATGACGTCATGTGTTGTAAACTTTAACACGGAGAGGATCACACGAGATTTTTCGAGACCTAATTTAAACACTTCATACAGTTTGCCATGACCAGCAGGCATTGGAAAAATATACCACTGCAAAAATAGTTAAAACGTTACAATGGATACGAATATAATGTCAGTGTTTCGTGGTATAATTTTCTGTAAGACTCTTTTAAGTTGCAAGTCAAAAATTCTTTTGTCAGAGATCATAGTTATGGAGGTTGTATCATTGGCAAAACTTTTGCGTTACCATTTTGCCTGAAACTAAGATTTACACTGAACTTTGAATCGAGATTGATTTGAGTTTGCTGGTTTCACTTCCAGGAATTCCGGAGTATAGAATATTTTGTGTCTAAAGCAGATCCGTTGTTGCTTTACAATCAGGTTATGAAAAGAATTAAGTAATGTAGATTTTACATACTTTTATATATAGTCTAAAATCTAAGAAGATGAGTTTCTGGCAACATAGGTGTATAAAAATCTGTTTTTGAACGTAGAAAATTCTGACTAATTGAGACAGTCATTATCATCATAAGCGAAGGTAACCTTGAGGATAAATACTAACTGTCAGGTGTTCATGTCACAGACGTACTCCACTTATATCAGTACTACAAGTTGCGGATCCATGGAGCAGAGCACATGATTTATTTCTTTTAAAAGACACCTATAAAATCGCTCAATCACCTATAAATAAATGGCTGTGGTTATAGATTAATATGATATAGGCCTCCTTTTATAAATAAAGTACAAGAAAAGTCTTTGCAAAAACGAGAGGTGCCGACCCCTGAACATGCGCGGTTGAACGGAAGCGTAGAACAGATGGCAAAGCTTATCCACACAGGCCTATCAAAGACCATAACTATAGACATTTCAGTTTTAGAATTCTGAAAAAAAAATTTTATCCGGAAAATTATTCAGAGGAAACCTAAGGTGATGTAGATTGGCAAGATGCGTCCAGGTTTAGACCACATGTGTTAGGATCGACACATATCTTTATATATACAATATGACTTAACAAATGATGCAATCAGTAACACATTGATTCTTAATATATGTATAGAGATACCACAATATTGCATGAGATGAGAATACCCGTAAACTCGACATCACATCAACAATATCATATAACATGTTGACAAAAGTTTATAAGGTTTTGGACAATTATATATATATTTATATATAGGAGGCGAACTTGATCAAATGACATGATGGTTGATTGATGGCAAATATATAGCATTTCGTTCGGAACAAATCGTCAAGCTGCATACAGCCAGCAGACTATATATGATAAACAGCCAAACATAAACAGTTTATATGAATGCCTCAGATGACCTTCGCCAAGGGTTTCAAAGCACCAAATTCATTGTCCCGTTGCCACGCAAAATACCGCCCCCCCCCCCCCTCCCCCCACCACCCTTCGTACTATAACATTCTGCGACGAAGACCTTTTTAAGACAGCCCGATTGGTGGTATGGTACAATATGGTCACACTATGGACTCTTAATGAAATGTGTGGAAAACCACTCAGACACTCAGACAAGAATGTTCGCATTTATTCCAACCACAGGAAAATGGAATAAGGTTAGGGACTGTCCCTATATAAGCAGTCGTCACAGAACTTCAAAATTAGGTGTGGACACAGCACCCTATGGACATAATGATACTTCCAGATAGTTAGAGACACACCCTCTTTTCTTTTGTGCGTCTCAATTATAAATACACATATCAGCCGAGCAAGCGTCCAACCGATCCAGCTTTATCCAATGTTGTATTATCAACACATTTTGTATAAAACTGTTTTTGTTCACAATAGCAACTTAAGAATACCGTTACTTTGGACATGTATCATCAGAAAACGCTACCTTGACCTCGTTATAAGCTTATCCTATAGGGGGTCTGGTTCCTTTAGCATCCCTTATGGTGAATAATTCCTTGTTCAGTCTAATAAGAAGGTCGAGATGCTACTTTCGAAAATAAGGCGTTTAGACTACGTTACATGGACAGGTATAGACTTACTTGGTAGTGTCGAAAAAGGATTCGACGGTCGGGGCGTTTGTCTTTATTTATGAAATAGGGATCAGTTTTAACATCATGTAGTTAAAAGAGTATCCCATAATGCTTTAGGTCCGGGATACAGGTTTGTACGAGAGCTTCACTGGCCCTGTAACTGTAACACACATGCTGGGAGCACTGACAGAGGTTCATCGCGTTTGTAGTTTAGTTTAGCACCGCTGGTACCTTGGACAAACGACCACAACCAGCACAACTTTATTCTATGACTTTGTATGGCAGACAGGTTTAGAGGAGATTTCACGATACTGTAGAGTGTACTGGTGCAGGTTTGGTTCAGGTAATTGTGACAAAGGATTGCCACATGGTACTTGCATGGTTTTTATCCTTGCTAACCTCACCTCTCCAACATCCTCTGTGGTTTTTGTCCTTGTTTATTGTTACAAATGTAACCTCTCCTCTCATGTACCTCCCGTGTTTTTTGTCCTTGTTACAAACATAACCTCTCCTCTCGTATACCCCATGTGTTTTTTTTTTGTCCTCGTTACATAGGCAGCCTCTCCTCTCGCGTACCTTCTTTGGAACTGGTCCTTATTACAACGTTACCACAACCTATCGTGTATCTCAATTTAACTCTGTTCACGTCTTGTACATCTTATTGTAAAAGCGTACACATTTGGTATATATATCCCAGTAGCACGATTCACCTCTGGTATACGTCCTTGTAACACGGTTTATATCCCGTGTTTGACTACACTTGCGTTGAACTTTTTCACCAATAGGAAGCCTTCATCCCTTCTTTCATCTGGTACTGGGAATACAGCAAATAGAGAGCTGTAAACATTAAATTCGGACTACATTTTCGTGGAAGGGACAAGTGTTTGAAGGCAGATCTGCTTTGATATGATACAGTATGCAGACACTCATCTTACATTTGTACAAATTTAGCTGAGTGACAATCTATATAATAAAACCGATGCCTGTAAGAATATATATTTACATGTATCCAGTCACTTAACCCGCCAGCACTGAAGATAATATGCAATGTCAAGATGAAATGACCCGTATTCAAGTTGGTATCGTCAGTGTAGATATACTAGCAACTAGGATGTATCACATAGTCCGTCGGCCGCCAAAAATTACGGCCACTTGTAGGAAAAAAAGCCACGATCTTTGACAGCCGGACACGTGGATGTACAGTGGAAGATATAACACACACAGAGCTTCAATACATAGGCTGAATATTTAACCGATTTTTAAACCACGTGTCATCGTTATAAGTTCTCAACTTGAAAATAGTCACCATTTGCTCAATGGCAAGTTTTGGCAGCCGATTGCGAGCGGGAAAAGTAGCGAATATCTGGACCCTCTTCTTAATATAAAACAATAGTTACACAGTCCGCTTTAACATTGCTATATCTCGTGTAAAAATAGGGGTGGCCAACTAAACCTTGTCCACCGGGGGATATGTCATGGACACGGCTCAGGCTGGACTAGAGTCGATATCAACTTCTAAGAAAACTTGGTATTTGAGTTACTGGAAAAAAGTAACGCTTCTTTCTCTTTCGCTTTTGGTAATGATGATACGACTTGCTCTTCATGTATTGTCGACATGGCACCACTTAATGTTTACGTACTGCGAATAAGGTGCTACTCGCTGTTTATGTGTTGTCGACATGGCACCACTTAATGTTTACGCATTGTGAACATGGTGCCACTCGCTGTTTATGTATTGTCGAAATGGCACCGCTTAATGTTTACGCATTGTGAACATGGTGCCACTCGCTGTTTATGTATTGTCGACATGCATCACTTAATGTTTACGCATTGTGACCCTGGTGCCACTTGCTTTTTATGTATTGCCGACATGGCACCACTTAATGTTTACGTATTGTGACCCTGGTGCCACTTGCTGTTTATGTATTGCCGACATGGCACCACTTAAGGTTTACGTATCGTGAATATGGTGCCACTCGCTGTTTATGTATTGTCGACATGGCACCACTTAATGTTTACGTATCGTGAGCATGGTGCCACTCGCTGTTTATGTATTGTAGACATGGCACCATTTAATGTTTACGCATTGCGAACTTGGTGCTACTCGCTGATTATAGTTTCGAGGAAATATTCCATACCGTAGACACACAACTCGTTTTTGGTGGTTTGAAAATGGTACGCTTTTCTGTTAATGGTGTTACGAAAAACTTGCTTACGTGTTGTGAATAATGTACCATTTCATTCTACGATCTTATGAATGAAAGTTCTCAATGTTTACATGTTATAGGGTTGTCACCATATGAGACATGTGGTACAAATACATGACTGTGTCCCAGCGGCCTATTCACTGATCACCAGCTCTGACCATTTGATAATAAGAATAGTCAATGGGAGAAACTCCGCTGTCAGCAGTACTCTAAAACATGACCACCTTTAACTTCTTAGGTTCGCTCTGAAGAACAAAGTAGAGACACACGAGAACTTCGTGGGGGGAAAGGTTGTCATAACACTGACCTCATGCCAGCCTTGTACCCACCAGGCTACGGTTGTCTTTCAGAGTGTCTCCTAAATCGATGGATCGATGTTACATTTTTGTTACACAAGACTCATCCGAATCACACCTGAGCTTCACACAAGTTGATGTACAAGTCGCTGTCGTAAGACACAGTCGCTGTGGATTCCTTCTCCTGACTCGGCGGATCAAACAGTTCTACTTTCACCACTTTCTCCTTACGATCGTTCAGGTGTTTCTCTTGTCTGTTGTTTTTGTCCGACGATGATGAATTCTCAGAGATCAGGTGACACGGGTCCATGCCACTGCTGCTGTTACTCAAATCTTTATCTTCTTGGTCCTTTCGCCCCATCAAATAGTCCGCAACCTTGTCTAGCGTCGAGACATGGGGTACCTCTTTCAAATCGCACTGGCCCATTTCTCTTTCCTCCGAGATTTTGGACAGGACGCTCTGTTTTTGCTTCTCCTTATGAGTGAGATAACACTGAAGCTGCATGTTGTTGGCGTCGCGGACCGGCGGTTTCCTCAGCTGAATCGGTGAGATAACGTATTGGGCGTTGTTGAGCGGTTTAGAGATAACGCCATCGGCGGTGATGTCCAAAAGGGCGGCAGCCTCGGCAATTTGCTGGTCACAGGTACACGTGTGTTTCTGCAAGACGTCGGCGTTAGAGTGATGTGTCTCAGCGAAGGACATGACGAAAAACAAAAGACCGCCAGTCACCGTGCAAATGCCAGCGAATATGTAACCCTTGCCCGTTGTAGGGGAGGGCGGAGTGCGGATGTCGTTGAGGTACACTGAAAATGAATACAGAATAATGCGAAATGTTGTCAATCGAAAACGCTGTCATACAGAGATAGAATTCCTTTAATTGTACTGCACACCGTCTGGAAGATTTATTCAACATCACATCATCATTATTATTTTCCTTTTTGGCCCCTTTTTTTTACAAATTAATAATTATTGAATAAAACTAATCAAAGCCTACATCACAACGCAAGAAAAGTGGTTAGACATATTCACCAAACTATTTACCAAAAATACAAATATTGTATGTCAGATAACATCTAATTATTTATATATGCACTTGATACAAGTGTTTACTGAAAATTTTTAATTTTTGTCAGTTTTAAAAAGCAAATCCTCGAAAATTTCAAAGCATCATCCTATGATACATTGTTTGGTTTGCACGATCTGGCTCGCATGTGTATGTACACAATATCGTATCATGAAGATAAAAACAATAACAGGATGAAGTACCACTCGTCACAATTATAATCTCTTCTCTTGGAAAAAATGATGCGTATTAAAAGCCTTACCAGCGATGGGTGTGCCAACAAGAATGGACAAACACTGTGCGGCGCAGATAAAACCCCAGGCTCTTTCCATGATCTTAGTCTTCACCAGTTCGTACGTGTACATCTTCAGGCTGAAACAGTAGCCACCGTAACAAATGCCGAACACCCACGCGAACAAGGCGAATGCATTGTAGTCGTGCGCCATTGTGAGAAGTAGGCAGAGGACGCCGCAGCTCAAGGAGGCCGACTGGCAGAGGTAGCGGCGGGAGATGATACACTTGTTGTTGTTGCGGATGATGATGTAGCCGTGGGTGCAGCAGCCGATCATAAGGCCTATCCCCATGTACACGTTCAGAAGTATCAGAGCGTCGTTGTTGGCGAAGTCGTAGTTGATCTGGCGATTGTGGGAAGCTGGCTCACTTGATGTCGTTTTGTCCCAAGCTGTGTGTGTCTGAAGAAAAACGATAACCGAGTTTAATGCCAACCAAGTATAATAAAAAAAAACAAGAAATTTTAAAGAAAAAGCATGGCATTACTCAATGCTTGGTTGGTTATCATCTGTAAAACCTTTATAAATGCCAAAATATGAAATGCAAAATTCCCTGATCTTAGGTAGGTGATGACAAATATGTTTGTCTTCCTGTAGAAACGCCCTGGATTTGGTTCTCTTGGTAAAGCTTTTGTCAAATGTGGACCCTCACCAATTAAGCTTTTGTCAAAGTTGTAACGCCAATAAAACCGCGAACTTTGTCAATAAATTCAAAGCAGAGGGAACAGTATGACAAGTGGAACTGGTCAGTACAATACCTACCAGCAGAATGACCGGGACGTGAATTCCTAGGGCTATTAATGACGTTATCACCATCAGCATTTGAACGGAGCGCATGCGCAGAGCGCTAAAGTCGAAGTATGGCGGTTTGTCAGCGTTTCTATCTCGACGTGTTCTCTTCTGGCTCTTGATGTGCAGAATGACTTTCCTCCGGGGGTGATAGAGAGATGCTGGACGATACAAAGACCCGGCCAGGATGGTCAACACTAGCAAACGGCCACACACTGTAAGCCATGCATCCAGCTTAGGGTCCTGCAAAACAACACATGCGTACTGAAGTAGCATACTACTATCGCCGGATAGAATCTAGCCCTCGCTGCTTTGGATGCGACTTTTAGGCAGGAGGTTTGTCAGCTACCTGGCGAAGGACGGTTTATTTTCCTTCAAGGACGCTCAGTTTCCTCCATCCATAAACCAAACTGCAGTCAAATAAATAAATGTAAATGTACACTTTTATTTTGTTAGTTTCAGGGCATCAACTACCACTAATAATTTGCATTTTATTGTATTGTGATTTTCTGTAAAAGAACTTACATACTGAGTGAAAAATAAGTAGCACACAAAAATGTAGACTAATCTTCGCTTCATTAAGGATATCGTTTACTGTATATTGTATCAAAGATATACTTACTTGTAGAGTTTGGAGAAAAGCACAGACATGACGGCCGCGCCTAACCCCGTGCCAGACAGGACGATGACTTCCGCCAGCTCTCGCCTCTCCTTGAAATAGCGACCGATCATCATGTTAGCCGTAGACACGGTGATGCCTGTGCCCAGGGAAAAGACAACCCCATGGCTGATGAACAGCTGCTCCACCTGGGTGGAGAACGCGAGAAAAAGGCACCCGAGGGAGGAGATGAGCCCGCCGATGACGGCGTACAAGCGAGGGCTCTTCCGCCGGCAGATCGTTGTGATGACGGGTGAGAGTAGGAGGGTGACGCTGAGACCCAAGCTACCCAGCCAAACTGAAACAAAACAATCACAGGCATTACTGGTGTGTATAGGCTACCGAGCTAAATTGAAACAAAACAATCACAGACATTACTGGTGTGTATGGGCTGTCGAGCCAAACTGAAACAAAACAACCACAGCCATTACTGGTGTATATACGCTCAGCTAAACTGAAACAAAACAACCACAGGCATTACTGGTGTATATACGCTCAAATAAACTGAAACAAAAAAATAACAGACATTTCTGGTGTGTATATAGGCTGTCGAGACAAACTGAAACAAAACAACCACAGACATTACTGGTGTATATACGCTCAGCCAAACTGAAACAAAACAACCACAGACATTACTGGTGTATATACGCTCAGCCAAACTGAAACAAAACAGCCACAGACATTACTGGTGTATATAAGCTCAGCGAAACTGAAACCAAACAACCGCAAGCATTACTGGTGGATATAGAGCATAACGTGATAATTAACAAGGTATGGTCTTTATTTTCACTACAGCTACCAACGACAGCTAGCCAAATTTCGTCATCCGCCATTTTCAATAAAAAAGATGAAGTCGTGGATCGCTTGAATTGAAATCAACAAGATGTACACCATTAAAAGTGCGACTTACAACTTGTTTGGAAGCCTTAACATTAATTTTTACTTTAAAAACATGAATTCATAATAACGGGAAGCTGGTTTTCGTTGTGCACAACGTCCGGGTTTCATGTTAGTGAATAAAACGCTTCAGAGCGGTTAATGTGGCAACCGCATGAGCTGTGAACATGGACCAACTGATTGGTGTTTTACGCCGTACTCAAGAATATTTCACTTATACGACGGCGGGTAGCATTATGATAAAAAGGAAACCAGGCAGAGCACGAGGGAAACACACGACCATCCGCAGGTTATTGGAAGACGTTCTGACGTACGGTCGGAGAGGAAGCCAGAATCAGCTGGACTTGAACTCACAGCGACCGCATTGGTGTTACTTTAGTAGAACAGAAATTATGAAAAAGAAACTGTGGTAAGTGGTTTGTAGATGGAGTACGTGAAAGGCAAGCACAAAAGTTAGAGAGAGAGAGAGAGAGAGAGAAAAAGAGAATGTCTTTTAAATGTAAACAGACATTCGAACAAAAATACCTGTACAAATACCACCTTAAACTGTCTTAAAATAAACCCAACTGGCGTTAGTTTGAGACAAATTCACCCATATTTTCGCAAACCCACTTATTATCATCGAAACACTTAATAGACACGCGGCCAAATTGAGAAGGGCAGTCAGTCTGATTTAAGAACGTCAGCTAAAACTGTAGCCGATTTACGTAAATGCTCTACGCAAGTCAGGTTATCCGAGACCGCAATTTGGCCCCGCTCTGACGTCACGCCAAAGCTTGTCGATGCTTGTCCCATTAAGTCAATTGAAAGTCAACTGTATCGAAATAGTTATAGTGAGGATTGTGTATCGAGGTAATGGGACGTCGGGCAATGCTGGAAACGAGTTTAGCAAGCCATCAACACAGGGCATCTTAAGGCACTTAGGGAATACAGATGAAATGGGGCCAAAGAATGTAGGGGACATGGCATGTGTAAAAGGTCATAGGCAAATCAGTCCGCAAGGGTCTTTTTTATAAAAGTGAATGGAACAAAATGGCTGTTGATGTAACTTTTAGAAACCATGTTTGTTTGATAATTATAGAGATTTTGTACAGACAAGTTATTGTACCCCTAAAGCAGCTATACCATAATCATTGTTTGCACAATTGATTGGCCGGTTGAATTGATTGGTGTTTGACGCCGCACTCAAATATATTTCACTTATGACACCACAGTGGTGTTTCCAGTCTGATAAGTGCATTGTGGAAGCAGTGCCAGGAAGTCATCACTGGTCTTTGATGAACTTTCTTCCTCATGTCACGGATGGATCCCCCTTCCTCACCCCACCCCCACATGTTACGCATGGATCCCCGCTCCCTCACCCCACCCTCACATGTTACGGATGGATGCCCGCTGCCTCACCCCACCCCCACATGTTACGGATGGATCTCCGCTCCCTCACCCACCCCCACATGTTACGGGTGGATCCCAGTTCCCTCACCCGACCCCCACGATACGGATGGATCCCCGCTCCCTCACCCCACCTCAACATGTTACGGATGGATCCCAGTTCCATTCCCGCCCCTCTTGTAAAGCGAGTTCAATGTGTTGTGGTGGAAGGCAAATCTTCTGCATTAAATTTTTACCTAATACCAGTTACACTTTCATGCGAACCCAGGCGACTGCTTATTGTAACGGGGCAATTCCAGTTGGGAACTGTATCTTAAAATCTCCCTAATGAAAGATGGAAATGAAGAATTCATGATTTTGTGGACACACAGTGACTAACGTCCTAAAATGGCAACGGATGACCTTTGGTTTAACACAACAATGAGACTTAGTTAATTCAACCTTGCGCTACTTCATACCTTTTGTTTCGGAGTTGGAAGTTATTATTGACAAACGTAGATGTAGGGCCTACTCAAGAGAGAACACTGTTTGTGAGTACGCTGTCGCTATCAGTTTGCCCAGCTCATGCTGGCTTCCTATCTGGCCGTATATGGAAGGTCTGTCAACAACCTGCAGATGGCTGCGGATTCCCCCCTAGCTCTGCCCGGTTTCCTTCCACCATAATGCTGGCCGCCGTCGTGTAAGTGAAATATTCCTGAGTACGGCGTAAAACACCGATCAAAATAATAACTATTTGGGTCCCATAATCTGTTACATCCAAACTTGCAAACTTTAGTTACTTCTAAAGTTACCATTTAATTTGCATACATTAACTAATGTATAGGGTCGTAATAGGTAGCAGATGGGGGAATCAAACCAAGTTCAGACACAACGTACTTATTACCGTCTCCGTCCTTCTAGAAAACGCTCTCTGCATTGGTCAGAAAAGGTAACTCATATATGGCAAGAAAAAACAACACAAAAAACTTTTTAAAAAGGGCAACGCAATGAGAAACCATAGAGCCCTCAATTTTTTTTTGATGGGTGCCTTTTCCAAGACATCAGCCATCTGCAACGTTCCAAGAACTTCTGAGTGAATTGAGGAATACCTTGTTTACAAGTCTGTCCAGCCTAGAGGCACCGCCGCGTACGTCACACAAGGGGAAAGCCCTCCGGTATAATGCATGGTTACCATGAATCCAGCACTTAGATGTAATCCAGCCTGAACTGGGGTAATTTCCTCGAAACTCATCGCTTCTTTTTAATCCGAGAGCCAATTAAGTCCAGAGCTCTCAGAACAAATGTTCCTCAACCTGTGATATATGCCGTCTGTACAAACGCACCATAGTGTTGTGTTGAAGGCTATCATATTGCACAGACATCAAGTGACTTGGTGTCTCACGTCTCGTTCAATAAATGGCGTACAAGTTGGGTTTACCTATGAGTGGGGGAATGTATCATTCACAGCCGAATTGTGAAAATAAGTAATCTGAAGTTATACTATTGCGTAATGACTACTACACTCATCTACAGCTTGCCAGGGGTCTGGGGTTCAAATCCCGGGCACTGCTATAAGGGTATTAAGGAGTGGTCTTTATAAAGCTTGATCTTTCTCATTAACTAGACATCCGCCGTCGCTGGATTTAAAGGGCACTACAGGCCCTCCACAAGGTACGACTTTCCTGGACTTGCATTTGTACAAAGACAACAGGGTTTCCAGTCAAGTCGATTATATGACAGGGGGGATAGTTTCAGTTTTGACGTTCTGAATTGTCCTTACTTCAATAGTACTCACCAGCGCGCTGTTTGTGTGTTCAAGTCCAGCTCATGCTGGCTTCCTCTCCGGCCGTACATGTGAAGGTGTGCCAGCAGCCTGCGGATGGTCGTGGGTTTCCCCCGGGCTCTGCGCGGTTCCCTCCCACCATAATGCTGGCCGCCGTCGCATAAGTGAAATATTCTTGAGTAGGGCGTAAAACACCAATCAAATAAATAAATAAATAAACACTTGGATAGTAATATACCGAAGAGTGTTGCATATGACATGAGCATGTGAGCATATCCGGCCTTGTAGTAATTGTTATGTGTTGTGTGATTTCAGTCCGTCAGTCATTCACAAGTTACTAATGTACAAACAAGTGTGTCAAAGAAGTCAAAAGCAAAGCCATGTATTTCTACAAACAGTGACATGTCCAATTATTTTTACAAACAGTATCATGTCCAAGTATTTCTACAAACACTGTCATGTCCATGTATTTCTACAAACAGTGACATGTCCATGTATTTTTACAAACAGTGTCATATCCATGTATTTTTACAAACTGTGTCATGTCCATGTATTTCTACGAACAGTGTCATGTCCATGTATTTTTACAAACAGTGTCATATCCATGTATTTTTACAAACAGTGGCATGTCCAAGTATTTCTACAAACAGTATTATGTCCAATTATTTCTACAAACAGTATTACGTCCAAGTATTTTTACAAACAGATTCATGTCCAAGTATTTCTACAAACAGCATCATGTACAAGTGTTTCTACAAACAGTATCCTGTCCAAGTTTTTCTTCAGAGTAAGATCCGCGCGTTTCTACAAACAGTGTCATGTTCATGTGTTTCTACAAATAGTCTCATGTCCATGTATTGCTACAAATAGTATCCTGTCCAAGTTTTTCTTCAGAGTCAGATCCGCGCGTTTCTACCAACAGTGTCATGTCCACGTGTTTCTACAAATAGTCTAATGTCCATGTATATCTACTATGTCATGTCCCTGTATTAGAAATACAGGGACATGTTCCTGCCCATTTATTTCTACAAACAGTGTCATGCCCATGTATATCTACAATCTCATGTCCATGTGTTTCTACGAACACTGTCATGTCCATGTATTTCTACAAACAGTGTCATGTCCATGTATTTCTACAAACAGTGTCATGTCCAAGTATTTCTACAAACAGTGTCATGTCCATTTATTTCTACAGTGTCATGTCCATGCATTTTTACAAACAGTGTCATATCCATGTATTTTTACAAACAGTGTCATGTCCATGTATTTCTACAAACAGTGTCATGTTCATGTATTTTTACAAACAGTGTCATGTTCATGTATTTTTACAAACAGTATTATGTCCATGTCCAACTAGACTTAGAGGGTAAGTGAACAATTGTATGTTCTTTAACCATGATTTCTCGAAACACGTTGTGCATCTTATTGTACCAGCATCGCTGTGTTCCTGAACAACTGCTACAAGCAAGGTCATGTCACAAACTGCTCTGTATTGAAACAGAAGCCAAACACCGACAGTGAAGACACGATTTGGAAGCCTTGAAACAACATGCAGTTCTACTTTTTTTATTTATTTATTTGGTTTTATACACCGTACTCTTCAATATTTCACGCATACGACGGTGGCCATCATTCTGGTGGGAGTTGCTAGGAAATTAACCCAGAATGGGGACAAGAAACGAAGTCATCATATTTATCTGAGTTCAACTCTTTCCCAGAAAATAAAAAATATTGTGGTTGTTGTCTCCAATAAGTGTTCTGTTAATGTGACATCTGCGTTCTAACCACTGATTGGCTGAATGCTTTTTTATTTGAGACTGAGCTTGGTCAGTTTATTGATTGGTGGAATGCTCTTTTTAGAGACGTGGTTTGTCAGACCATTGGTTGATTGAAAGTTCTTTTTGGAAATGTGCTTTGCCAGTCAGTTTGTCCATTGCAAGGCAGTACAGCAAAGTCATCAAAATAACTTCTATGGCAGCGCCGGTCCAGTGTGGCGTAGCAAATGACGAAAACTCTCTGTAGTAGTCTACCGCTACTGGCTGCCAGGAATTCTGGTTAGGTAGTCATTTGTCATCTTTGCTCTTTGAGGAAACTCATCTGGGGACCGATCTAGAATAGGTAATGGCTTGTCGTACCATGCAATCATGGTAAATCTTTGCTAACTGCAATTTGTTGCTAGTTTAGTTTTTACTTTCTCAGAGTTTTATATTTATACATCATTTTGGTTACTTGCAACAAAAACACCAGAGACCTATATTCACAAGAGGTGTATATTCCCACTGAGACGGCCACGTCTCCACCTATCTCCTTATACACAGAGCCTACATATCCCAAGTTTGGATTCAAATTCGTTCACTCAAGTAACTCATCTTTTCAGTAAACTTCATTGCCTGTGCGATGCCTAAAGGACTATGATCTTTCCGACATCGTTCAGTGGACAGAGCTGGGGATATTAAGAGGCAGGTTAAGTGTCTCCGCCCTGTTATATTACGTCCTTCACCTCACAGCTACTTCCTGGTTGATTCTACAGACGGGGTTGAAGGTATTGATGTAAGTCATACAGTTCAACCGCACATCTGTGGTCTGTTCTATATTTACGCACACAATATCGGTTTACCTGGTAAAACCGTGCTTATAACGAAGACGAACTTTTCAACTCCGGTTTAAAAGGCGTCGTTAATCAAATACGTCCATTTCGTATTAAATCGGGATACGGTAGTATATTTATAAGACTGAGTTTGACAACTGATTTGGATATAGTGTTTGGACTTTACACTGAAAACTGTTGCTCCTTTATTTGCGGCAAGCCTTACTTCATGAACTGGTGGCTGCTTCCCTTTCGAACGAGACAAGTTTCATTTGACTCTCTGATGACTGATTCTGTTTCGTTTGGAACAAATGCTATTCCATACATACAGTTTTGTATGAGGAAGGTGTTAATGGCTATGTGGTGGAAATGAGCATTGAAAATGTGTATCGATTTTGATTGGTTTACGAATGGCAAGCAATTGCTAGGTTTGGCAATAAAACCCAATGCCAGCTGTCTCCCTATGAAATGGAAACAAATATGAAACGCTCTAAAAATTAGACCTATATAGATTACAATTAATGTCCGCTAAATAACCAAATTAATCTTTGGCCACTTTGCCCAGAGACCATTTGCCTTAGTCAGCACCAGATAAACACCTGCACAGGTAGAACAAATATTAATTACCTTAGAAGTTTCTTCTAGAATAACAGCATTATGTTTCTTTAGCTTTCTTATAAGACACCATAATACTGGTTATGCAGTTCTTATTTCCTTAAGCTATTATTCTATATTGTATTCTGTATATTATAATAGACCATTAATTTGCTTTATTTTAGCAAACATATCTTCGTTTTTCGTTTTATTGAGATATCCAAGGTCGCGATTTTGTTCATCAATATGCAGGTAATGTAAGGCGCTACGCATTTCCATTTTAGGTAAACACATCCATTGTCTCTTTTATAAGACATTATATATTACTGTATAGTTTCTAATTTGATTAAAATTTTTTTTTATCAAGGAGGGATATTTTTAGTTATTTTACATCTAAATTGACGAATTGTATGGTCCTAGAGAGAAATCTGGTAAAAGAAACGCCAATACCTGGTTACAGTTATAATTCTACATTTCCAAGGGTTCTCTTTCATATATGTGCTTCGCCTTCTAAATTGCGTCATAACCCATTTATATCTTAATAATTAATAGTGAGGTAGTCCATGTTATTACCAGGTGAAATCTGGGTTTGTGTGCTAGTTTTAAAGAAAAATTATGCAACTTCATTCTCCTACAAACCGGTTTGATCACGGCAATGTATGATACACAATCATGAAACATATCTCCACCCATCTTTTACTTTACTTATCAGAAATATGTACAAAGATATAACATCAAAGAAGAAAACAAAATTAAAAAAAAAATGAAATTAAGAAGAAGAAAGAAAAAAATGTATAAAAATAATAGCTCTGGATTCAAATTTCTGCAAACCTATTTTTCTGTTTGTTCGTATTTTTTCAGTGATGGTTTGGTTGTTTATCTGAAATGATCCACCCATTTATTCCAGGGAGCAAGAGTTATTTTCTGACGCGGACGAAACCCATAATCGAGGGTTTTATATGTGTTTTCACGCACTTCGGTGCAACAAGGTACTTACCACCTGCAAATAGCCACAGTTACACAAAAGGCGATGGCATATGGAAATATCAAGGCTATTTTGACGAGCACTTTGACGTCATTAATGATAACAACAATGGAAAAAAACCAACGACTGTCCGCCCAGGTCATTATTATACTCTCAGTGACGTAATAGCTCCACAAACATCGCTTGTTGGAAAGTTTGAAAGCCGGTGCCACAATGTCAGAGCACAGTTGATAATGAATCAGGATGACCATACGAATCATTTAAGGATAAAGGAAGTAAGCAAGGAAAAGTCGTAGGAAGTGGGTCCACCAAGTTGTGATCTTCTTTCTGAAAGCGTTATATGCGATCGTTTCTTTCTTACATATGCCAAGCAAATTCCACAAAAACGATATCTGACGTTTGTAGTGCTGAAAAGGGTCGGGCATATCACAACTAAAGGTTGAAAGGAATTCATTAAATCGTATACTAATACGATGTTCGAACATGTTTAGAACGTTTTATATCGTAAAGAATCATCGAATGTTTCACTTTTCCCATGTAAGATCAAGATGGAAAGAATTTGTCTTCACGGCAATTTTCGGGTCTAAATTTAGGCGTTCAAATATTCTTCATTTTGAGACATGTTTCCCATTTTGACTGAAGGTATGACTTTTTTTCCACAATCGCGCTACAGGAGTATAACTTGTATCCTTTCATACTCTAGACTCATGAAAACACTTATAAAACTATTTTCACCCCATCCATTATATGTATGCTTGGGGTTTAACTTCACCCCAACCAATCAACATGCAATCCCACAATATATATGCCTTTTATGAATGCGATGTATTTGCACCAAAAGAGCAATTATTCGTTAACGCAAACTTTCGGTGACACCAGGGACCAAGAGACACCGACATATATTGGTTGTTCTCGGCGACATGAAGGGTGTTTAAGTGTGTGACCTTTGTGAAGAAATCTTTTAATTTTAGCAAAACCGGTGGATGAAAATAGAACGGAGAACAGCGCTAATCTTTTCCATTACATGCTATAGACTTTACCATATCGATTGATTCCAGGATTCACGGTTTAGGCTTTATACTGAAACCTGTCTGCTACCGAGAGTCTTTGGTTTGTAAACCAAGGTATCAGACTACTCGATGTCAAATTTTCTAAAAGTTAAGGTGAAGTGTGCAAATGATCCGACATTTCTACAAGGATCACTTTTGTTTTTCGCAGTTTTATTCAAAACGCATGACAAAATAATCAAGATGGTTATAGGTCTAAAACTTGACGGCATCACGAGTATACAGAAGGTGGATCACTCTCAAAACATTCCATACAGTTCTCACTTAAAACAATAAGTAGGCTATAGACTATGCAATAGTTCGGAAGTTTTATTTTTATATATTCTTATACCAGCAATCAACCGATATTGACGTTTCAGGTCATACGAGTTTATTTAGAGAGGTTTTATTCCTGCACTGGGGCAGGCATACCGCTTCCCGCTCAATGTCAATTCGGGTACAAGCTGAACTGATCATTGTTATCTAGCAATGCATGTGTAATACGTCAATAATCTGCTCATAAAACGTCATCAGAATAAGTCATGAATAATAAACTACATAAGTGTGGCCCAAATTACTTTAGACGTGAAACGTTCCCCAACATTAGTTAGGGATATGACGTCCGCAAATATCCAGTTGTTTACGTTTTTGGCACTATATACCGAAATGATGTTATGACTTCAACGCCACGGATACATTATATGACGTGGTCAGCTATAGAATCGTATATAATGACTGCTGGTGACCAATTCAGGCATCAGCTGAGTGTATGCAAGGCGTGGGGTGTAAATGGTCCTTCTCTGTCTTCCCATAGGCTTGCCAGTCTTACCCTGGACTATCCCCTAACAACGCCACAGATTTAGCGACAATTAGCTGGAACTGCACATGTATCTATCACTACTTAACCAGGTGACTCGAACAAATGTCAAGGTCGAAGCTGTATAGCCACACATATGAACCAAATCCAGGACGCTGTCTTAAAATAAGACGCTGACGAAAACCATGGCAACTTATAAAATGGTACCGAACATGTACAAATCATAAGTTACTGCATGTGGCTCCATTGGATGACTGTATATGGGGACAACGGGCCTGCATATATGAGTTATAGCTGTAAACTAGATCGTTAGAGCCTAGGCCTGTATGATCACAGACCCAAAGTGGATGCTAAGACGAACGATTCAATCCGTCATCACCTGATCAGTGTCGTTCAAAAGAAGACCTAAAGCAACTGAATAGACTTTAACCATTTCCATCCGTTTAAACATCCATTTTTTTCTATACCTTAGTTTATCCAAGTGTTTCTCTTAAAGCCGAGTTAAAGCTTCATGGTTTGTGGCGCTGTCAAATCGTCGAATTCGGATAGCTAAATGAAAGTGATTTGTGGCGCTGTCAAATCGTCGAATTCGCATAGCTAAATGAAAGTGATATGTCGCGCTGTCAAATCGTCGAATTCGGATAGCTAAATGAAAGTGATTTGTCGCGCTGTCAAATCGTCGAATTCGGATAGCTAAATGAAAGTGATATGTCGCGCTGTCAAATCGTCGAATTCGAATAGCTAAATGAAAGTGATATGTCGCGCTGTCAAATCGTCGAATTCGGATAGCTAAATGAAAGTGATATGTCGCGCTGTCAAATCGTCGAATTCGGACAGCTAAATGAAAATAGGGCAAGCTGTGGTCCAAGGTCTATTAATGTCGGTTTAACACGAAGAGAGTTAACTGTTTTGTACGCCTTCCTCAGGACACAATGGCAAAAATTGATCACTCTGAACAGTCAACTACATAAACATGTTTCCATGAATATGTTTATCATTTATGCTAAACGCAAACAGAAGACGTATGAGGATTATCAGTTGTAATTATAAAGGCTACAGCACAGAGTGTAAAACCAGAGTAGCGACGATAGTGTGGTAATTGGCAAACAATCACACGTAACCCGTGAAATCTGGCCTCTTGTCAATTTACCTCGGTTTGGATTTTGATCACGCGGAATTAGACACAATTATAAACCAGAGTTCTTCATAAACTTTCTTAATTTGACCCAGCTCTTGATTTAACGAGTCATCGTGTGGATGAACTCTTGTTACACTCTTAAAACGCAAATGTTCAAATGACAACATTTTCCAAATATTAACATAATATATTACATACATACTTAATTTGAGTGTCAACATATGCCCTGTGACGACTGTAGCGCATCCAAGCTGTAAAATAGTGTTAGATTACAAGAAATTTGTAAAATTTATAATGGAAAACGCATCATAATGGTACTGGTGCGAAGAATAATCCCTAAAAATGTAAATTTGACAGTGCTACAAATTACATCATTTACACAAGGTTTTCAATGCTCAGGTAACGGCCCCGATAACTCAGTTGGTAGAACGTCCGCTTCAGGGGGCGGTAGTTCCAGGGTCTATCCTGGGTAGGGTCACACCTAAGACTTTCAAAGACGAACTTGTAACTTCCTCGCTTGGAGTTCAGCATGGAAGGGATAATGCGACGACTGGTTGACCAGTATCGGTATGACGGCCTGTTGGGGGCGCCTTACTTGCCTTCGGTAAGTCGTCTCACTGAAGCAGCACTAGATAAAAGAGCGGTGGAAATCCGTCCTGCAACAAGGAGGTACATTACATGCATTCTAAGGACTTCGTCCTCAGATGACTGAAAAAGTGTTAAGCACAATAAATCGGTTTTACTCCTTGTACTATAGTCTCTTATATTTTTAGTAGTATTAGTTCTAACACTTTAGAAGGTGGCAGTCTAACTTGATAAAAGATTTCCCTTCGTCACCATTGCTAAATTGCTGGATATTTATATCACATATAACTTTGGTTTAAGAGTGTAGTTGCGTATAATATCACCACTATACAATAAACCATTGCAAACGCGCAAGTACAATATACACTGGAAACAACTGCTAAAAACCTATTGTTTATGTAAAGTGCATAAACCAGAGTGGGAGTTGTGGTTTTCTAACTGTGCACTAGCCTATACGGTATATAGCTGATTACCGTTTACACAGTGCACCTGTGAAACACACTGTGCATTCCTTGACACGCACTCTACACACGTGACTCGCAATTTTTCTTTTACATTAAATACACTTTATAGCATATATATCCAAAGAGATTTTTGAAGAAACTAGAACTACGAAGCAGCATGTATATAGACTGTTAACCAAAAGTCATTTTTTCCAAAAAAGTTTCTCGCACACTCATTTTTTTCTGAAAACGTTTCTAAGTGCAATGACTCAAGTTTCAAGCAACCCTCAACAACAGTCATTGTTAATGTAAACAACTGAAATTGATGTATAAAGCTTCATGTCTATTTTTCTCGTCACGATATGACTGAAATACTGCTAAACTGGTGTAAAGCCATTATCATTCATTATTCTTTATTTTCAGGTCAACAGATGGCGGTGAAAGACAAAGGGAATCAATAACGCATATAAAGACGACGTACGAATTTAAGTGAGACATGGCAAATCACAGACTTAAACGAACATTTGGTCCTGGTTATTGCTAGTCAAAGTATATGGAAACATCATCTGTTTCGTGGAATACAAAGCCTTATTATAGATTCAGTAAACATTTCAACCAATTGTTTGGTGGCATACAAAAATCCTATAACAGATGAACATGGAAACCTTTCTATCTTCTCACGTGTGGTAGGAAGGTTTACGGGGATGTTATCACGATGACTTGACGCGTAAGTTCGAAGGATTCTAGGTATAGCGTGGATCATAGGTAAAGCGGTAAAACGTAATCATCAGAGGGTGCTGCACAGAATAACGGCTAATACCAGACCACCCGATTCAGAGCACGTGTTTGCGGTATAATCGTGGTGTGTGTGCTATGAGGAATGGATGCAACAATGTTAGAGCCATGGGAATTGTCCACATGAGATATAGGTTTTTTACATTGCTCACTGCACTCAGTACAGCAATCCATCCAGTAGTGTCGTTCAGTATTATTTCATATTTCCATTAGTTTCAAAATATCTTATTTGTAAGATCAATCGGGTGTTGTTTTTCATAACTGACGATTAAGAATAAGTAAACGTTTTTTTTTTTAATATTGCGGGGAAATCCTTTGCATCGAGAAAACGATTTCACCGCGAAGAAAATGATTTACTTCACAGTAGGGTGAATCTAAACACCACGAAGACAGTCATTTTACAACGGAATAATGTTTGAACCAGACTGACAATATTGTCTAAATAGCTGGCTGGAACACAACTGTTTTCACACTTCAGTCGGTTTTTAGTTGACTTTTTTTTATCATTCCACAAAAATTGTTGTCCTGCTAAGTAAAATGTTTGGTCCAGAAGAAATGTTTTGTTCTACAAAATTCTTTCTCTATGTTGCTGTTGTTGCCAAAGCTCATGTTACAGGTACAGAGAAAAGGGAAATAAAAAATAAGGAACCATAATGCCAATAGAGAAATTACATGGATGGACAGGAGGAAATTTTCTGTGGGTCACCGTATCCTGCTAATGTAAACTGATGATTGAGTCTGCGCACACGGCACATGGTGCGGTGAAACTAGTCCTCATCTGGTTTTAGTCGATGACTAACAGAGAAAAAAAGGTAAAGAGAAAAAAGCCTGATAATGACTCTTTTTGTAAGGGGCTACAAGCCACAGGTTCCAGAAACAGACGAATTGTTATGATTTATTTGTAACAGGGGTTGTTTGAAGAGGGGTTACGTTAGCTGGTCGGTGGGTATTTTGCACTACCGTGGTGGGTCATATCAAGGTTTTCCAGAAAAATTAGTTGAGGAAGAAGCACGTTTGTTTTTATGTTGTTTAATATTTCAAGGTGAGGTGTCAAAATTACTCCGTCCTGGTCGAGGGTCAAAATTACTCCCTCCTGGTGGGGTGTCAAAATTACTCTGTCTTGGGGGTCAAAATTACTTTGTCCAGGTCGGGGGTCAAAATTACTCTGCCAGGGTTGGGTGTTAAAATTACTCCACCCGAGTTGGGTGTCAAAATTACTCTGCGCAGGTGGGGTGTCAAAATTAGTCTGTTCCTGTGGGGTGTCAAAATTACTCTGCGTGGGTGGGGTGTCAAAATTAGTCTGTTCCTGTGTGGTGTCTAAATTACTCTGCGCGGGTGGGGTGTCAAAATTTACTGTTTCCGGATTGGGAGTGAAAATTACTGTATCCAGGTCAGATGTTGCCTGTCCTCTGTCCACTAGGGGTTCCATATACCCTAACTTCAATTAGTTGCTCCAGTAAGATGCAGTGATAGTGATTATGGAGTGTCGTGCCTGGTGTCGTCATTAATTGCCATCTGTTACGCAACAAGCGTAAGCCGGACCATAATAATGTTCAAACTGTCGTACAACCTGAAGCAACTCAGAATATGTTCTCTCCACCCAGGATAATACCCCGACCGTACATCCTCCTGTAGACACAGTCTTACAGCTAGGGTTAAAGAATTAGAAGTCGGTAATCTGTCTACCCGAATGACAAGGGAAGGGATGAGTTGGGGAGGGGGGGGGGCGAGGATACGGATGTCACACACCAGAGTTACGTCATGCTTCGTTCAGCACTCTCACAGCCAGATTACTTCGGATTAGGACCGTCGAGGAGTTGGCTTATCCCCGTCAGAAGAACAACTGAACATAACCAAAAGCTAGAAGAAAACTTCAGACGAAAACAAAAACTGGCTGAAGGGAAAAACGAGGATAATATTTGCTATACACACGGAGTCTTATTTATCGACAAACAACTTTTGTTTCTTCAAATCACGTACAGGCAATGACAAATCATACATAGAGGAGGACATTAGTGGCTTTGTTTATCATGAATATGCGCTCATCCGTTTCCAAAGAGAAGACGGTTGAAAAAAAAGACATTTGTTTTGCTGCATCCTAATTTTTATACGCCCTAATCTTACGAAGCGGTCGGATCATACGCTTTGTGTAACGTCCATGACAACATATTGTGAAGGTCACGACGGTATAAAGTGCGTCCTGAGTCAGCTTTATAAGACGGACCCCTTAAGTGTATGTAATCTCCTGATTCATATACCATGCTTATGTCAGTCACGATGCGCATACCAGCGTAATCTCCTGATGCATATACCATTCTGATGTCAGTCACGATGCGTATACCAGCGTAATCTCCGGATGTATCTACTATTCTTATGTCAGTTATGATGCCTACACCAGCGTAATACCATGATGCATATACCATTCGTATGTAAGTCATAATGCGTATACCAGCCTAATCTCCGGATGAATTAAAGTCAAATCTGGTTATTTTAAATAATGTTATTTATCAACAATGTTGCAAGATATAAACACATGTTATATACGACTGGCCTACGTGCTCCACGCTCCTATGTCTGGGTTCAGCTGTGCTTAAATCGTGACCTTGAATGACCTCTGCCTGGAATCTATTACACCATCAATTCAAACACTGCCGGCAAGTTTTTACAATGTAGTCAGTGAGCTTTGTTTGTTTGGAATAAAAGAAAACAAACGCTTAAAAGTACAGTGCAGTCACACAGGCCTTACAAAGGATCCATGTGACATCGAATTTTGTTTAGCCCACAAGCCAGGGATAAACATCACAGTTGGATGAGACGTGAAATCCGCTGACCGCTGGTTGCCTTGCTGTAGGCTATTTATAGTGCATGCCGACTCCAAAAATAGTCCATCCAAATGACATTTAATTAGACGTCGGTATCACGGTTACGTGAACCAAGATTCTCGATATGGCTAAAATCTGGTCGATTCGTGGGCTAAAAATGTATTCTGTGTGAGATATGGTGGTGACTGGCCCGAAAATAGAGACTTCAATGACACTAACAGATCGAGGCCACGAAACGGGTGTTTATTTGCCACGCTCTGGCGTACACGTAGTCTTCAATACTGCTTGGATAACAAATGAAACCCGGATCATGTCACACAGTATTCCACATACACTGACTGGAAAGCTTTATATATACCTCCTATGGTTCAAGTCAAATTGTATTAACCACCAGTACACAGATACCTACAGCAGTACTATCTACTGATTCATGCTTTTTTCACATAAATGTCTGCCCAACACCTATATATATCTTTACACGAGTACATCCTTTGCAGTTCAATGTTTACCATTGTCAAAAACCTCGTCTAGCTGACTACAGTTTAATTTCTGTCGACGTTTTCAAAGCGATCATGAATACTTTTAGATGTGGACACACTTTAAAGTTCTTTAAAGCTGACATCTGATGCATGCCACATCTGTTAAAGTGAATGACTCTGAAGAAGTATAGCCAAGGACAGACTTGAAAATTGCTGTTGAAGTCAGGTAAGTGACACATCTGTTAACGTAAAAGAATATGTAGACGTATAGCTAAGGATAAACGGATGACACGTTTTTGACCATATTAACGTGAAAAATGATGCAGACGCATGGCTGATGGCGGATTGAAAAGTTCTATTTTTTACGAGACTCTGGTTGATATGCCATGGATGTCACATCTGTTAACTTGAAAGAAGATAAACACATTTAGATTAGGATAAACTTCAGTTTTGTTAATAACACATGAATGTCACATTTATAAGCGTAAAAAATGACGAAACACCATAGCTTAGGATAGACTGACAAATTCCTTTTGATGTCACGTATATGAACCTAATACCAGAGTGAAGAACGCTGCAGACGAATTGATGGCGATAAACTGAACACTCCTGTCGATGATATCTTTACTTAATAACAAGAAAGAAGCTGATGTTCAGTTAAATGTGACAGATTATGTTCATGTCACGATGATGACAATATCATTAGCATAACCTTTACCGGAGAGATTATAAGAGTTGACAATAAAAAATCCCTTCATGTCACATTTGTTATCAAGAAAATGATGATACATGGCTTGGAACAGCCTTAATTAATGAACAGGTTCAGCCGAGGATACTACTTATGTTGATGTCACGTTTAATAACATGAAAATGACGAAGATTAATAACTGGCATATGCTGTGATATACCTCGTGTTGGAGATAAGTGTGTGCATTCCTTGCTCTTTCAAACATGATTTAAAACTGTGGACTGCTCCGCTTTGCATGAATCCGTGTTAATTTTATAATTTATATATTTGTTTTTAGCTCTTTGGTGGTTTGCGTTGATTCGCCATGGTTTTACTCTCTGTGCTACAGTCTTTTTATACTGAACGTTGTTTTGGGAATTCGCCTTGCGACTATTGACCTGGAACATGTACTCCGGTTGATGGCTGTTATATGAATATCTGTTTTGACGCCTAGATCCTTCTGACCTGAAATCGAGCAAATATCCGAAACCTGACCTTGGCCAGGTTTGAACCATACAGTGAACTGGCTTTAATCCATCGAGAAGGACAAGGGTGGTGCTTAAACACACGCTTTGTGCAGTGGTCCCGGGTCCGACAACATACCTTCTCTGATACGCCCGGGCCAACATTGCTTATAGGCACGGAGTTAGCAATGAAATATTGATTGGACCGTAGTTTATACACAGGGAGAGCATTTGTAGTTGAGCGTAGACAGTTTGGTTAGGCTGCACACATGTGAAACATTTCGTTACACAGCCTTGGTAAATGGCATTGGACGAGTGTTCTACATGCACTGTACACGACCTGACCTCCTAGCAGCCACCAAGGCATGCACCCCACCAAATCAAGGCAATCAGCGAGCAAAAATCACATTGCTATAAGGTATCCTGTCTTTACAATTCTGCGGAATGCTGTAAGTCCCTGGATTATTTGATATGCAGATCAGCTGATATGCAAAGAAAGCTAAGGCCGGGATGAATAACAATAAAGAGGGAATTCAATGCTGATGTGCGTATAACTGGTGTTGTAATTTACTCGATATTCATGCTCAATACAACCTCATATACTCTGACATCCCTCGATTATACCTGACACATCAGCTACTGCAAAATCAAGGTATTCAAATCTTAATTTCGATAAATAAGCAACAAGGAATGTGAAGCATGCTATTAGCGATAGATGATAGAATACAGCGCTTGATGTAGCTGAAGCACATGTACACACTAAACAATGCCTCTGGTAAGGTCACAGCTGCAGACGGTAAACGAGTGTATTTGAAAAAAGAGGTGTCTTACGGTGCTGGTTTAGAATCAGTCCCAATCAGATGTCCAATATCGCAAGAAGAATAACAATTCTTCATCAATGCTAATTTTGTCCAACATTTATTAAGTGTAGCCTATATGAGGATGGGAAAGCATGAAGAAAAATGGGATTTTTTGCACCAGAATAATTATTTGAAACAAATATTAAACACTAAAAGTTTCTGGAACAAAAGACATTTACGGCAAAATGCAGATAGTACACGGTATTGTTTGCTTTTGGAGTCTTTGATATTATCGATATTTCGCCATGGAGAGTATCCAGGCGATGAGAAGTGTTAAAGGGCGAAGTAGGCGATGCATGAACGCTGCTTTGTCCTCACACTTAACCGGTCATCAGCCGGCACTTAACACGGATCAGCGCATGATAGGATAACAGTGCAATACACTGAAACCATCCGGGGTGAATTATATATGCTATAGACACGTTACTACATCCACCGGGTTTACAGTCACTGCCCTTGAAACAAACTAGGTGTTATGGTTGTTTTGCAGCGGTTGTGTTTGGCTTAATGCATTGACAGCGGCTGTGTTTGGTTTAATGCATTGACAGCGGCTGTGTTTGGTTTAATGCGTTGACAGCGGCTGTGTTTGGTTTAATGCATTGACAGCGACTGTGTTTGGTTTAATGCATTAACAGCGGCTGTGTTTGGTTTAATGCATTGATACTGTTTGTGATACATCCTATATTTTTCTTTATTTTATATTCCTAACTCATGCACTCGGCGTCCCCCACCCAGTCATGAAGTGAACGACACCATTACTGTGTAACGTATAGAACGTCTTGTAATTTTTGCAGTCACAGGTCAGTGCAACTGCTTCGGACATTAACTCCCCACCAATTCAGGCATAGATTGCACAAAACAGAGCTGGAAATTACGTTAAAATTAACATGTTTATTTCAGACATGTTAGGGTATTTCTAAAAAAAGACCCATGTTTTAGTAAAGCATCTTGCATTAGAAGTATCTGGATTTGTGTAACAAGTGTATGATTTTAACAGGCCTTATGGTGTCTATCAAGTACCCATATGGGTTCAAATGGGCAAAAATAAGATGGAAAACTAACGGCATTTATACTATTTGGCAATAAGTTTTGCATCACGGATAGCGTGTCGTCTGATAAAAAAAACATTCATATATGTTTCTTGCCTGAAATAACTGCGATATTCTCAGCAGAACCTATTTTTGGATTATTGTTTTGTGATGTTTTCCAAAATATGCACGGGCTGATGGGCTCAAAAATGTTAGATATAACCTTGCAGCCCGGCCAGTTATATTGTATTTGTCTTTCGTTGAAAATGACCAAGTAAACGAGTGGGTTTATTCTTGGTTTCGATCTCTGATATGAAGCGAAATCTGACTGACGTGACTGACTCCATAATATATTATAGGTTATAGCACGGTAGTATCATACATAAATGATGGAAATGGTAGCCAGACAGAAAACCATGACAAATAACTTGCAGACTTTACCAACATGCGTAACACATGCTGGAAATGGCACAATTGTCCCGGGTTATTTTAAGCCACGCACCAAGTCGCCATGGTGATATGCCATAATGACCTGGCTAGTTGACAGCTGACAAATCTTAACACCTGGTCTATCAGGCAGCGCACACGTGGTCCTGAAATGATCAATCCAGTCTCCCTGCCATGTCACATCAGTTTCTTGGGAGAAAATAACAACAATGATACTGGTACAATATCGGTCCACATGTACGAACTGCGCAGACGTACTTGGGAGTGCTACAAGGCAATGGTGAACAGCGATCGATAAGAGATTCGGATTAAAGATTCCTAGGATGTTTTAAGTCATTAATCGCCAGGTCAATTTCTAAAACAACATTAAACACAATCCTCTAAAAAAAGTGTATAAAATATGAAATTACAGGACGGATTCATGGAAAGAAAAGCATTCGACAATATCCTTTGAAGGCCAAAAGAGGCAAGGAATACTAATGGCAAATTAGATGTAAATATCCAAATCGTGTACCATGTTACTTGAAATATGGCCTCTTTCTGTTGTGCAGCAAGTATACAATGTCTGTATCAATCAAACACACCGCGACAGTTCGTAGATAGAAATACAGATAAACAATAGCAGTCTTTGTCTTCACTAGTGCAGACCAGAATAAAGAGAAAATCTGTTCAAAACATTTTCCTCAATACACAACTTTCTGAAGTCTTCATCAGATCAGGCCTTACATAGACGCAATGATACTTTATATAGACACGATCATAACATCTTTTATTCGTACAGAATATTCATAAAATACTGCTGAAAATCAATTATCTAATCTAATGATAACGAGTTGATACATTTAAGGTGATCATATGTTATATTGTGAATTGAGGAGCCAACATTCTGTAACAAGTTAACGATGCGATCCTTCATGCACTGTGAGTCCAGCGGCATATTCCACAACACTCCCCTAGGCTAAGAGGATGGTAGTTACAATCTGCTGGTGTCGGAAGGTCTGACAGTAATCTGTGGGTGGTCATGGTTTTCTCCCGGGCTCTGTCCGGTTTCCTCTCACCATAATGCTGGCCGCCGTCGTACAAGTGAAATATTCTTGAGTACGGTGTAAATGAATATATAAACTCTGCTGGCTATAGATAATTTGATACTCTTGTGGAATGGGGCCCTGCTTTACTGTAAGGACAGTCATACAATGGATTTGCCAAAAAAATATCCTCAGTGTATAAAGGCTTAGGGTTAAAGATAGGGATGACATTTTGCCACATAGACAACAACTGAGCTTCCTGAATCACCATGCACTAGGACCTATGACGCATCCGCGTATGGCCAAGGGAACTACCAATACGTTACTTTGTGGTGTAATAGAGTTTGTACTAAATTTGTCACACACAAACACTTGGCAGCCCTGTGTATTATATCACCAACATAAACGATTACAGCATGGAAATTAGAAACATAGTCTGACGATCGTGTCATACTTGGCAAAATAGGGAAATTCAGGATCTTGTTAATTTACCTCATTTAGGGTCTTATTTCTAACTGTTGATATAAATGCCTGAATAGTCCCGCCACCAGCAAAGCCGTTTCTGCATCAATACACCGTAATATACATGTTCTCTTTTCCTCAGTTTTTATGTAAGGGCAGTTTTTGTGTATAGATGATTCTAGTCATCGCAGTGGTTCACTGACAGCCACGTGCTCCTGTATGGCCTACAAGCTGGCCACTATAATGTATTCACGAGAACAAGCGTGCCCCAATCAATATCAATAATAATCACATGTGATTGGCCTTATCGGCGTTAAAGCGCTGTATATCTTCAAACGCTATATGTGGCCGACTTGTTAGAAAGTAAAATTGGACCGTTAACTCGAAAACGTTTAAACACAATGATACCAGTCAGGAAAAATGCTGAATTTAGCACTGTTACGCAAATGGTACGTGCGTCAGACATATATATCCTTGACCACTTGTTACACAACTAGCCATTTTCTGTATGTATACATCTCAGTGCCTCTGTCTGCAATACAGACTTAACAGTATTGACAAGAACATTTTCGTTAACTTTTTGAGACCAAAATTGAGAGTCACAATGGCATATATAGTTTGGAAAGGCTGTATGTTTTATCAAAGAAAGCCATCTCGTTGGCATGCACGCAACAAGTGCTGATCGACCGTTTGACGTAGTTGCCCGCAGGTATTACACGACTTATGACGTTCGTACAGCCATTTGGTGGCACAGACAAACGTAGTTGGCTTCCCTATATAAGTATACATATTTACATACATACTGATGTGGTTTATTGCCGGGACACTTACCTGCATCAGCCAGCTCCGCTTTGAATTCTTTCATGATGATCAGGTAAAGAGCTCCGTAACTAAAGTGGAACCCATGGCACAAAACATACACAAGTCCAGCAGCGGCACATATAACCCATCCCCAGCCACCGTCGGGGTAGAAATCCCCGAAGTTGATACGGATGGTCGTAGATTGGGGTGGCTTCAGGTCATTTTTTCTTGGGGGCTTCGCTGGAGAGGGCACCATTTCACGACTACCCTGGGACGGGGTACTCCGGCTGCTCTCTCTGCTACTTTGTTTACTGTCAACCCCCATGTTGCCCAAGCCGGAAGAAGCGTTCTGACAAAACGGGCAAATATCCTTTTTGAAAATGGCACCGCTTTTGGTGAGTGCCACTGGTGACGTAGCTTCTTGCATGGTAATATGCGGCATGTTCCTGGAAGGCCACGGGGCAGACGCACAACACTGCGACAACTCCCGTTGTTCAGTTGGACTTGGCGTCGCGCGCAACCCAGCCAGTCAGTATAGGTGGAGATTCCAGGCCAGTTCGTCCGGGCCTAGCCAGCCACGCTATACAGCCAATCGAATTCACTGCTCCACGAAGACGTAGACTTAATCCAGCCAGAACAAACCCGGGTGAGGGTTTTTTTCTTGGACCCTAGATACGCAGACGACGATCGCGACCAGCTCTGACGTGTGCCAACGTCAGTCCAGTCAACGGGACAACTCAAGCCCTTTTACACGGCACGTCATTGCAAGGTTTCCGCAGAGAGAGACAATTAGCATGTGAGCATCCAGCGAGGCCAGCCAGACAAGATGGCTACACATTAGTTAACTGATAGACTAGACCCGTCGAAACGGTGCAACGTAGACAAAAGCTCGTTGACGATCGTATGATATCAGTTCGTGGCTGCCGCAGCATAGCACTATACGGGTTCCGATGGTATTCTCTCCACAGCCTAGCTCAAAATAAAGAGAGCTGTTCAGTGCAATAACCCTTTGCATGCCACATCGATATTCCCCTGCTCTATTTCTCCGGTCTCTTTCTGTTCCAAGTTTAGAGGTGTTGTCTGTTCTCAATCTGGACTGGATAAAATATTTGCAGAATCCCTAAACACTGTTCCATCCACACCTCCCAATGTTATTTGTCGTTCAACGATGCTTATATCAAACATGATCTACATTGTGGACAATGGAGATGGAATATCAGAGCCTGTATATATAAACACACACATATATACTTACAGCCTGCAGAGACAATAACATGTGGAAGCGGTTAGCATGCAAGCAGCAGTTTCAGATAAAGAACATAGATCCCTGGTAGCGTTTACACAATACAGAGTGAGAGAGAAATGACTTATATAGTATCTGATAGTAAATGACGTATAGTATCTGACAGGCTCTTTATTCAAGGCATTACCCATCAAACGGTTAAGGAAGTGATCGCAGTGCTTCGTTAAGATTCAGATAAAAAAGGCATGTGTTCTTTGGTCCCACGTTAAATCTGCTTTTACGCAGACACGCAGCTCAGCTTTGTGTTTTTTCAATGTCTGTTTCCCTGATCCAGAGCTATTCACCTGATCTCCGATCATTTTATCAGCGGGGTCGTCCTAAAGAGTGATGCTGTGCCTGACATATGGAGTTACAGTATATGATCTATAGAGACGAGCGAACTGAAGGGCTAATGATCGGAGGCTGTTGGATGTATCGAGCCCTCTCCTCTGTATACACCGTGGATCAGTATTATAGCCCAGAACGTCTGCCCTATCGGGTGGCCACTCGCTTTTCCTTTCATCTACCGCATTCTGCTCGACCAGTGGTTCCCTTTCGACCGCGTCACGGACAAGTTTATTCACACGGCCTTCAACGTTCGCCTATCATCTGCTTAGACAGACACGGTACCTGTGCCAAGACTTACACAGATGTAGTGTACAAAGGGGACGGCAGACCTCGTACAATGTGAAATATTCCTGAGTACGGCGTAAAACACTAATCAAATAGATAGATAAATAAATACAAGGGAACGGAGGACAACAGACATGAGGGAAAGAAGAGCCGATCTGTATCTATTGTCTGGCTATGTTGCCATCGCACACCAGAATAATTTCACCCTTGGCCTTATATTTTATTTATGTATGCTATGTGATTGCTGTTTGAGGCGTTCTAAAAGAATGCACTTATTTGAGGGCGGTAAGGGTTATGTGTGGAGGAAAGCACCGCTCTGTGTCAAGTACCGGACAACCCTACTTACCTAAAGCCGCAGTCCAATCAGTCAGAGTTGAATTCGAACACGCGATTTGATAGAGGCAAGGGACAGGCAGTGGACCATCGCTTTAACCGTCTTGTCCAGCAATGGGCTGGTTGACGTACATTTTAATTTACTACGTATCTTTTCGGAGTCAATGTATAATTAAAAAGAAATTAAAATTTCCAACACAAAAAAAAAAAATGTCAAGTTGAGGACACAGGCTCGAATCCAGCCCTAGCTAGTTTGGCTTCAGCTTCAAGTCAGAAAATTTGTCAGGCAGATCTAGCCGGAAAAGGTCGGCCGTTTACTGTGGTAACCTCCACCATGAACCTAGCTACCGTCGTGTATCAGTGCAAGTTGGTGAGCATAGGGTTAAACATCAATCAAATAAAACGACACAAAAGTCAATATCAATAATTTAGAAGTAAAGTACAAAAGCTAGCCTTTGTCGACATGTTTCTAATGTTGTCTTCGTTACAGACTATGTTAAATTATATCTGGGCCAAGCCTTGTCCACTGTTGTACGAAATACAACACGTGTGTACTGCGCTTAACTCTCTACGAGTTTTCTTTCGTTTTTCTTTTGTTGATTTCTAATGGGGAATGGCTTTTCCCCATTTGTATCTCGGTGTGTTTCCCTACATTAATTTATTCTGAGGGCCTGGTTATATGAACAAAACCTGCGACCTATACAATAAACATATGTTTATATTGACATACAACAACTGTAATAGTGCAACAAATGAAAACAATAATTCACAAGGCTGGTTTCGTGTAATATTGTTGCGGTGATTAGCTTTCATCAAGTTCATAGACAGAAGCCGCCATTATTCTATAGCCGATCTCTTCGTTGGCCGAATGGTTAGAGGGTCCGCCTCGAAGTCTGCAGTTCCCGCGATCAAAGATTTTAAAAATGGTATTTGTTGCTATCTGGCTTGATGCTCAGCACTGAACGGTTAGAGCAAGTAAACATTATTGGTTGGCCCCTTTGTCAGTATAATGGAACTGGTTGGGATGTCATGTCTGCGTGGCGTCTTTGGCATGATACTACAGTGACGGCAACACTTTGGCGGCATAGACTCGTCCTGTCACAAGAAGACACAATATACGTACGCGCACCTAATGACTCCGAATCAAATATCAATCTCGGAGGAACCAGTATGAAGGACCATGATTATTTGTATCTCAGATACCAGTATGACCTAAAAAGAGATGAACTACGGGTCAACATCCTTATTTAAGTAAAGAGGGTTCATCATGAGAACCGGCAAACTAAAAATTGTTTCCTCAGTTTTGGTATTCGCTCGACCAACATACGCGGCATGTCGCATGAGCTAATGTGGTTCTTTTGCATGCAGGGTTCAGGGACGCAGGCTTGTTGAAGAGTGGGAGAGGAGGTACGAATCCTCGGACCGTGGAATCCCGAAGAAAAGGGCGAGGGTACAGAAGGTCGCCTCGGCTCCGAGATCTCTAGAACCGCAGATGGCTGGCGAGTAAAGAGTTGGAGCAAGGCATATCAAGCACACAAGTCGTAATGCATGGACCATACAGGCATATTTAGCCAAAACTCAAATAATAGTACATATGGCCGTCTAGGTTTCATGACGGTTGAGACGCTTTCATAATGTAGGGGATGTGGCAAAGCAGAAAATTCGAGGGTCCACGGGCCACGTAGGCTCTGGAACCCCTCAGGGAGGAAAGTTAGAAGTAACATCGCATATCAAGCCATCAATACACAACTATAGATAAAGATTTTCCGAAACCAAGATGTTAGGCCTACTGCACGTCAGAACTTTTTATATCCAGATCACTGGGTGAACAACTCTATATTGTAAACTCCCATATTATCAATTATTACGACCAATGTTTCAATCTTTAAAAACAGCATCACTTAATGTTAAAGCGACATTTCTTTATTAAAAGGAAATGGCCATGTTTTTGTCCTTTTTTTCAGTCAGATTCGCTTAGCTAACCTTGCGTTAGTAAGCAACTGGTTTACTAGGGGTTTAAAGTCGCTTTCAGCGTTATTTCAGCCATACCTCAAAGATCATATTCCATACTGCATTAAGTCTCTCTAAGTGTCGACATATATAGTGCCGCTTTATTGGAAGTCCAGGCCTAAGACACCAAACATGATACTCGTCCCAGGCACCGTACGCTGAGACAGTAATGACTGATCCACACCCCATATACTGAGTGTCTAGAGAGGAGGAACCAAGCTTGAAAGTTCTGATTTGTCAAATTTTTCAAATAACCAGCGCCGGGATTGAACCGGGGTTCCCACCAACACGGCGAACGAACTAGCCATGCGGTGTACTGTATATAGAGATATCATCCATATTATCAGTGTTTTACTGATGAAACTCAAAGTTTTACTCGGAAATGATCCAGAAAGTATTAATCAAGGTATAACACAGAAAGAAAAACCCACATTGGTTTAGATACTCCATACGTTACAACGCGACAGGTTCTTCAAAACAGCTGTCATGTACTATAACGCAAGAGCATGTTGAGATAACCTGCCTTGCGCGAGAGCGTCGTGAAACGACCAGCTATGTCGTTTCATGACATTGACAGCGTTGTGAAGTGACGAGTCATGCGTTACACAGTGACAGCTTTGTGAAGTGACGAGTCGTGCGTTACACAGTGACAGCAATGTGAAGTGACAAGTCATGTGTTACACAGTGACAGCGTCGTGAAGTGACAAGTCATGCGTTACAGTGAGAGGGCTGTGAAGTGACACCACGCCACAGCCTTGTGAAATGACGAATCTTGCGTTACAGCGCAGCAATGTCGTGAAGTGACAAGTCTTGCGTTACACTGTGACAGCTTTGTGAAGTGACAAGTCGTGCGTTACTCAGTGTCAGCTTTGTGAAGTGACAAGTCATGCGTTACACAGTGACAGCTTTGTGAAATGACGAGTCTTGCGTTACACAGTGTCGTGAAGATACAACGGGACAGCGTCGTGATGTGATCGCTCATGCGTTACAGTGACAACGCCGTGAAGTGACCAGTCAAGCCTTAATAAATTTCCGGTCACTAAACCCGAGACGAAAATCATTAAATTTCGGAAACACTGTCTGGTATATGTGTGTATAATCCTAATTATATTTATTTTAACACAGATTTGTCAGTATCATGATGACATGTATGCTGCATTGAGATTTTTCTCATGATCACAGTGCTGATAATTGCACGTCCACGACAAATACATCTACATCTGCATTCGTGAACGTCATATCCACATGTGTCATTTCACTGTGCATTTAATTAAATTGGGTCCACACCGAAACTGACGACATCGCATCCTTTTATTTACTTAATGTAGGCGTAGGAGATTAAGTGTCCTCATGACAATCTTCTTTATCGCACCAATCAACCTAAACCACAAACTGATGACAAACAATGCGTGATTGAGAGTAGTGTATTTAACACAGATTTCGTGCCACGAAAATAAAAAAATGCAAGCGTGGTAAATTGTTATTGTTAATTGTTACAGATAACTGCGTTCTTCTTATACGTGTGCATGTAATACGTTTTCTTGTAATGCGTGTGCTTGTCATACACGTGCACCGGCAGCAATGACCAGGGTTTTATCCTTTATTTATGTATTGTTGATCTATATGGGTCAGGTTGCCCGCTAGGAAAATCCCATTTCAAACACGAAACAAGTCTTGTTTATTGTTAAAAATTATGCCAGTCGCGTCAACGGGAATATACGTCGCAATAACCTATAAATATGCTTAATAAAACCGTGTAAACTGAAATGGATCTTGCACATCCGCTTCTTCGGGGGATGCTTGTCTGATTGCAGAATTATGGGTTGCTGAATAGCTGTCGCTTCAGCTGGCAGATAATCAGCGGTCAGAAATGTCGCAAAATTCAAGGAAACACGCATTAGAAATCTAACATATACATGAAAACCTTCCGTAATCGTGGAGTGAGGGTGACGTTGGCGAATGCATGAGGATATGCCCAAACAAAAAGCAATGTAATGTGTACAGTGGATTAATAATTGCAAAATACATTTTTTATGTTTGTAATTTTATCTGTTTATATAATTTGAGTTTTAATGGAATACTCATGAATATTTCACGACGGCGATCAACATTATGGTCAGAAGAGCAACAAAAATGACAGGAGTACCTGGCGTAACCCACCGACTTTTGGCCAGATACTGATGAACTCTCCCACGTGTTATCATTAGTGCAAATATGACAAGGGGTCTTCAACGAACGTTAGTCTGCGTAAGCGGTTTCCTGGGCGTCGTCAACTGATTAGTTTCACTAAGGCCACATAATAATAATAAAAAAAAGTTTACAAATCCCTTGTCCAAAATACCCACATCTTGTGCATCCTAGCGGAACTATTCCGCGACGATCTCCCTCCTAAAGGTGAATTTTGAACTCCTGACAGATGAATTTCGCCGAAATTTTTACCCTAAATCTTATCCGAACAGCAGACCAAGAGCGTCACATACGAAATGGTAACCCTTTGCAAGCTGAGATACCCTTGTTTGGACGCCATTGATGATGAATGATGCAAAACTAGCTCAACAACATTAGTGACGTGTGACGCCATCAGTGATGACGAGGGACGCAAAATTAGTTTATCAACATTAAAAGGTTTGGCGCACGCAATAAGCTCACAAATTAGACCCATTTCTGTTGACAGAAGTGCTTCTCCAGAAGTGTGGTCATAATACTCTAGAAGAAAGCTAGAATCTTGGGTGCAGAGCTGAAAAAAACCCCAACTTTTAATGTTCCAGTTCATCCAAATAATGGACGTTGTTGATTGATGAATGTACGAGAAATTATTTGTTCAGATTTCAGACCACAGACCTGTATGGAAAAGTTACCGGAAATGTCAGTGTTGCTTGGGGAAGTTCTGGCGAAAACTCATACAGGAATAGACATACACAGGGCTTCTGTAAAAAAAAAATGACGTTTCTATTGAAAAATCAAGTTTCTAGACAGTGGACATTAGATTACAAGATATTATATTTGAAACCTGAAACCAATTGAAGACGACTTTGTTATTACGTAACTCTACTGGGACAATAAAGGCGGTATTCCATGGGGACTTTATTGTTTCCGTGAAGCTATGTGTGAATGTCAAATGCAACAGATTTATCACTGACAAGTCTTTGACTGATCGGTCATTATATACATCAACATTTAACAAAATACGAATGGGGTGAGCGCGGTGCTTTTGGTGCTTGAAGCTGAAAGCCAAACATACATCATCTTAAATCTGTATTCTAAAAAAAAAAAAAAAACATTTAAAGATTAATTTCACTTTTTAGGTTCCATACCTAATCCACCTCGGTGAAACAAAGTGCCAAAGTTTGTTCTATCAACGTCTAGGAGTTCTGGGACATGTTGGGACACATCTAAAATGGTGTATTCATAATTACTCCACGTAGCTAACTGTATAATTATATGAGATGGCTGAATGCATATAACGACGATGATGTATAAACCAACTTGAAGGCAAATAGTTTCATCATAGCGGCTCTTCTTGACTGAAAACGACAATTCAGATTAAAAGTAATATAACCAGAGATATTCAGGAAGAGGGGTCGAAACAGATCCAAACGGCAACAGCGAGTTATGTTATGTCACACGCCAGATCGGATTACACGCGCTGCAAGTATGAACATCTTGTTTATTTCACGTTTGGAGAACCGTACCGTTCTGCACTGTACACCGTCAGCGCGAACGTAACATAATGTTGGGTACATATCGTGAACTATCCATAAAGGATTCAAGGTTTTACACCACACTGAGTAAAACCGCAGAAGTTTTAAAAAAACATCAGCACGCGCTTCAAGATAATCTATAATTACACTGGCGACAATAAACTGTATATTATTGATATTGCCTACAGCCCTGCTATGTTGAATTCATCAACAACTTATGAAAGGCAATGTGACCAACTCAAGATGCCCAGAGAAACACGGAAAGTAAAAAACACATGAAAACCAATATGCAAATAGTCCACAGGAACCACATTGCTCATGCCTTCGTACTCTTTATTATTGCTTATGAGTGTACAGGTGATACTTCAGTCACATGCATAGGTATAGTCCTGGAACCCGGCATACAGAAGACCTGCTGACAACGATCAATGTGCACCAAATGTAATCACGCTCCAGCCACTGCCACGTTTGTGCCATAAAATGTAATTACTGTCACGTCGACGTACACAAGATGTAACTAAGGGCCAGTGTCACGACGTACACAAAAGCATCTGCAGCGATCAAACCCAGCTGCACAAAACGCAATCAAGGGTACGTTACTGCCTAGTCAATGTAGACAAAGCATTATAAAAAAAAAAAAGAAAAAAAAAAGGGTCAGCAACTGTCACGTCGATAGTCCCTGTCGCGTCAATTTACACAAAAGCTAATGGAGACTCGTCGATGAGTTGCACAGAATGATCCAAATGACCCTAGAAGGCATCGTTTTCTTTTGTGACGTTGCAGTGCGTGTGTAAATTCATATAGGTTTTATGGGCACACGTACACCAATAATTGTGAGGTAAAAAAAAGCAAAGAACAAAAGAGTTCACATAAGAGGACCGTCTTGAAACAGGCGGGAAGGAGTTTTACGAGTTCCCCATGGAGTTCCCCTAACAGTCACGTCGATGTACACAAAACATAATTCGGTACCGGTACACAAAAGAAGCAGAATTGAAAAGGTCAGTAAGGTCAGCTTACTGTAAATTTGTAAAATTCCCACAAAATGAACCATGGTTGCCACAGAATGGACCATTGTTGCTACAGATTGAAACCACTGTTGCCAGGGGATGAAGACACGGCCTCGGAATGAAAAGAGATCCAAAAGTTGATATAAACTGTACAGATTATCTATCAAAATCATCACATCAAAAAAAACAAAAAAAAAACAAAACATAGCACACCCACACATTAAAAGCACATCTGAATTAAGCACATCAGAACTGAACTCACGCGCACGATTTCAGAAACGGCCAGAGGACAGTTCAGGAAAACATACAGTGAACGTTTTCATCCATATTTTGAATAAGTATCAAGCACCTAAAGGAAAATGAAAACTTTAACAAATTACCTGCATCTACTAGTACGTGTAGTCAACACTCAATTACCCAGCCCACAAACTAGCACCTTCATTGTGATTCATACTTTGAGCAAAACTGTCGATGTGCCGAGACACACATCCAATGCCAACAACAACAACTTACTTCAAACCATTGTACATGGTTAAATGTGAATATGTTTCAGCCATTCTTTTAACCATGCAGATGAACTGATTAAACAAGTTTCTCTATTTTTACTCAAGTATATCAATGTACCTCATCTGTAGTAGTTTATTTAATTAACCCAAACATGCCAACATGAATCCAAGGTGAGAACTGCTTATATACCTCAGTTTTGTTTGACAAGACATAATTGCACTAAAAACAGACAGGGCAGTTCAATTCACCATATAGTTAAAACTATTGTCATGATTGTAGATCAATGCCTCTCTATATCTAGTACTACCATTAACAACCAGTCCTTTGATTAAAAAAAAAATGTACAGGACTACAAATGAAAGTATGTTTTATGGTTTTGAATGTCTAAAGATCAATTTTTCTTGCTTTATAGTTTATGCTAAACATACTTTAACAAAATAAAATTTCTTTTCTTAAAATATTTTTAATGGAATAAAATGATTTTAAAACATCTGATTCTATGGTGGTCTGTAGTGACCAAGAGGATATCACTGACATCACATCCAGAATCTATGGTGGTCTGTAGTGACCAAGAGGATATCACTGACATCACATCCAGAATCTATGGTGGTCTGTAGTGACCAAGAGGGTATCAGTGACATCACATCCAGAATCTATGGTGGTCTGTAGTGACCAAGAGGGTATCAGTGACATCACATCCATGGTTTTGTTTCGCTTGAAATTGTTTGTTTCAAGGTCCATTCAGCAAATACACTCATAGATGTGTACAGTGTACATGCATCTTAAATGATGAAATCTGACTGTCTGTGGGTTAAATGGTAAAAGCCTGACATGACTTCACTGATGCCACTATGGCCTGAAAAGACCACCATAGAATCCATAGTTTCATATGGATTTTTGTTACGATTATTATTTTTATGGACTGATATTTTCATCTAACATATCCTTCACGTTAGAATTTTCTTTGACTTTAACGTCTGACATAATATCCACTTCAGGCTATATACTCTCAATAAACTATAACATCTTAAGAAAATCTTAAACAATTTTAACACACCCACAAAAAAATTGAAATCTTAACATCAGTTGTGATCTGATACTTCTATTACAGTACAAATGAGACATTAACATCCGAATGCCTTACTATACATATGAGAAGAGAAAATATGTCTTTAGATAAATGCATCATACATCCTTTTATTTATATATATATATATATATATATATATATATATATATATATATATATATATATATATTGTACCATAGAGAACATTTTTCACCATAACTTGCCTCGGGCATGTCTGTTTTAACATAAAATAACTCCGTCTATATCCTCCACATGTGTTCTCACTGCTTGACCTTCACACTCACATTAGGCCAGTAACTCACGAATCTTGCTCTCTAATTTTACAGCATCAGCGGCAAATTTCCGAATGCCTTCCGAAAGTTTATCTGTGGCCATGGCATCTTCATTTAGCATCCAGCGAAAGGTTTTCTCATCCAGTTCTATCTTCTCTAGGTCAAGTTTTTTAGCTGTAAAAAGACAGAGCAAACATGGAGTTATAGTCACAATGTTTATACTGACTAACGCAGGGCTTCCTCTGGGTCAGTATTTTTTTTAGCCAGTCACTTTAGCCACCCATCAGATTTTGTAGCCAATACAATTTTTCTTTAGCCATAATTTGGTAGTAGCCTTGACTTTAACTGACTGAATGGGAGCAGTATCTATGACTCTTGGTGGTCTCCATCTGTAATTCATTTTTATCTGCCTTGGTTCAGCTGCTAGAATCAGTTTGGTCTCTTCCAGCTATGTCTGGAGTTTATCCCATGCCACACTTAGAACAATTGCCCTAAAAATAATGGCAGCGTGTTTTTGTTTTTGAAAAAATCAAACCTTTTTTCAATTAATCTGTGTAGGGTTCTAGTAAAATGCAATTATCTCTATCAGAAAAATTTGTTACAAAATAATTTATAAATTTAGTTCAAGACTGGACGTGTTGAATTTTTCAAGGGAGATGACTTCATTTACACGTCTAACACTACCTATATTTATCTCCCCTAATAGTTATTTTGTTTAATTTATATTTTTTTTTCTTTAGATTTGGCTATGAAAGGCATTCCAAAAATGCTATGATTCTCGTTCATTAGTTAACAAAACTGATTTTCAAGCGTTATCTAAAGTCAACTTCCAAGAACGCGGAGCCCTCGTTGTAGAATTTAAATCGCCGTGACTATGTTGTTGTTGTTTTGCTGAACTGAAGCCCTTTGAAATAAAAGTAAATGGATTCTTTTCATCAGAAAAATAGCGAAAATACGCATAAAACCACAGAAAACTCTCATGCTTGAAAAGTACTAGGAAAACTTCACCAGAAATAACGTTACTCATTATTTCCGTTAGAAAGGAGAACAACACATGGCCATGTGTATTGCGAGTCTTCATACTGTCGCAATTTCCACCTCTTCAATAGCCAGTATATATTCTCGAGGAAATAATTTTGCCGCCAGAAACTTTCGCCATTTCCCTAATTTTATCACCAATCCAAACTTTTATTCGCTACTGGCGACAATGGCGAGCGCCTGAGGAAGCCCTGCTAATGCCACACATCCAAAATTGTATTAGTTTACAACTACAATCAACATTCTGTTTGAAAAAGATCTTCCCAGTTTTTCTAAAATTGCGAAGAAGTCCATGGATAAAGAAAAGCTTGGAACTTTAACACTTAAAGTTTAGGTGAACAAAAAGCTACCAAAAAACTTTTTTTAAACATGTCCTCCCCCCCCCCCTCAACAAAATACTTTGTATCAGGATTAACTAAAATACAAATGGTCTTTTCCACCATGCCCGTGACACGCACACACATGGTCTTTTCCACCACGCCCGTGACACGCACACTTATGGTCTTTTCCACCACGCCTGTGACATGCACACTCATGGTCTTTTCCACCACGCCCGTGACACGCACACTCATGGTCTTTTCCGCAACGCCCGTGACTCGCACACACATGGTCTTTTCCACCACGCCCGTGACACGCACACACATGGTCTTTTCCACCACGCCCGTGACACGCACACACATGGTCTTTTCCACCACGCCCGTGACACGCTCACTCATGGTCTTTTCTACCACATCTATGATGCACATGGTCTTTTCCACCACGCCCGTGACACACACACACATGGTCTTTTCCACCACGCCTGTGACACGCACATGCATGGTCTTTTCCACCACGCCCGTGACACGCACATGCATGGTCTTTTCCACCACATCTCTGACACAAGTGGTCTTTTTCAACACGTTTCCCATACATAGTCTTCTACCATATCTGTGGCTATCACACAGATGGTTTTTTCAACAATACCTGCTTTAGCATCCAGCTTAACCACCAGCTTCTCTGTAGATTCAGACAGTTTCTCCAAGAGACTGGGCCTACAAACAGAAAATGATTACTGCTAACCCATACCTGTAGTGATTTAAATCATCTGGTGACAATTTTTAATCAAAATACAAAATCATTTTCTTTGAAATTTCAGAAGAATAAAAACAGTTTAATCCATTGAAGTGAGGCCTACTTATGTAGCATAATTCAAAATGTGTGGAGATTTACATAATCTGGAATAAATGCTTTCAACTGCACTGTACATTTCTGGGAAATGTTCAATAGATCCCTAAAGCCTGTGGTAAAGATATTACCACACTGCCAAGAGATAAATCAAACAGATGCTATTATAAAACAAAAATGGCTGAAACTGACAAAAATATAAATTGCTCACTTTATCTACACATGGGGTGTTTGGGAGTACACATATGTAATAGACAAATGACAAAAGTCAAAATTTAAAATCTCAAAATAGTAAACGGTTTATGGAACAAGAAGGCATAAAATATATTTTGACATTTTTCTTCTTGAGAAAGGCTCCAGATTTCTCTCCTAAGGTCCAAAAGTACAAAACTATATCACATTTCAAATTTTGGTGAAATCTTCCATTACATATTCATGGTAATGTTACAGTGTACTAACCCTATGGTGAGAAGATCACAGCCAGCCAGCTCAGTTATTTCCCCTGTATTCCTAAAAGATGCGCCCATAACAACGGTTTTGTAACCAAACTTCTTGTAGTAGTTGTAGATCTGGGTGACACTCTTCACACCTGACAAACAGAGAAAGGATATAATCACTAGAATTTCACAGAGTTGCACATTTTGCTCAATTCTGAAAGTTTTACTGATCTTGGATAGGTGCTTTGAGTTTGCGGAAAAAGGTATGATGATATCCTTGTGGATGGCAACAAAAGCAAAATTTTATGTCATTTATTTGTCTCTAAAAAGTGCATTTTTCTGGGCATAATTTCAGATCAATTCCGAATGTCTTAATCCAATTCTTACACCGACATAGATACGGAAAGACTTGACGCAGAAAAATCTCAGATGACAGACAATTTCCATAATGGTGATCAGCTACATGTCAAATGTTATATTGTTTCACTTGTGTTTAGCTTCATTCCAGGACAGTTACTTTGCTCTGATAATGACTGTTACGATCATTTGGCCACTTAAAAGAAAAGAAAATGAAGGGAAGTTTATTAAATTCACACACATGTGTTTTTTTGTTTGTTTTTTGTCTTGTTACATGGCTACATGCTACAACCATAAAAAAACATATTATTCTGGAAAAATATTAATTCTAAGTTATTTCCTGTAAAACTAAAATCATATTTTGAAATGGAGTTCAGTTGAACAATTCGGAGACTAATCCACACCAAAACTAATAGAAATTTTGTGTCAAAGTTCCTATCCAATTTCCAACCCTATCAAGAGCACTGAAAACAAAGAGTTGAATTGATGAGCATTGCTGTTTCAATTTCAGAATGCGTGAAATGAGATGGTTAACATATGAAAACTTACATTCTGACAAATGAATCTATTTAGCTGTTTGACTTCTTCTGGAAGAGATCTCCTGCACTTACCAGGGTCATCCTGAGGCTCAAAGCTTTTCTGGTCAGTGTTCTTCACATACCAGTCCAGGATACGGCCTACGAAAGGGGAGATAAGCGTAACACCAGCCTCTGCACATGCCACTGCCTGTTGGAAACATGACCACTAATTGGAGATATCTGTAACTTTCATGACAAGCAACTCAGGTTTTCTACACATACGGTGTTCACCTGTACATGTATCATTAAAACACTTGACATTTGACAGTAATTTCATGGCAGATGTAAAGTACTATGTTTGGCCTCAACAACCCAAAGAGGGAACAAAATATGTCACAGTCAATCAGGAAGCAGCTTTTTTTTTCAGGTTTCTTGTTTTCCTGTGGATCAACATCATTTAGAACATTATTTTTGGTCATATTAGTAGACTGTTTGTAGCAGACTGGTTTATAGTGCTGCCTCACTATAATAACATGCTAAGGACACCAGACATGACAAACTACTCTCATAGTACTATCCACCTGTGCTGTCTCCCAAGTGAGACAGTACGTTCAAATCTTACACAGGACCAAAAAGTAAAGGAAACCTGAACCTCCCGTCTAGGAGGTGGGCGCCTTAACAACTCAGCAAATGAGGTCAGATAAGCCGATAATTTGAACATCAAGTTAACAGAAAACTGAACTGAACAACTCCAGAACTGAACAACTCCAGAACTGAACAACTCCAGAACTGGTTAGGGGCTTTGTTTCACCTGCTACTCCTTTGGACCAGTCTTAATTTTTAACAACCCTCTTGAGATTATAATACTTCCTTAGCTATCATTGCATGCTCTTTTATGTCCAGACTAGTACCAAATAACAGCAGTTCTTTTTTGATGGTTTTCGATAGTTTATTTCCATCAATGCTTATAATTAAAACAAAAACAGAAAAGTTTCCATTCAACGGTTACTGAGATAGGTTAGCCTAGGGGATTGCCTCATGAAAAAGTCTGTAAAATTCAAAAAGGAAGTGTATAATTAAATACTGACCTGTGCAAAAGAGAAGAGCAGTGTGAGGTTACAGTGGATGCCATATTCCTCCTCCAGCTGCCTGTGAGAACAAACACAGACCAGCTCACGTCAGGGTGGGTTGTAAAAATATTGTCACACACAGTTTGAACGATACTTCACCTTGTTTCCAGGGTCACTGTCCACGAAACTGCTCAGCCAGCAGGCCAAACACAAGTTTTATGTTCAGACTTCCACAGACATGTGGTATTGTGTATGAAAATCCAGACATACTTTAAGAAAATCTGAGCAAATATACTCAGAGAACTTTATCTAAATGTCTACAGGTTAGCCTAGAGGACTGTAGACCCCAAATAGCACTCAGAGAAGGGTGATACTGACATGAAGAGTTCAAGTGCCATTTCTTACAAACTATTGAAAAAAAAAACATAAATTTATGGAAGTTTCAAAGTTCTAAAAATCTACATTTTACTTTTTCAAAACCGAGACACTTAAAGGATACATGAAATGTTTGGTTTCTATTTCTTAATATGTTGTAAATATTTAATATATATTTATATAACATAAAATTACAAGAAAGTTTATCACCTTTCTTCTTAGGGTGTAAAAATGGCTTTAAACTACTGTTTTCTTAAGGCTAGCTGTGGTGACATCAATGGTGACGGCTATCCACGATAGTCTATGATCAGGAATATTTTCAAAGTTCGTTAAAATCATACTCTTCATTTCATAGTACCATTCATGTATCCTCTAACTAGCTTCCGCCTAATCTTAATATATGTATGCATCAAGTCAGCAGGTAAATACAAACTTTAATTTGTTTATAAGCTTAGGTTCAAAATTTAATTTGAAAAATAAAAAAGTAAGAAAAAAAAAAAGAAATGGATTTATCAACCTTTTTGGAGTTACTAATCAGTTAATTCATTGGTCAGGACACAAAATTTTCATACGGACATGACAGAGCCTTGGTCTCATCCGTTAAGGGAGATAACTCACTTGGCAGCCTGAATACCTTCCCAGGTAGAACTCAGCTTAATGAGGATTCTTTCTTTATCAATACCGGCCTCTTTGTACAGCTGTATAAATCGCCGAGCCTTAGAAATCATCCCCTCTTGATCAAAAGACAATCTGTGAGAAACACACGTAAACACAGGCTGGTAAGGATGACAGAGGGAATTTGAAAGTACCATGGATTTCGCAGATAACATTTCCGAATTAAAAATTACAAATGTCAAATAAAACCTAGTCAAACAAAATCAATATATTTGCCAATTCCTAAACCAGAACGCATGTGTCATGGCGATTAGTAAAATAGACTGGTTTATTGGGACAGGCAAGTAGAACCACAAAGTACTTTACAGATACATCGGAAATTTCCATTCAGGAAGTATACGTAAAACAGGAATGAATAATAGAGAGTCCGAATGATGTAATACGGGGTCGAAATTAGCAACAAAATAAGGACTAGGTGCCCTTTGGTCCACACAACCAGGATATATGGAGACCTAAAGGTCATCTTGATATTAGCTGGTCCTTCAAGTAAGCATCAAAATCTTCTACGATGTATTTCCATCAGATCATCTAAATGTACAGCATCTCAGCAAAGCCCTATTTTTAGACTATTGTTTATAAATGTAGATATGGTTAATAGTAACTGAATAAAATGTTGATACAGGCCAGTCGGACAATGGCTTGTTTAACTTTTCTGCTGCAAAAACCAAATTTCCACAGGACCAGTAAATCAGTGCTGGTAATTCTGAGAAAGGGACACATTTCAGTTCTGCAGTGAAGTACCAAAATTGCTGTAGAATATGCACATTAAATTTTTCAACCATCCACACTTTTTTTTGAATAAGCAGATAAAAAGAAGCATAGCGCATAAATATCTTGCTTCTTCCTTCAAAATGACATGTATGTATGTATGTATGTATGTATGTGTGTGTGTATGTATGTATTAAACCTATTAGATAGATGACTGGTCATACTTTGAAGTCATTACCTTTGATCTTTTCAATCAGGGGTTGAAAGAAAAAAGAATTGTGGCTGCACACAGATAAACACACAAAAAAATGCAAAACCCTGATCTACACAATCTTACCTTGCATCTACTTCTGTAGAAACCCTTCCAGGGATAATTTTGAGAATTTCACATCCAAATAGGACAAAAAGCTTATCTGAGGCAATTGTCACTTGTTCATCTAGAGTTCTGAAAAAAGAAAAAAAAAAAAAGTCACTGTGGATATGTGTAGAAATGAATTTCACAGTCTGACTTTGCTCTAAAACAATTAGCTTGTTTTATCGGAGATTTCTCAGCCAACTGTATGTATTTGTTTGATGATAATGAGCAGGTAGACTATTAGAACAAACGGCCTTAATGACAGCAATCTGTGAAAACAAGAAAGCTGGAAACTCCCTTCATCACAGAATGAGATCACCGGTCATGCCACATGTGTCAATGTCTATATGTCTCCACCCACACCCACCCCATGCCACGCCCACCTTTCATCCCCACATGATTCACCCTCTCCCTTACTCTTCTCAATAATAACAAATCTGCACTATCACAACAAAATCACATCTACACTTGTAAGATTCCATCCAAGCTTAAAAATGACTTTAAAACAAAAATTTCATAACAAACTTAATAATAATCATTATGAAAATTATACATTGATATTTTTAGGATGTTGTCCTTAAAACAGTAAGTTGCAGGTAATACGAACGTATCCAAATACATCACATATGCCCCAGTTTGAAAGATTTTCATTTCCCCAGTTTTGGCTCCCTGGTCAGGCATTTATTTGCCTTTACAATGTATAATGGTGTCTCGGGCAGTCGCTACAATATAGCTGAAATGTTGCCCTTGTAGCGCTAAGCCACAATCATTGATTGCTGAGCAAGATTATAAATCTGTCCCCGAACCACAGGGGTTTATTTAAGCTCTTCTTCACTTACTTCCCATGTTTTTTTGCATAGTTGACTGCTTCAGAAATGAGGCCTTTATAGTTCGGCATGCCAGCAGCTGCCAGGATCAGCGAGGGGTTAGTAGTGGCATCTGTAGGTTTGTACTTCTTCATGGCTGAAAAAAAATACAGAAGAGAGTTGTAAAGGAAGTGCTATACATGTTAAAAATACTTACACAAATTCCTCTGCAACCAAGCATTATAATTTCTTGAATATATGTGTAAGTACATCACAGATCTAAATAATTTATTTCGGTATTCAACAAGAAAATATAATTAACGATATGCATGATAGTAATAGTGTTCCCAAGGCTTGTCAGGGGGCGCCACCAGCTTGTTTTGTTGAATGGCTGAAAGCTGACCTCAAGATCCCAGTCTTAGGGTCACAGATGCACCACGTTTTTCTCTATGATTACATCCCTATAGCTTCCAATAGCACCCAACAGATAGTGGAGATCGAGGAGCCCCTGTTTTACAGTGAGCGAGTGCTTGGGGTTTAAACGTTGTACTTAACAATTTTTCAGTCATATGGCAACGAAGGAATCCTTAGAGTGCATGTAATGTGCCTCCTTGTTGCAGGATGGATTTCCACCGCTCTTTATCTAGTGCTGCTTCGCTGAGATACATTACCGAAGGCAAGTAAGATGCCCCGTCCGAGACATTATACTGATGCAGGTTAACCAGTCGTCACACTATCCCCTTCGTGATAAACCCCAAGAAAGGAAGTTACAACTTCCTCCTTTAAGGTCTTAAGACTTCAGTAGATACAAATGCTGATTTTATGCGTATTACACAGATGACAATAGTTAAAAGCAAAAGACCAACTTATTGCCTAACAATGACCTGCTTCTTGTTTGATTTTAAGTGAGGACCAGAGTGATTTTAGAGCTAATTTTGATGGTTGGGGTTTGACAGCAGGAGGTACCAAAATGATTAATGAGCACGCAATGAAAGAGTTTGTTTACACTGGAGCACAAAGTGTCCACAGCATTGTTCAGTCACTGTGTAGTGTTCAATAGTCTGGTTCTACGTTCACAATGGCATACTAATTGTGCATGATCAGGTCATATAATCAGCTCATTTTAAAACGGAATTATGTGATATAAGTAAATGCCTTATTAAACAAATAAAATAAATTTGAATGGCAAAGGATGGAATTTATATGCCTCCAGAAGCAATGAGCTCTTAAGTTCAGAAATACTTGAAAGCTGATTATATGTGAAGAGATTATGGCATTTGCTTAGACAGTGTAATGTGAGATTACAAAATAAATAATTATTAATATTTAGGTAAAATAATTGAAAAATATAACACAAACAGTACTTTCTTTTAAGACAAATATTGACAGGGTGGATTTCACAAAAGAATGTCTGACTTAAATCATTTTCAGTTAAAAATTAAAATTTCCAAACACTTTGTTAGTAATTAATTTTTATTTGTTACACATTAACCAAAGCAGAAATATTTTTCGAGAATCGACTTCTGTAAAATCAAAATGGTGCACCCAAACAGCTGAACTTCTGCATTTTTTATATTTAATTTTGCAACTTGTACCCCTAAATTTACCACTGATTCTTACATACTATAATTCTTCTTTTTATATTATAACATTGTGCCTATATACTTCCCAGCAACACATTACTGGAATAATTAGGTCTTATTTTCAGCCCAAAAAATTGAGGTCATTTTTGGCTATTTTCAGACAATTCCTGTTTTTTGGGGGGTGGGGGGGGGGCTGTATTCCAGGTGGTCACATGTGAATTTGTCTCCTCGTTGAATTAAGAACATTTTTGAAATACACATATGTTGAGTTTTCCAAAAATGTATTGATTTTTAAAAATCATTTGAGTATGCTAATATTAAGGCCTATAACTGATTGGACTCCTTGCTTGTTCCACCCAAGGTAGTTCTAAATCGTCAACTTAAAATTACAATGGAAGGCAGTTTATCACTTATTATTGGAGGCGGCTCTCTTTGGGAAAACCAGGGACAAATCTCAACAACACGTTTATATCTACAAATTTGTCTACCTTCCCAAGGTTAATACCTCATGCATATTGTCGAAAAGTGTGTGTCTACTGGAATAGCCAGTGCGACGGGTGAAAATACAAACGCAATCATTTTCAAAACTACATGGAGCTGTTTTTACTGTCAATGTAACGCCAAATTGTTTGTCTTTTTTTGTTTTTAGTTTACTATAATCACAAAAATGATTTAACGCTATAGTAGCAGTATTACTATCAGAGATAATTTCCACAGGTCAATTTCATTGCATCCATTTTTTAACTTCTCACGGCTGTCGGCTAATCCACCGCTTGCACGTCCTGGATTTTCATGCAACGCGTAGCGCTTACCTTCAAAGTCGCCGGTGTCGGCGACAACCGTGGTGAAGCTTTTCAGTTGATCGAGCGTAGACATGGCTTGTATCTTGGCGTTTGGCTCTGTCATTCTGACTTTGCTTGTCTCCGAATTTAATTGATTTCAGTTGAATTGAGATGCAAATCAGGTGTTTTCATGAAACCTGCGAATCACACCGGAAAGTTTCATGCAGCTCAACCATGCGTGGGAACAGCTACTGCCACCTAGCGAGAAGTACCTGTTGATTTCGGGGAACATATTAATTTAGTTCGATAGAATGTGTTCATTACTCTCTTTGGGTGCCCGAAAACGCACTAACGTCGCGAAGGGAAATAACCCCGTCTGTCGTGCTAGCCAAATATCACCATTCATTTCCAACATGTATACGGCGTCGTTTTGAACTTTACTCGATTGCAAACTCTACAAAAGAGACATAACTAGATTGATAAATTAGAAACAAGTAAGATTGTTCACATTTGAACATTTAATCAGTTCTTTTGTCTACATTTAACCATCGGTTAAACATCGAAACTTTTCTGGGAGGAACAGATATTCAGGGGCGATAACTTCTAGGCTTCAAATTTTTAGCAGTTTTGATTAGAGTTATCTCCTCTTATCCGTAATTCACAGGGGAGATAATTGATTTGACAGATCATTTTGGGGTCATAATGGAAGAGTTATCTGTTCTTTGTATGTATTATGACGTCACAGAAAGGCAACCGAAGCAGGTGTGTTGGGAAGCAAGCTGTCACAAACCGCAGGTTTGACGATTTTTTTTTGGGTAAGAATGGGACAGATTCTAAATGGGATTGACAACTGCCTATATCAACGGTGTGTCAACTAATACTGAATAGATAGACACAGTTCATTCTGTGTGAATCGGATAACGTATGTCGAGTTACAACCGTCAAATGCTTCCAAACACTAAACAGTAACGGTGACTCGTCTCTGCTTGAAGTTGACATCCTCGAGGGTTTTGCGGTTTAATGTTTAATTTATTTTAGAAGTTAGGACGGAAAACAGCGAGAACAAACAAAATTGGGCAATGGCAGTAGGTCATTAGAAAGGATAGTCAAACAAGATTCGTCAACAGATTTGTATATCGTACCGGTACGTTGTACTTGTAATTTATAAATGTTAACGTACATGGATGCCGCCATCAATGGTTCTAAATTCTAATCACCTGTTGGAATACAAATGGTTGAAATAAAACCTTAAGTTAAGTAAGCTTTATTTCCAAAATCATTAAAGCCTTGGTTAAAAGACACAAGGCAAGGTGTTGTATAGCCCTTCCTCTTCACAGCTGGTAGAATTAACATCTGGGTTACCCGGTACATCATTGTTTTTTTCACTTTCCTGATTTCCCAGGGTTCATTCAACCGTATTACTTAGCATGCTGGAAAACTAGAGTATTGTTTCGATAACTTATGTTTTTGGTTTTGTTTGGGTTATTTTTTTATGGACAAATAGGCCTACAGTCATTTTTATTTTCCAATCTGACCAATGTGCTATGGGGAGTGGATTCATTTTACCCATAGACCTTTATGTCACCACAGACCTGTACCAGTATTTAACAAGATAATACTTATAACAGTCATAAGAAAATCTCTGTATGAGATTTAATGCCAAGTCCTTCTTGCATGTAATTAAACATGGGTAATTGAAATGGTTACACTTTTGGGGACTTTTTTCACTTCTAATTTCTGTTTGTAAAATATGGAAAATCTGCCCATATAGAATAAGAAATAAAAAAATTGAAGAAAATGGAAAATTTGTAAACATGTTTGGAGCAGTGATATTTCACAGTATGACTCATACTGTGGCATGACCTGGTGCAATAAAATGAACATCAGTATGTCATAAGATACCACTTTTATAATTATCTTTTGGGTATATCGAATTAAAGTAACAGAATGAGTCATTTTATCTGCAGAATCAAAGACATGCATATATACCTGACTCACTGTACTCCTGATGTTTATGACATGTTTTTCTTGGTGTCCTGATTACACTGATCGTTTTTCTGTCTCCATATTCTTCAGTTATTTAAAGTAGGATTTGAAATTGCCAGGTAGATTATAGTGTTTGTACATCATCGTCATGATTAACATGCATTTTAACTGCCTTCCTTGTTTCATGTACAGGCCTAAACTTGGCTTAGATAGGAGACTGAATTATATATAAATATACAAATGTACTCATTAAATTCATAATGTTTATTTTTCTTTTGTCATCTTGTGGCTTAGAGATCAGAAAAGCAAATTAAGCTCATCTCCCAAGGTGACAAAAATTAGGAAGCCAAGGTAAAAACTGAATGCAGTCACTTATTCAAAGGCTAAGGCTTTATTAAAATAGGTGGTGGTGGTGGTTGTATAGAAATGTTAGGAAATAAATTATTATCACTGCATGTTATATGTAATTTTTTTCAGTTTGAATTGGTTGAAGGTGACAGTTACTGACCGACTGGTAAAAACCAAGAAGACCTTGGTAAAATGTTGCGTGGTTTCACTTTCAAGTCTTGCGTTTGTATGTGTCTTGAAAATGTTGTTATAATTGTGATAAATGAAACTACAATTTTTTTTTTTATGTCTTGTAGATTTATTACTGTATCCTGGCCGGAGATCTCTGAGACACGAGGTCAGTCTGAGTGACCTCCTGACCTCTCATCTTTTGTCACGGTAAGTCACAGCATTTAGGTACATATTTCTGTTAATCAGTTGTCACAGAATTGGGTGGTGTTTGCTAATGTGGATTATACACTGCTGTAAAAGGTTGTGCATTTTTTTCATTTTTTTTTTACCTACTTTTGGTATCAGAGTGTTTCTGAAGAGATCAAGGAGGAAAAAAAAAAACTCCCAGAAAATGATCTTGGGCCCCTAGACAATAAGCCAATAGAATTACGTTTTGCTTCGCTCTTTCGTTGAAACACTCGTGTTTGTGACACTATAATTGGATGATTATCTTGGGTCGAAAGATCTTTTTCTGGGTTTTTTTTTTCATCTGCTTGAAAAAAAGAAAATCTCCAATCTGATCTCTTTTTCTCAGAGTTTTTTAGTGGGGGGGCTGGGAGGTGCTGCTTAAAAAAAGAAAATTTCTGACTGCAAAAGTGGGGAAAAAAAACAAAACAAAAAATGCACAGTTAAAAAAAAAAAAGAAACCGCCATGTCCCTTTGAAGGCTCGGTGGAACTATGCCTAAGCAACATATTTTTAATGATGGCCAAGCACTGCCAATGTGGTTTGATTCCATATCCATATCCGTGTGTCATGGAATACACACGGAATATCGTCGATATGGCATAATTTGGCCATGTATTCATTAATGCATGAGAGAAAAATCTTTGAGCGTAATGAATATTGACTTCAGCCAAAGATAAGGTTCAATCTGTCGAATATAACCAGAAGGTCATGTGAAATAAGCTGGACTGAAATGATCAAGTCTAGGTTTTCACTTTTATTTACTTACCTGTGAAGATTGATGAAAGCTGTCAGAGTTTCTGTCACAAGACTCATTTGAGCCTTGAAAAAACAGGTCATTTTACAGTCGCCATAGCTATAGCCCTCTATAGACGTACCCTGGCAGCTTTCACAGTAAAGGTCACTCCCTTTATATTGTCAACATACACACATGTATAATGAATAATCCCTGTAAATACCTGTATTTGGATTGGTATATTGTGTACCGGTATATGTACATGACTGCTCAGTCTTTGAAGATCAAAGCTTTAGTACATGTATCATGAGATATACACATCAAAGCTAGTTTACTGTGTTGGCATTTTTCAACTGTCTCTTTCTTTCTCTCTCTAAGTGTATGTATACACTAGTGCTGAATTTTTTTGAGTTTATAACCTGAAGAAGTTGTCTTGAAATTCTCATGTTCCTAGCAGTATCATGCTCCACATGTAATTGCCATTTTACATGGTTATGGACTTTTGGCCTATCACATTTAATAGATTTCTAATTATATCCCTTCACATGCCTGTACGTCATTTTTAACATTGGCATTTAAACTCATTGTCACATTGTCACACAACTTTAAGAATGAAAAGCAAAATATTTTGTCCCAAGCAATAATTTTCCAAAATTTTCTAACAGGAAAACAAGACATCAAGTGCCATTAGCCTTCAGTAGTATATGGTGGTATCTTCAGTTATAGTCAATAGGGTCTGGTTTGTCTTCAAAATGTTTACTATAACCTTGATAAAATCCTGATTCAGTAGACTTTTAAATCTGAAAATTGAAAATACTAGTGCTATATTCAACGACACGTCACCCCAAGGCAGTGGCAGTTGTTTTGGTGACCTAGTGTAAATGCAAAGTGGATATACGGTTTATGTCAGCTGTTAAAAATAGTTGGCAAAGATACATTATGATAATGAGGTTTTCATGATCCGTCTGTTGTGATGACTTGGTGTAATATCGGGAGATGAAATGCTCAAAACAGCTCGTTTTGAATTCATAAGGCTTCATTTCTAGGTGCTGATAATATCCATCGGACACTTTGGTTCAAATGCTGCTCCCATGCGCTTATTGGATTACTGGAATAAATCTTTGGCTAGGAAAGTTGAAGCCATGTTAGATGTGAGAACACAGGAGACCTGTGGGGAATTGGGGACCCTTGCTTACGTCACTGGTAGCCAATAGCAACAGCGTAGGCTGATGGGTAAAATGCTCGACGTAGATAGCACATTATTGATCTCTCTGTAGCAAGAATCAATATTCACCAACACCTTGTATTGTCAGTGCTGTGTTCAGCCTGAGATTGTAACCCTCCATTACCACTCGCTGAGCTGGGCTGGCTGGGTATACACTCGCATGTACCTCACACATGACACTGCTCAGGCCAACCTTTCTAATCAGTTGGGATTGTATCAATTGTGTTCACCCTCCTCTGATCCATTGTGTAGACCCACAGAGTTTCTTGCTGTTTGCAATTCACCCTGAGATTCTGCCCTTGGTTGCAGTTACCATCAATTTCTTTCATTGGTGGTTGACTCTTAGGTTCTCACTCACAGTTGTAATTTGCTCTCAGTTTCCCTCACTGATTGTACTTGGCCTCATTTAAAAGATTGTAGTTGACCCTCATTTCCTTAACATATTGAACTTGACCCTCAGTTTTTTTAACTGATTGTAGTTGAACCTCATTTTACTTAACTGATTGTATTTGACCTTTGGTTTCCTTAACTGATTGTAGTTGACCCTCATTTTCCATAACGGATTGTAGTTGACCATCAGTTTCCCTGTCTAATTGTAGTGGACCCTCGGTTGTTCTATCTGATTCTAGTTGACCCTCAGTTTCCATAACTGATTGTACTTGACCTTCAGTTTCCTTAAACTGATTGTAGTTGACCCTCCGTTGCCCTATCTGATTGTAGTTGACCCTCAGTTTCCATAACTGATTGTAGTTGACCATCAGTTTCCTTAACTGATTGTACTTAACCTTCAGTTTCCTTAACTGATTGTAGTCGACTTTCAGTCGCCCTATCTGATTGTAGTTGACCCTCGGTTGCCCTATCTGATTGTAGTTGACCCTCAGTTGCCATCACTGATTGTAGTTGACCCTCAGCCCTGTCTGATTGTAGTTGACCCTCAGTTGCCCTGCCTGAATGGAGTTAACCCTCTCAGTTTCCATAACTGATTGTAGTTGATCATCAGTTTCCCTATCTGATTGTAGTGACAGGCAGTTTTCCTCAGTGGTTGTAGTTAACTCTCAGTGGTTGTAGTTGTCCCTCAGTGGTTGTAGTTGAGTCTCAGTGGTTGTAGTTGTCCCTCAGTGCTTGTAGTTGACTCTCAGTGGTTGTAGTTGTCCCTCAATGGTTGTAGTTGACTCACAGTGGTTGTAGTTGACTCACAGTGGTTCTAGTTGTCCCTCAGTGGTTGTAGTTGTCCCTCAGTGGTTGTAGTTGACTCACAGTGGTTGTAGTTGACTCACAGTGGTTGTAGTTGTCCCTCAGTGGTTGTAGTTGACCCTCGGTCTATCTAGATGATTATAGTTGATCCTTTAATTGTTTCTCACAATGGTTGGCCCTGAGTTTCTCCATTGACTGTAGTTTCCTTCAGTCCTCAGTTTCCTTCAATGGTTATAGCTTAATTAATTTCTTTAATTTCACCTAAACTATGGCCTGAAAAAATCCATTTTCAGAATTACTTGTGATACTAAAACTTAAGTTTTTCTGCACACAAAGAATGGCCCATGAAACAATCTATAAGGAGCCAAACTAAGCAACAGAACGTCATGCTATGTCTTTTAAGGTTTTCTTTGCTCTCTGTTGTATTTGCAAATGTTGGGGGAATGAAAAGGGGGTATTTCGAACATGCAGCTTCTGGTTTCTTTAATCCCATGGCATAACATACATCGTGCTGGAAACCTACGTGTACAGAGGAACAGACTGACCCATAAGGAAGCAGTGGACTGTTGTTAAATCTAGGGATATTAATGGCTTTTGGTCCTGGTGGGGCTGAAAATTCCATCTCATAAAAATAAGATCAAAGTATACATATGGCCTTAACAGTCACCAGCAATCATATTACCTATAAAATCTACATATTGCTACATTATTGAGTCTGTTAAACACAGGGCTAATGGTGGAGCTGTCAAATAGGGTTTAAATTTATTTAAATCAAATGCAAGGCTGGCTCGTTAGCTCATTTGACTAAAGCCTTCATCTCTCTGCACCCCTTTAGCTTCAGGCCAGTGTTATCACAGGTGTCACATGCACAAATTCAACAATTGCCAGCTTGTCTTTTGCTTAAAGTCAAGAGCTTTTTCAGGAAATCCATAAAAAAAATCCCTTTGTCAAGGGGGGGGGGGGAGTGGGGAGGGCACACGACCCTGCCAGACAAAATAAAGTAGGTCAGTAGGGAAATCTATTTTCTTATACTGGCCATTGAAAAAGATTGGGATTTTAAGTTACCATGAATGACCCAAAATTTCACTCATAAAAGTGCATTTTGGGGAGGCCAAAAAAAAATGACACAATTAAAATGCTACTTTTTGGTGTTGAAATTTACGATTTGCCAGTAGAATATCATCCCAAGCTCCAAGCAAACCTCAAAACATCTTTTCTCAAATCAGTTACTTGGAACTCTCAAAATCAGGAATAATGGGCAGGCTAGTCATGGATGAAATTTATGGTCATTTAGGGTAATTAACATTGAGAGACGAAAACAGAAGGAAGTTCCATCAGAGGTATAGTAAAAACTTTAAGGTAATGCCCGTTTGTTTTTTTTTTTTGGTTTTTTTTTTGAAGGTTGGTCAGGTTACTCCCAATAAAATGCTTCTAATGCACAATTCTTCAGGTATCTGGTGTTATTAGAGTGATGGTTCACGGCAGGCACTCTGGTTACCTTCACATACAAACCAGACTACTGTCACATAAGTGACAAATGTGATGGCGTTATTAAGGCACTTATTCAATAAACTCCCAACTTCCATCAGGCTCCCAACCTTGAGGTTCCATACCTGTATTGATTCTCCAAGGACATATTGCAAGATGACAAAATTATTCCCAAAACTGCATTTTATTATCTCAAGGCCTGTAATTTGAAGGTCTACGGATACATATAGTGGACATGTACAATGGGTACAAGTACAAAATTTAAAATTTCATCACTGATGGCAAAGTTGAAGATTAATGACGTGTAGGTATATGATATGTCAGGGTGTGCCCTGATACTGTCTAATTTTAATTGTTTCTGCTCATTAAACATAGGTTATATTGATAGAAAATGAATAAATAAATAAATTAAGAAAGCAGTAATAATAATATATATTGTGATAAATTTAAAGTAGGCTTTGAAATGTTTAACAACACTCTGGTATCACAGTACATGTAAAAGAATTAGCTGAAGTATAATTATGTCCCTTTAATAAATTCTTAATATGACTTAACTCAGGTTTGTCATAACCTGAAAGAAATGTGTCTGAACTGTTATTTTCTACATTGTGTGTACATGCAGATGTTCATATATATACATGTGTGAGCTGATTGTGTGTGTTTATGCTGGTGACTAATGTCTGTTTACTTCTCATTACTGGCTGTTGGACATGTCCTCACAAAATGACTCGAATTAATGACATTTAATTGATAATTACACACCAACGCTCTGCAGTTCAAATTTGACCCAGTGCAGCATTAATGATACACGTAGTTTTACAGTGACATGTTATAAACATTACTCACTTAATGTTAACTGTTTTAATGTACAGTGATGGCATGGACATTATGATATACACATTATACACTGACAGCTAACAGGAATTTGACCCCGAACCTGACCCCTATTATTAAAGTATTCAGTCTAGAGTAAATGATGGTTTTAACATGATGAGAGGGTTAATTGACGGTAAACATTTATGTATATTGATGAATGTTTTGTGTTCTTTAGTACGACTATTAATAATGTAGTACATGTATTTACATGTGCAGTATGTGTTGTTAGGGGTTATAGAGTATATTTTGTGCTCCAATTAATTTATTGATGCATATATTAATTATTCTTTATTAAAAATATATCTAGGCATAAACACACCAGCACACATGAGTCAACTCGTACATCTCTATGTTTCTTTGTTCAAATAAACCAGTCGTCAAAAAATGTGTGAAACACAGGAACTTCCATAGTTCCACTTAAATGGAGGCCAGTCATTTTAATTTTATTTTCATTTAAAAAACTGCATGTGAAGTTGCATATGACAAAATCTTTATCTTTGCATACCGCACCACTGCATGTTTTTTAGTTGCAACCTGATATATGTAAATTATTTTTTTAATTTAATTTATTTAGTCAAGAAGTTTTAACTTCAAGGATACAGTGGCGATCTGTTAAACATATTGAAAGGGGTGGGAAAAAATGTGGTTATGTAAATTATGTTAGTCATATACACGTATCATTAAATCAGGAGCACTGCATACCATAGCCGGGAGTGTGACAGCAAGAGCAAGTGTGAATGTCATCTGTGCTTAATATTCATACTTTATTGACTATAAATTTGGTGTAGAATGGCAGATTTCATAGCCTATTTTTCCGTTATGGTTTGAAAATCAATATATAAATGCCTGGATCTGGCTTCTAAAAACTTACAAGTAAAGATCAGAAAATTGCTTTATTCAGTATTTTTTGGCTGAGTCCATTATGAAGTGTTTCTGGATTAAACCTAAGACATATACGCCAAATTAACAACTTAAATTACTCAGCTAAGCAATTACACTTTAGCTGAAAAAAACTTTTCTTTAGCTAAACTTTTCGCAAGAACGCTGTATCATTTTGCCCAAATGATCCCAGATATTTTCTGAAATATGTTTATCCTAATTATAAAAAAAAAAAGGATCTATTCAGCCGTATTACATATGGGCCTTCTCATTGTATGTCATAGAAAAGTTATATTTGATATTGTTGATAATCATAAATACACCTTTTTACAATGCATTAGAGAGTTACAAGATGTGGCAGCTAATGTCTCCACTACAGTCACTGAGGCTGTCAGAAGAGCTCAGATGCTGAGAGAGGACTATACAGTGGACATAGGTTTCCATGGCAGTGGTCATTACTTCACAGTTCCTGTAGCTCATTAGTGTACATGTAAGGTGATAACCCATCTGTTGTGGTGGGGGGTAGGACATGTGTATGGACATACATTGGGCCCTTTTCCCTGTAGGTATATATATATATATATATATATATATATATATATATATATATATATATATATATACATGTACACTGATAATAATACAGTACCAGACATGTCAGATTTCTGGCAGGCTTATCTAGCAGTGTAGACTCTTCCATATCAATTTAGATGGAGTTAATTATTATAGGCTTCCATGAGTCTACTGAAAATTTACATTGTAGTATGTGTTAAAATGACAGTTATGGTAGGTTTAATTATACTGCATGTGCACGCACTTAATTGCTGATGTCGTCATTGCCAGTGGTTTTCAGTGTCTATTCCTCAGTTTGTGTTATCATTCAAATCAAACGCTACCCTTATATGTACTGTCTTGTCTTGTTTCATACAAGAGGTACATGCTAATTTTTTCATTTGTCACCAATGTTGTGGAATGGTGGGAAGATCTAATTGTGTACATGTAAATAGTATGCATAAAGCCATCACTCAACTACGTTCCCGTTGAAGAATCTACGTAGACAGTAATAACTAATGGGAGACAGGCTACACAAAAGTCCCACATTGGAGTGAAACACACCGTTTTCTGCTATAGCAGTGTACATATACGAGTATGCACAGAGCACATGTACACAGAACTAGAACGTGCGTCATAAATACTACAGAAAAGAGAGAAAAATGTGTATAGCTTTGGATCACTCAAACAGTATCTCAAACATGGTAACTTATGTACATCAGTAGAAATTTATATTGTCACTCAAGTGTCCAGGGGCAAATGATGAATATTCTGGCTGACTCAGCCATGTTTCCTCCCACCATAAGGCCATCGTGTACATGAAATATTCTTGAGTATGGCGTAAAACACCGATCAAATCCATCAGATGGTGAATATATACAGTGTTTGAACTGCAGATTGTGGATTTCTCTGGTAGAACTGATCAGTTTGCTTATGGATGCGTTTTCAGACTTTTAATCCGGAAGACAGGTTCGTGTTTTTGATGTATGAACTGGACCATCTTATAAATCCTGTCCTTCAAAGTTCTTGTTCTCGTAGAATGAAAGCCCTTGTCCTCGTGCATGTTGTGGAATTTAGTAAGCTTTAGACGCAGGATTCTGTTGAAGTGTGCTGTAATAGACTTCTACAGCAAAGTAATCTCTTTAAGTGTAATCAGTGGAAATACGGGATGTTATATTGATTTTACATGCTTTAGAACCTGGCTGAACGGAGCTGGCACTGTTGGGCTAGATGCATTTCACTAACGAGGTGACCGCGAAGTTCTATTAGATGCTTGTCTGGTTTCTGCAGATATTGACTTCACTCTTTCGAAGCATTGATGCGACCTTGACGAGCTATACTCATGGTTTATTGGCCCATGTAGTGTATTCTATATGACCTTTCTAGTGTATGTATATATGTGACAGATTACATAATATGATTATCTCTGCTCATTCAGTTATGTTTTACATGTGGAATTGCTCCCCCACTTTCATCCCAAACTGGTGTCTGGCAAAGAACACAATAGCGTTAGTTCTGAATGCACAGAAGGTTTTCACAGTCCCAGTGTGTCATTGGAATCCTGGCTGCATGGCCTCTCTTTGGCTAGCGGATGCTTTATTGATCGGCTTTTGGAAGAAATCCATTACCCAGAATGCCTCAGTGTATATTGATCGGACAACAGACTTAGCGAACGGGACTAATGGTGAAAACTGGGGCAGCTTGATACGCGTCGAGTGTCTGGCAGTCAGATCCAAGGAAAACCATCACACTAAACCAGCCAAAATGCTGGTCTGAACAGCATAGTCGGCCATTTAATCTAACTGGGACGGATTTACAACTGTGTCTGTTTTGCTGACTACGGTAAGTGAGGGATTTTTTTGTTGGGGTTTGGGTGTATGTCAGTAACCTTGTTTTGGAAGTATCATACAGCTGAGCGCCTGACTGGCTCTCTGGTGACCATATTGGGAAAAAGGGAGAAGACGCAGAAGCAGTGTTCAGCCATTCTCACATCTAATTAGCACCTAAATCAGCTTCTCTGTGTTACCCTTCACTCTCTGTTAGGAAGAATTCCATTCTCCCTATTGACAGCATTTCCTACTAAATCCTTTATGTTTTACACCAATGCTTATTAGTGTGTTTCTTGGCAAATTATAAATATTGTTTACTGTGCCATTATGGCTTACCACATAATTACCCAATTCCAGTTATATCACGTATGCCAAACAGAACATGAATTATAGCTGATGTAACATTTTTAGATACCTGTAGTTACAGACACCACGCTTGGGTGGTATGTAATGACTGCATGGTTTATACCGTCTGAGGAGAATTTCCCTTATCATGATTATTGTCTTTGTATATTATGTAAGAATAAGCACGTCAGCGTCCCGTGAAGTGGACACGTAGGCACATATATGCATGTAGGTGTACGGCTTGAACATGTACAGCGGTGGGAAGGATGTTCAGAGTATATCTACCATTAGTTTAATTTTTTCAAACTCAGTACAACAATAATAGTTTACATAATCTTCATTTATTTTGAAAATAATCATTCCTCTACTGATGAAGTAGTATGACTATTATTCCCAGTTCAACCTGTTTGAAATTAACTGTCTTTCCCAATGTTTACAGGCATTGTGTATTTCCCAGTAACCATGAAAGGCTATTATAAACTTAGATTATTCATGTGTTTAGGAATGTTGGTTTCACTTCAAGGATTCTTTAAATTTCATACTATTATATCCTTGAAATGAAGTACCATAAATGCTGAATAATATAAAAAAAATTTCATGATTTTATTATGTCTCGTCTTATTGTCTTTATTGTCCTAAAGTATATCATATAAGCCGTATCTTAATACGTGGATGTGTGTAGTAATCATGTCATGAAATTGAAGTAGTGAAAAGTAATTACCTATTTCAGCCACTTTTTTTTTCTTTTAATTTCAAGAATATATATATAAAAAGGGGACGAAGGGAAATATAATCTATGAAAGAGGACAACCTCCCCACCTCACCCCACCCCACCCCACCCCACCCCACCCAACGTATGACCTAATCAGGATTTATTTTTACCTACCATGTTACGGACTGAAGGATTGATGAAGCTGGGCTGTTGCCAGTTAGAATAAGTGGACATACACTTATGTAGTGCACATGATATGATGAGGCTTAAGATATGTTTACATTTTATTGTTTAAATAAACATATATATTGGCAGTGACCTGGGCTGGGTTGTTGACCTCAGTACACCTGGAACCCCTGTGTTCTGTTCAATATAAAGATCAGATAAAACATGGCTGAGAGAAGACATACAGGTATCGCTGGATCAGGGATCGGGCCTAGCTATGCCACAGCTGCAGATTATGGATCTCGTTAGTCAATCTTAGCCCACCAGGACAGATGGCGCTATTGAAGACGTCACGATCTTTGTAGCTAAATACCCAGAATATTGATACAAACTGACAGAGCCTTTTAGCCCTCATTCATAATATCTGTGATTATTGATTAGCCAGATTTTGTTCTTATCCTAGCTGTTAGCAGAATGTAAGTATAAAGGGCCCTCCAGATGTGATTGTGTGTGGTGTGGCTCAGTATGCCTATACTCATTTACATTATACGGCTAATACAGTATTTAATGGTTCTTTATATTGAGCCATTGTAAATTTGAAGTAGGATTTGTAATGTGTTAGGCTGGAAGTTGACAGATTTGAATGATTGCATAAAGTGATCACTGAAAGACATCAGAATAACAATAAAAACGATGTCATAGATTTTTTTTTTTTTTTTTTTTTGTTCAAATTTTCTCCCCAAGCCCCCAAACCCCCTCCCTCCCACCCCCCACCTCAGTTTTAGACTTGCGCAGGTTTCAGTACAGTCAGGACCAAAATAATGCATACAGGCTGTAAGTTAAGGTGCCCTTTGTGTTCCATAATCCTGTTGAAGTCACAGTAATATAGCTGTTAATACACTATATTAGCATACACAACAAATATTACACACCTTTCAACTCCAGGCACAACATAACTATAGCCAGTCTCATGTCATTAGCATATTTCTAAGCTGCCTATATTTCTGCCCATAATGTTGATAAATTGTTATTTTAAAGTATTATTAAGGTTTTTTTTTTTAAAAATAAAAACATATACATTTTAAAAAGTGTTCTTTCAAGGTTAAATTACACAATTTCAACAGGTATGATGAAAGTTAGATTCTTTACTGAAGATTATCAATACATCTGGGCCCAATTTCACAAAGCCGTGTGCAACATTTTTGTTTTTAACACTTGTTGTGTGATATTTTGTATGTCACTATTACTAGGTCTTTTAGCCACCTAAAAACATGCTGGTAGGTTTACACATTGCCACTTTGTTACGTTCTGAAAGGGAAATATAAAAGGTCTGAGGTATAGACTTTGGATGGTTAATTCTTTGATTATTAATATAGGTATCCAAATGGTTCATAAGTAGATCAAAGAAACGGCTGTAGCCATAGGCAGGACATGGCATGTTCATTATGAATGTATGAGGGTTTACAGTACGCTACAGTATAAAGCCATGCCAGCCTACCCTGGCAGCACAAGAGGAACTTGGCTTTGTGCATGGTCAGTGCCAGTATATAGCCAAGCATACATCAATATTGCATAGGCCTTCTGTCCAAGCTCCCAGGCTTGGGCAGGGGCCTGTGGCAGCCCAGAATGTAATCTGCATATTCCACAGTTTTTATTGCCATAGTTAACCCAGCTAGCGCTGAGACATTATGGAAATATTAACTCCGTTTTAACAGACTTGATCGATAGATGATGGAACATGTGGCTGAGATATCGTGTAGTGCCGATGTCCCGTGTTGTTCAAGTTGTAGGGTTTTTATCTTTGTTACACATGATGGAGATATTGAACTGTACTTGATAAAGGATACTAGCCACAGGTTAGACAGTTTCACAGTTTCTGAGGCACACTTTTTAACAGGTGTACTAAAAGCTGAAGGGTTTGATATCAGAGCTTTTTGACACATAACATACCCTAGTACCGTATTTCACCTCAAGCTTAGCTCTTTTCTAATCACATGATTCTAATTGATTCAACCCCCTTATAAAAAGCCACTTAAGAGTTTTTTTGTTTTTTTTTGTGAAGTGTTAGTATCCAAAATATTAGTTTAAGGCCATGTGTGCTTTGGAATGTACATTTTTTACATAGCAAACTTCAGGTGAAATATAAAATATTTATAAGAAAGAAAATGTTTAAAATGGAACAGTGGAACAAAGAGAGAACATCAACATCAATTGTAATGAGAAATGTTCAATATACTTCTTATTTAATTTATTTGATTTATTTGATTGCTGTTTTATGCCATACTCAAGAATATTTCACTTATATGATGGTGGCCAGCATTATGGTGGGTGGAAACCGGGCACAGCCCGGGGGGAACCCACTGCCATCCGCAGGTTGCTGACAGACCTTCCCACTTATGGCCGGAGAGGAATCCAGCATGAGCTGGACTTGAACTCACTGCGACCGTATTGATGAGAGGCTCCTAGGTCATTACACTGCGCTAGCGCGCTAACTGACTGAGCCACGGAGGCCCCCTACTTTTTATTTAAAAAAAAAAAAATTTATATTAATTTTTTTTTTCTTGAGAAGCTACATGTAGATTATGAAATAGCTCTGTAGTCTACAGGGTGCTGCTTTAAGAAGGCCATGTGTTGTGTTGGTTGTTATGTACAATGTACATGTAAATAATTTACACCTGTGATTATGATCTATTGTACAGAAACATCTGTCACAGCTTCTAATACACCTGCTTGAAAGTTCTTAGTTGTGCTAACGAAAATTTTGTACATACATACCAGTGCCAACACCATATTGCCTTTATTATTTATTTATAAACTGACGCACATGGGACCAGAGGCATCCATTGTGTAATTTCTGATTTGATGTCATTGTCTTTGCTCATGTAAATAGAATT